>NW_004949096.1:25868201-25891022 GCF_000317375.1 Microtus ochrogaster
GAGACCAGCCTGGTCTACAGAGCTAGTTCCAGGACAGGCTCCAAAGCCACAGAGAAACCCTGTCTCGAAAAAAAAAAAAAAAAAGAATAGGAAAGAAGAAATTCAACTGACAACTGAACATTAACATAGTATGGAACGGCTGAAAAATAAAGAGATTTTATTGAGAACCCATAATATCCTAGATTTCTAGAAAGATTGAGGAACAAGATGAGGACTCACCAGTGATAGTAGCGGAATCGGGGCCTCCAGTTGGGGGTTCGGAGTAATGTCTGCAAGGCACATGCCAAGTTCACAAAGAGGTAACACATGAGGAAAAACCTTGGATAAGAACAGTGAGAAGAACTGTTGTAAAGTGATTCTTTTAGGATGACTTTAAATAATTGGAGGCCTCTGTGCTACTAAACTCTGTTTACAGACCACCAACCATTTATCAAACAGGAAGTAAAGAAACCGAAAACATTTTCCTTGCAAACCTGTTCATCTTCCTATCCTCTCTTTGGGCTGATGGCCAAAAATCATTTTTTTAAAAAAATTAATGTGTATGATTGTTTTTCTGTATCTGTGTACCATATGTGTACTTCTAGTATATAGAGGACAAAAGAGGGTGCTGGAACTGGAATTACAGAAAACTTCGAGAAGTCACATAGGTCCTCTGGAAGAGCAGTCAGTGATCTTAACCACTGAACCATCTCTCCAGTTTGGTAAGTTTGGCACAACCATTATTTACCCAGATGTTCAAGGGCAAACGCATATTTCTGCTTCCTTATTAATTCTCCCTCCAAATTCACCTATCAAGTCTAGGATTCTGCCTATTTCAAACCCCTGAACGTCTTTATTTTTTTTTTTAGTATTTTCACCCTAGTGCACTTCTTTTTTCCATTTCCAGCTCAACATTATCCTCTTGTAGTCCCTCCACACACCACCTTTTATTTTATATTAGGTTTTTTTTTTTTTTAGTTTTTTTTTCGAGACAGGGTTTCTCTGTGGTTTTGGAGCCTGTCCTGGAACTCCCTTTGTAGACCAGGCTGGTCTTGAACTCACAGAGATTCGCCTGCCTCTGCCTCCCGAGTGCTGGGATTACAGGCATGCGCCACCACCGCCCGGCTTATATTAGTTTTTGAAACAGAGTTTCATTTATGCAACGTTGGCTGTCCTAAAACTCACTGTCTAGATATATAGACCAGACTGGCATCAAACTCCCAGAGATCTCTCTGCCTTTGCTTCCTGAACTGGAATGAAAAGGTCTGCACCATGATACTAAGTAGGGATTTACTTATTTTTATGTGTATGGTGTCTTGCCTGAGATATGTATGTGCAGAACACTGTGCTTAATGACTGCAGAGGCCAGAAGAGGGCACTGAATCCCTGTAACTGCAGACTAACAACAGCCGCCTTTGCTTAGCAAATAACCAGACAGCCTTCAAGACACAGGTGTCACGTCTACAGGAATTCTCCCTGTTCAGGTGCCCTCGTGGCACCCAGCGCTGACCTTTGCCATTCTCCATTCATTGCACTATGTGGGGGAATTCTTGGTTTCCTTATCAACCATCAGATCTTCGAGACTATGGGCTTTACATGTCGTTACATTTCCAGCTTATTATAGTGTCAGGAACACAGCTAGTCATCAGAATGTCACAGGTTAAAGGAAAAGGAGACGTATACAAGTAACTTTAGAAGTTATATAGGTAGGAACACCCCCCATTAAATTAAGTCATTTATAAAAGCCTTATACATGAAAGTTCTCAGGAGTAAGTATGCTTTCTTTGTTTGCTTTCCTTCCTTCCTTCCCTCCCTCCCTCCCTCCCTCCTTCCTTCCTTCCTTCCTTCCTTCCTTCCTCCCTCCCTCCCTCCCTCCCTCCCTCCATTCTTCCCTCTCTCTGTCTGTCTCTTTCCATTTTTTTTGGGGGGGGGAGTGGTTTGCAATAGGATTTCTGTGTAGCCCTGGCTATCCTGGAACACATTCTGTAGACCAGGCTGGCCTCAAACTCATAGAGATCCACCTGCCTGTGCCTCCAAGTGCTGGGATTAAAAGTGTGTGCCACCACTGGCCAACTAATATTCTTTTAAAGATTTAAATGTGTGTGTGTATTCATATGAGTGCCCACGGAGGTCAGAGGTATCAGGTCCCCTGGAGCTAGACTTACAGGCAGTTGTGAACCATCTACATGGGGGCTGGGAATTGAACTTAGGTCCTCTGGAAGATCTAATACATGCTGTTAACCAATTAACCATTTCTCCAGCACCATCTCAGGAATGATTTTGGAAGGGAAGTGAAGTCTGTGTTTGGCCAACTCTGTCATTACTACTACTTTTACATGACTAGTGGAAATCAAGTTATATATCATTAAACAACCATAGCCGAAGAGAGTAAGTGGCTCTTACATTGAAAGAATTGGGGCAACGAGATCCAGGGAGGCGATGAGAATCCCCAGCTCTGCTATGGCAGCAGTTAGAAGTAAGGCCCAGGTAGGTTCCCCATTGGCTTTGCTGTGACCAAAAACCTGTACAGATGAGGGAAAACATCAGGCATGGGGCAGTGACCCAGTGTGCCAGTTTCAGACATCAGAAAAATAAGAACAACTTCACAGCGATCACATATAAACACATACAAAGGATTCTGAGGGCCTCGTACTAAAATTCTAAATCTCTCAACATTTATGATCTCCCACTTGTTAAGCTGAAAATGATATCATGTTTTACAAAACCTGGGAAAAAAGAGGGCACAACAAAGTGTCACTCACCCTAAGGAATGGTATGATGTTATCCTTGGCAATAGCCTGGAGCAGCCTAGGTGCACCTGTGAGGCTCTGAAGTCCAGCCCCACACGTTGAAAAGAAGGAGCCAATAACAATCACCCATGGGGATGGCCAAGATAAGGTGCCGACAACCAAATTACCTTTCACAGCATCCCCAAATCTGGGAAAGAAATAAAGAGTGGAGAAATTCTATCTGAAAACAACTTCAGATTGAAAAAATAGGATAATCATGAGTGAATATTTCAGGCTTATAATTTTTATAGATGCAAACTGAGGTAAACATGATACTAAAACTGTAAAGTTTTCATAAAAGCGCACTAATAGCAGGCATTAACACGCCTGTAACCCCAGCTCTCAGGAGGCTGGGGCAGGAGAATTATGAGTTTGGCCAGACAAGGGTACATTCTGTGTTCGCGATCAGCTCAGGATGCACAGCAAACCCTGCCTAAAAAGAAATTACTGGAAGCTGGGTGGTGGTGGCACATGCCTTTAATCCCAGCACTCAGGACACAGAAGCAGGTGGATCTCTGTGAGTTCAAGGCCAGACTGGTCTACAAAAGCTAGTTTCCAGGACAGGCTCCAAAGCTACAGAGAAACCTTGTCTCGAAAAAATAAACAAACAAAATGTTACTGGGCTGGGGGTATAGCTATTACAACACATCATTTGCTTGGCGTATTTCTGATGCCCTAGGTTCAATGCTTCGCAGCACTGTGTGTGTGTGTGTGTGGGGGGGGAATTAATAATCTGTATTAAAAAAAAAAACCAGTACAGTAAGAAAACAAGCCAAGTTTCACTTACAGATTTCTCTTTCTAACTGGCAGTGAATCTGCTTTGGGATGGAAATTGGAAAAGTGCAGAAAAACACACCAGGGAGGAGGTCCACAAAAATTTAAGAATATCTATTAATTTTCATTTTGTCTGCACGAATGTTTGTGTACCGTGCACGTGCCAGATGCCTGCAGAGGCTAGAAATGGATGTCAAAAGTCCTGGAACTGGAGTTACAGATAGCTGTGAGCAGCCATGTAGGTGCTGGGAACTGAACTTGGGTCCTCTGCAAAGGCAGCCAATGCTCTTAGCCGCTAAGCCATCTCTCCTGCCTCAAGAGGTCCATACTCTTAACTTGTTAGTTAGTATTATGCATACTTTGCATGATCCATCTATTTATAAAAATTTTTACATTACCCAGTATTCTACTATTGATATTCTATTATATGAAATACTATAATCAATATCTTTATGAACATAAATAAATATTGACACATAAGATATTTTTCGTAGAGGCAGATTCCTAAAAGTGAGTAACTGCAAAAATTAATATATTAAAACATTTTAAGATCACTGATGTGTTTTATTATATAAAACTAATACAGAGTCTGAGGAGATGTTTCCAGGTAAGTGCACTGAGTTAAAATTCTCAGAACCCACATAGAAAGCTGTTATAAAATAGGTGTGTGTACAGCTGTAACTCTGGAGTTCTGTAGGCAGAGACAGGTAGACTGTCACAGTTTTCTGGCTGCTACTTTAGCTCGGGTAAGTGAGCGATCCTGTTTCAAGGAAATAAGGTAGAGAATGTGAGGGCAGGGCACCCAACATTCTCCTTAGGCAGGTGTGCTACAGTTGTGCCACACACAGACACAGACACACAGACACACACACAAACATACATACACTTCCCTCCAGAAAAAAAAAAGAAATAGGTAAAACAGCATAATATTAAAACTCATACCAGTGTGTGCTTGAGGAAAATACAGACTGATGTGTGGGAATAGGAATAAGAAATTTATGTATGGCCAGGTGAGTTGGTGCACACCTTTAATCCCAGCACTTTGGAGGCAGAGGCAACTGGATTTCAGTGAATACGAGGCCAGCATGGTCTACAAAGCAAGTTTCAGGACAGCCAGGACTGTATACAGAGAAACCCTGTTTCAAAAACAAAAACAAAAATAAAAAACAAAAGCAAAACAAAGTAAGAAATTTATATATGCTGGTAATACTCTGAGACACATACATACATTTTGTGTTTGATTTCTCAAAATTGCAAAATTTTTGTGTGCTTCATGTACTCCCACAGCTTCATGGCTGACAACTGGATTAATGTTAATTTATGCATTCTGCTTCTAATGGATATTTGGATTCCTTTTATTTGAAAGGAACACACACACACACATTGACAAACACACACAATTTTTTTTGGTACCTATTTTCCTCAACAATATTTATAATAGTCTATGCTAGGATACCTGCCTATCAGGAATCCTAGAGCTCAATCAGGGGAACATAATATGAAAATAGTAGCTGCAATTCAGGATGGTAAGAGTAACACCATAGAATGTCCAAATATAGAGGGCAGACAAAAGGAGGAGTGGTTCTGTTCTGGGGTGAAGATGGAAAACTACAGGAAAGAAGACCTTTCACTTGATCTTGAGGTGAAGTGAGTCTTCCAAGTAGGAATAACCAACTGAAGTGAAGGAAACAACATAGACAAAGGTATACAGAAAGAGCATCTTGGTGGCATTATGGAAAAAGGTGGTAAAACTCAAAAGGAAATTATTAAGTGATTATAAACCCTGAAGCCCAGTACTAAGTGATGGAACCACTGAACAGTGGGAAGTGGACGGCATTCACAGGACTTAGGAAAGACTTGGAGGACGGATGAAAAGGAGGGAAGACTCCTAGGCTAGGACCGATATCTAGAGTCCACTGTAACAGGGAGTGGAGTGAGGGTATGAGCCAAGATGTGGAAAACACAAGAATCATCAAGTTTCAGGGAGAGATCTGACAAACATCTCACAAAATGTATCTGAGAGAAAAGAAACAGTAAATACTAAGGCTTCTTCACGAAGGCAATCAGTGTCCCACTTCCATTTAGAATGCCAAGTGGGAGTGAACAGAGCCTCCCTGTAAACGAAGACTGGAGACACCACACAGTTCCGCTCGCCCTGCTGTTACGCTCAGCGTTCTAGCAGTACTTAGTATTTAGTCAAAAATCACGGCTTTTGGGGGAAGAGTTATATTAGTTAAATCTTATAAAATAGCACTGGTCCTCATTATTTACTAATTAATTACTGCCTGAGGCAGGTGGACTGCTTAATCCCATAAATCTGAGGTTAGCTTGGGGGAACATTGCAAAAGAAAAAAGATCACAAAATATTTTCTTATCATAGGCTAAATTATGCACATATATCTTAATCTTTTTTTTTTAAACCTTGATTTTTGTATTGCTGGGATCAAACCTAGAGTATTGTTTGTGCTACACAAGCTCAGTGATATATATTCCTCTGACACACACACACACACCCTCCTTTGTCTGTCTGTATGTCATATATAGAGACAGAGATAGATATATCACTTTCATATATACATGAGACATGTATATATATAGAATATATACATTTTCTATTTTATTAGTTGTGATTTACACCTTGGCCTGGTTTTAGAGTATATCTGTGTTGACACTATGATGAGTGACCAGATGTCATGGAAGACAGACACATGGTTTTATACTTACTTGTCTCTGAGAACAACTCCTTCAATACATGCGCCAAAAAGGACAACATTGCTTAAATCTGTTATGCTGACAGTCAAGGAGATTGTTGTTATCCCTCACCTTTATTCAGTAATTACCCCCAGGATGATCCCTTTTCACTTACTGAGCTGCTATTCACTAATCCTAGAAAATCCTTTTTTAATGATGCTTATGAAGCAGGGCAACTATCTGGCTAGTGAGGCAGTAGTCAGGGCATTATCATCTAATTCTACTGCATGATCCCACCACGACTCAAAGGATACACACAAAGGATGTGGTCAGGATGGCAAGGATGGTTCCAATGGGAATGGACTTCTGAGCATCTTTCAGATCTCCAGATCTGTTTGACCCAGCCATGATACCTAGTGAGGGGAAACACCAAATTAGCCTCTTGACTTTCTGGGTACTTTTGATGTTCATACTGATACTGAAGACTACGGGCAAACTTAGAACACTGAGGATGTGTCTATCTCCTATGGCTGATGGCTTCTAAAACCTAACACCCACTGCTTACCTGTGACAGAAGGGAAGAAGATCCCCACCAGCAGAGTGAAGGAGGTGGTGATATCAGCAAGGACGTACTCATGGTTTAAGTTGCCCAAGACGTCAGATGACTTGGCTGATGGCTTTTCAATGATCTCACCCTTTGGTAAATAATTACTCCAAAGGTTTTCTGCAAAGGTGTGAGAGGTGGGGGTGGGAGGGGAGGAAGAAACAGGATATAAGGATATAAGCAATATGGAAGTAATATAAGTACATGATTTCTTACCCAAACAACATTCAATAGTTATTGTTATAAGTACTGTCCTGGAGACTGACCCAAGAGCTTTTTACATGCTAGGCTGTACTGTACCTACATCCACTCCAGCCCCCAGGATAGTTTTTAAAGCCATTGTTCTTCAACATGAACACATGTTAAAGCCGGGCGGTGGTGGCACACGCCTTTAATCCCAGCACTCGGGAGGCAGAGGCAGGCGGATCTCTGTGAGTTCGAGACCAGCCTGGTCTACAGAGCTAGTTCCAGGACAGGCTCCAAAGCCGCAGAGAAACCCTGTCTCGAAAAACCAAAAAATAAAATAAAATAAAACACATGTTAAATATTATAGAATAAAACCAATGTTATTTCTCATTTGTTCTAATATAATTTTATAAAAGGCTTTGGTATAATAAATGCAGTTAACTTTCTAATACAAATTTGTGAAAGTTAAACAGACTAAAATAAAATGCCCCCAAAAGTCTATTTTTAAATTAGTTATAAAATATAAAGTCTACTTTAAAAAGTTAATATCAAAGTAGTTTTTAACCTCTTAGTATGAACTTGCTTAATGGGCAAAGAAATTGGTGGACAACATTTAAGAGGACGCCATTTAAGGAATAAATTCCAGGAATTTAGCTGAGCTAGGAAAACATGTTTGTCTGGTGACATTAAAACAGCTCTATTTTAGCTATCACTGCAGAAAGATCACTGGCAATTTTTCAAGAACACATTGAGTCAGACACGAAGGCAAATCCTTATGGTCCCAGCTTGTCAGGAGCCTGAAGCAGAAGGACTGTATAAGCCCAGGAGTTAGACATTAGCTTGAAGAACATTGCAAAATAAAAATATTCACAAAATATTTTATCTTACCTGAGGCTAAAAAGTCATTTATCTGCCTCTATTCTCAAAAGAAGGCAAATTGTAACAGACGCACTCTGTAATGGAGCTCTAAATACAGAAAATTTCCCTGAGAGAAAAGCAGAGATATGCTAGGTATGGTGGTAAACGCCTATAATCCTCCCAGTACTCAGGAGGCTGAGGCACAGGGACCCCTGCCAAGTCCAACAGAAGAGTCTTAAACAGTGGGCTGGGTGTGGCTCAGTGGTAGAGCATGTGGGGCTTGTCAGAAATAGTCCCTGGCTTCAGTCCTTCCCACTGCAGTCAATAATCATCACTACTTAGGTCTAGGTCATTGGCCTCGCGGGGAAGCTATTGTCTATGTTTGCTAATAGACATGCTGTGCTTGTCAAATGGCCTTCTAAACTATGTGTAGCTTATACGTGAGTGCTGCTATCAGCTTTGGTCGGGGAAATTTCTTTTTACAGTGGGCAATGGATGGTAACTGGAGGTTCATTAATGACTGGCGAAAGTGATAAGAATAACTGACTAAGGCTTTGTCATAAAAATATCTGTATCATCCCCTTCAAGGCTCAGGGCACATTGCAGGCAGGGGACTGGAAGAATGGAAAGTCCAGAGGAAGGGAGGGAATGAAACACAATGCTGATTCCTGACGTGGCCCTTGCACGCTCGAACTCACAGCTGCTCTGATCACCTGCACAAGATCTTCACAAGGTTGGCTCTATCAATATCCTGTCACATGAGGAAGGGGGCACTCATGCGACCCCACCCATCCCTGAGGCTTTGTACCCAGCTAATGGTTGACATGGGTGGGAGAGACATTTTCTTCAGTTCTGTAGCCACTGTAAGGGGCCCGTGATGCTATAAACAACACATCACCCATGAACCTATGAGCAATCCTAAATAAATGAGAGAATGGGGGTATGTGTCGGTATGATCAAAATACATAATATACATGTATAAAATAATAAACTTGTTGTTATACATAATTAATATAATAAAAAAATGAGGGGCAAAAAAGAACCTAAGATGGGAAAGCCTATTTCTTTTCTTTTTTTTTTTTTTTTTGGTTTTTCGAGACAGGGTTTCTCTGTAGCTTTGGTGCCTGTCCTGGAACTAGCTCTTGTAGACCAGGCTGGTCTCGAACTCACAGAGATCCGCCTGCCTCTGCCTCCCGAGTGCTGGGATTAAAGGCGTGCGCCACCACCGCCCAGCTGGGAAAGCCTATTTCTTCACTGTCCTTAAAGAAGGAACAACAAAAAACAAAATGAGTCTAATTAAACTCTAACTTACCAGTAATGATACCACTAGCCAGCCCAGGAATGCCTTGGATTGAGGTGACATTATTGTGAACAAAGTACTCATCACAGGTGGCATTAAAAAACTGACTTGAGTTACAGAAGAATCCCCATAGCTTTGATGGCACTGTCATGTTGTTAACATCCTTGGTCTTAGAGCAAACGTCAAGATGTCTTGATGAAAGGGTGCGGTTGCCCAACATGCAGACCCTAAAGCAAAACAAACAGGGAAGAGAAAGATCAATAAGGGGAAAAAGAACAGAAAAAACTAAGTTTTAAAGAGGAAAAGCAGGTTAGCAAAGGGAAAAAATATCTCATTTTTGAGAGATTCTACTGCCATGGGTAGGAAAGGAAAAGGAATAATGATCACGGTGACTTGCATTTTCTGCCAGTAGAATCCTCACGGATCTCACAATATTTTAACATTTATCTTCTGTGGCCGGAGGCACTGAGGTTTATAGACATTCAATATTCTGCCCAAGATCAAGGTCATATACAAATGGCAGATGTAGGAGATATTCAAGCACAGGGACTAAATAAACAAAGAAACTATACTGAATTATGAGCTAAACATATTTGGCTATTCATCCATTTTCAGGCCAGAAAGAATCCTGGAGGGGCTAGGGTGATGGCTCAGGGATGTCCAGTGTTTGCTATGGAAGCATGCGGTCCTGCGTTCAGATCTCTAGCACACAGGCAAGTGGCCTGGTGTGCTTACACAGGCCTGTGATTTCAGCCCTCAGGATAGGGGCAGTCAGGAGGACAGACAGAAAGTCTGAGTTCCCTGACCTGCCAACCTAGCTAAACAATGCCAACAATGGTGAGCTTCAAGTTTAGCTAGGGAGTCTCAGGGAGTAAGACAGACAGCAATAAAGGAGGACACCTGATACTGTCTGGTTTCCACACAGGCACACAAGTGAATCCCTCCCACCCCCCCAGCCAGCAGCAACAGCAAAACCGCAGAGTGCTTCTGCTGCTTTTTTTTAAGTTCCAATGATCACATTTTCATTTGTTTGCTTTCTTTCGATGGGGGTGGGGGTGGGAGGAGTGGTAAGAAGGAGGGAAAGAATAAAGGTCTGAAATGAAAGGAGAAGGGGCTTTACATCCCTAAGAGCCCTTGTTACTGCCTGTTTTGCTGAACCTTCTGCCTATTGTTGATTTAAAAAGTATGTCCCTCTATGGCCCAAAAGAAATCTGTTTTTTGACCTTAAGCCTAGACACAGTAGTAAAGGGGAAATTTAAGAATAATACAAATATTAACTGTAGATTCATTTTTTTCCTTTACACAGAGATATAAACAGGATGGAGTAACAGACCCATAGTAAAATACTCCTGAGAGAAGAAAACAAGGTTTGGAATCTGCAGAGTGTGTTCATACATGCATAATGAACCGCGTTCTATTACTTGGCTTCAACAGCTCTTGACAATCTCAAGTTCTGTTTCATGGATCCTCTGCAGTTTTGTTTTTTTAAACATATTATGCTGGAATTTTAAAAAAGCAAAATAACATGCACTGTGCTCCCCCCCACCCAACCAAACAGAAGTGGAGAAGCCCCAAAGGGGAACCTGAAATAAAATGGAATTTCCCAAGTTGAGATACAGCTAAAATGTTGCATCTAAAACTTTTATAACTTTGAAAAGGATCTTTAATTGTTTTATGGCCCCTAATTAAGCAAAATGAAAGAGTATGACGAATATATCACTTAGAAGAAATGCCAAATACCAGTAGGGAAATCACGAAGTTCCTGTTCTTGCCCCACCACTTTCATCTGCACTGGATTTGTGGGTTTTTCATCATGGAAAAAAAAATTGTTTTTTCTGAAACCTGTTTAAATCAACGTAGTACCAATAAATTTGATTCCCAGCTGATCCATATAACTTCAAAACAACTTCTATAACTGATTACTGAGTGCCCGGCCTGAAGCGTGTGCACCAAGCCAGATCCCCTGGAACTAGAGTTACAGACAGTGAGCCACCATGTGGGTGCTACAAATTGAACCCATATCCTGTGGAAGATCCTCCAGGGATCTTAGCTACAGAGTCCTCTCTCCAGACTGCTACTGTAGAATTCTTTTGGACTGGTTTTTATTTTAAAAGGCAATTGAACATTTTAAATGCCCCATAAAGGTTGTTGGTAATGACTATGACTGCAAAGTCCTTCAGAGACAGTCACATAAACACAGTCGTTATGGGGTAAAGGGGGGCACCAAGATACACCTAACAATGGCTACAGCCGCTAGGTCTACACTTCAGAGTGAGGAAGGGGTCAACAGGACAGTTTATCAGGAAGCTTCCTGCTGGGAAACTGGGTAACTAGGGAAATCACCCCATGAAATTCTGAGGAAATGCTCACATCACCAGATACTGCCACTGACTACCCAACAATGACTCGGTGGAAACATGGGCACGTACGGGAAGTGTGGTGGAGCAAAGGAAGACTTGATGGCACCAGCGTAGATAGCCAAAATGGACACAATTACACAGGCCAGGAAAAGTGAGGCAAACTTATTCACATAGCGGACGCCAATGAATACCACCAAAACCATGAGGACCAAGAAGGCTGTGCCATAGACACGCATGTTATTTAGCATGGCTGCTGACTCCTTGAGTGCATCATCACTGCGGAAGATGGCAGCTCGGGGGACGATATATACCTGTTGGGATAAAAGCAGGCAGAAAGAAATGCGGTCATTTAGAAGCAATCAAGTAGAGGGACTATAACAGCTTATGTTACTTTTATAAAGGAAAAGAAAGCTGAAATAAAAAATTATTAAAAACATTAATTAAAAACATTAATATTTTAAATCCTTCATTTTATTCATTTGTTTTTAAACAGAGTCTCAATATGTAGCCCTGTTTGGCCTGGAACACAGAGAGATCCACCTGTCTCTGTCTCCCAAGTGCTGGAATTAAAGTTATGTACACACCGGGCTGCCAATTAACCAAATTTTTATTTGGCTCTAGAATGTCTATAGAAATATTATTTCATGGATTATTTTGTCTTCTCATTGCTGTTTTGAATATCTACATTTGCAAGTGGGAAAAAATGATTCTATTTAAAAGGCTTTAGAGAAGATTTATAGTATGAGTAGAGAAATGAAAACTCTTTCATTGAGATAAAGTTATCAAAAGAGAAGCTGGGGATACAGCTCAGTCAGTGATGTGCTTTGCTGCACAAGAATTAGTACTTGAGTTTGATCCCCAGGACTTACGTAAAAAGCCAGGCACAGTGGCATGTGCTTGTGATGATGTTAGCACTGGGAAGGTGAAGACATGCGGACCCCCAGGTGCTGAGCCTCTGGTCCCAGTGAAAGACCCCACCTCATAAAACAAACTGGATGGTTCTTGAGGAACAACAACAGGGAGGAACCAGGTTGATCTCTGGCCTCTACACACATATATTCAACACACTAGAACATATACATGCACAATATAAGCAAATGAGATTTATTTTACTTTTCTACACTGGCACAAGTCTTCTAGCTTGATATGAGCTCCCTGGTTGAGGGGATAGAGTTGGGAACAATCGGAGAGAGGTTTCGGAAAAGACGGGCAGGTGAAGGACACCTCAACCTTTCTGCCTCAGAGTCACGGTAAGACACAGTCACAGCAGCCAACATCTGACCGGCTGCCACACCTAATCTCAGAAACCTTAATATCTAAGAAAACAAACCGCCGGGCGGTGGTGGCGCACGCCTTTAATCCCAGCACTCGGGAGGCAGAGGCAGGTGGATCTCTGTGAGTTCGAGACCAGCCTGGTCTACAGAGCTAGCTCCAGGACAGGCTCCAAAGCCACAGAGAAACCCTGTCTCAAAAAACCAAAAAAAAAAAAAAAAAAAAAAAAAGAAAACAAACCCACAGAGCTTCTGGATTGTAGGCGCAACTAATTCGTTACTTACCAGAAAAATTTCAATGGCACCAAGAATATACATGGCTGCTGCAAACGTGGTGCCCAGATAAAAGCAGAGGCCAACAGCCCCGCCAAACTCTGGGCCCAGGGCCCGGGAAATCATGAAGTATGAGCCCCCAGCTACAAGACAAAATAAAAGGAGGGTATCACTAAGAGGATTGTACACAAGTATAAGTAATAATTCAAAAACATGCACAAAAGATGTTTGGGAAACTCTGAATGCAACAAAGGAGATTTATTAATGGGAATATGATGCGCACAATACATTTTATTACTATTAGAAAAATTAGATTATTTCCTACAGGAATATGATAGTATAATAAAAAGTATTTTATAAGCTAAGTATGTGACTGACATTAAAGTACTGTAGACTAAAAATAATGAGATTTCAAAGATAGCATTGTTAAGCCAAACAGTATTTGTCCCTGGCTTCTAGAGGCTGACACTGTTACAGAACATTATGAACAACAGAATAAACACATTAAGTGTCTCTGGAGTTTATACCTCCAGCTTTACAGCATATACACAGTGATTAATCAAGGATAATCCCTGAAACTCAAGCTTGGGCTACTGACCTGGCACCACTCCATTGGTGGCAATGGCACTCATGGAGATGGCAGTCAACAACGTCTGTAGAGAGAGAAAAAAGAATTTAACTACTGGGTAGAGCTAACATTTCCGTATTACTTTCCCACGTGAAGACTTCAGAGCATTTACAAATATTTAACTCCATCTACTTTTACAAAGAGTTACTGCATAGCATATTTTAAAGGACTTGCTAGGGAGACAGCACTGTAAAGTAGGCTAGACTCTAACTACAGACTGGCTACAATGCCAAAAACAATATGTGGCAAGAAAGAGACCACCGGGACAAATTTAAAACATTATCTAGTAACACAGCAGATAAAGGTTTTCGAAAGGGAGGAGCCAGCAGGCTGCTGTCGTACAAGTGAGAGGTAACATCTACAGTGAGATAGTGGGCATGCATATGAAGTATCTGAGAGAGAACGGACTGGCCGTGATGAATGGCAACCAAGGAATCAAATATGGCCTTGAAGTTTCAAGCTTGAGAAACTGGGAGTGGACAAGGCAGGGCCATTAAGTTATTAATGACACAGGTTAGCACTCAGCTGAGCATAATGCATACGGAGGATATAATGGTTACCAAAACAAAGGGGACACTAGATTGATGGACAGGGATGGGATATATAAAAATGAGCAGTTTAAATGAAGGGAAAACCAGAATGGGCTGAGTAGGAGAGAAGAGTTAGAAACAACTGAGGAATTTCTGGGGAAGGCATACGAAAGGAGACTTCAAAACTGAACACAGAGTCCCCTCACCCTTCCCAGGCACTGGCAATTTCATTTTTCAGAACATTTTAGAATAGCATATACATTACAACATCGGTGCTTTCAAGTCCAAATTACCCAGATTTTGAATTATTTGAAAACTTGTACTTTATTTCCAAAAATCTAGGACACCATATACATCATATACTATATAGGAAATAACGGATAATGGGCGCTGAATGAAAATCCTTTAGATTTTAAGGTCAAAGTCTCTCTCTCCTGTTGGGCTCGTGAGTCTTTATGTATTTTCTGTTCCTGCTCCCCAGGAGGTCAAGTGCACAAACTCAACAGGAAATGCTGCAGGTGAGGTCTAGGGGCCAGCGCAGGAGGACTTACACAGCAGCAGCAGATAAGGACAATCGCAAAGGCCTGAAGGACTCCAGCTGTGCCCACTACCCAGGTAAGACGCAGGAAGAGGATCACTCCAAAAATATTTTGTAGACATGGGAGGTAGACACCCATAAAAGTACCCATTTGGGGGCTCTGGAAATAAAAATGTAAGACAAAAGGAAACATATAGTTAGCCATAAAAGATGCCTAGATTTACCAGAGACGCAATATTTTCAACAGCTCTCAGTGAAGTTCATCACTATACTTCCATTATCAGTATACATTGTAATTTAGATAAGTTCCCATGTTTTTGTTATTCCTAAGCAATGGACCACTCACCAATCCAAAAATGTCTATTCTTCAAGGTTGTTAAAATTTTATTCTCATTTTAAAACAGAAAAACTTGTAGAAATTCTTGAGAATTAAGTACAAATTTTTCACAATAGTTGGTAAATGAAACAGTCGGGGAAAGTAAAAACTTGAGGGCTACTGGCCCCTTTGCAAAGAGCTGAACTATGTGTATTGACATAATTTTATTGTAAGAAAAACAGTAGTAGTAGAAAAGTCTAACAACTACTGGGAATCATTATCATGGTGGATGCCTATGATCCTGGCACCTGGGAAGCTAAAGCAGGAGGACTCTGAGTTCAAGGTTAGCCTGTGTTATATGTGAAACATAATCTCAAAAACAAAAACCGAAACCAACCAGTCAACCAACCATACAAACAAACAAAAACCTTTGTACCAGGCAGATGGCAGCAGAGGCTGGGTAGAGATGTCCCTTCCCACCGATGTGCTAACACTTCTGCTAACATGGCTAACTTCCTCACTAGGACAGTTTCTGTGCAAATCCACCACGTCAGAGGACTTTCTCTGTCTGACTTACAGGAGTATCGAACCCTTCTAGCAGGCTCTTGTCAGTCTCATTCCTTTTAACCCTGCTTAAGTTTTTGGTCAAGCATTACTTGACACTGAAGATGCTATACGCTTTAACAGTTTCAGTGGCTTAGGGACTGGCTTCCCACGAGAAACTATAGTACTGTACATTCTGTCTGGGCCATGGTGCCAGTGATCAGAATGGTACTGGGTATAGCAAGCATTTGATACAGTTTCTTAATACAGACTGGTGCCCTGGTCATGCCTTCAGCGCTCATATATGGGGCTGTTTTTATCTGTCCTGCACCCTGAGGCCTCACCTTGGTAGGCTTCTTCTTCCCTTCAGTGATGTTCTCTGCCTCTTCATGCTCCTTTGCTCCCTGTGTCAGGTTAGTATAGTTGGCCATGCGGTTGAGGAGAGATGACACCTTTGGTCTGGTGTCCATTTCTTCCTATAAAGTCAGAAATAATTTATGAAGGATACTGGAATTCAGCAACAAAATAAACTTTCTGCCAGGAAACAGCAAAATAAATGATAACCTCTTTCACAGGTAAATACTTGAAGAAAATTCTTCAGTGAGCCCTGTCCCTGCCATGTGAAAGATGACAGGGAACTGAGAGAACATGCATGAGGTCCTGGGCTAATCCCGAGCCCTGAGATGGCAAAAGGACTACACCTAACTAGGGCAGCAAGTTAAGGTAAGATACAAAGTACTGGGTTTCATTAAGGTTTCTTTCATACAAATATGTAATTATTCTTTTGTTCTGTGTTCCCTCCCCCTCCCCACATTCCTTCTGACCCTCTTCCGGCCCAGATCCTCCGGCGCTCTTTAGTCTCCTCTGCTTTCACGTTACAGGCATTCTATTACCGTCTCCACTTCTGTCCCCATAGCTTCTCTCCTCCATTCTCAGTTTGCCTTCTGCGCTCTCTCTTGCGCTCTCTTGCGCTCTCTCTCTCTCTCTCTCTCTCTCTCTGTCTCTCTCTCTCTCTCTCTCTCTCACACACACACACGAGAAAAATGCACTATTCACCATTTGTCTTACTTTGCTTAAAATAATGATTTTCATTTTCAAACATTTTTCTGCAAATGTGGTGGTTTCATATTTCCTGTGTGTGCGTGAAGAGATTTCCATTTTGTGGGCTGAAGAGAATGCTCAGTGGGTAAGAGCACTTGCTACTTTACCAGAGGCCAAAGTTCAGTTTCCAGCATCTATATTGGGAGGCTCACAACTACCTGTAACTCCGTCTCCAAGGAAATATGATGCCCTCTTCTACTCCCCCACAGACACACACATAATTAAAATATTACCTCAAAGAGTGCCAGATTTTTATCAAAATACTCATCTCCTTCTTCATAGTTGGAATTGCTGAGATAAGCATTTCGAGCTTTCTTATGTCCATCATCTGAAAAAGAAAGGCAAAATTTGGGTTTTCATTGGGTTCTGAGCAACCAGCACCTATAACTATGTTGCCTCTGTTGTAATAAAGACCACTTCAGATTCAGGTTCAGCCTGATTGGTAGACTTCAGTTAGCACTGTTTGGAGAATGTGGTGTTTTTCTAGCAGGAACAAAAGCAAATAGGGAAACCAAAGAAATCAACATGAAGAATTCCCTTTCTTAGTACAGAGATCTCTGGAGACAACTGGGTGCCTGACCTTAAACTTACCCATAAATAAATAAATAAACAAAACACACAGTATTTTTTTTTCTTGGTGTGTTATACTACTATAGACATGGACTACTTTACAAACTATTGTTGCTGATAATGGGCCTTCTGACATTAAAAATTTATTGTGTGTCTGTGTGCGCACGTGCATTAGGTAGGCAGTGTCATGTGTACATGAAGAGGTCAGATGACAACTTGTACATGTGGTTCTTTCCTCCTACCCTTACCAGGGTTCAAGGGATGAAACTCAGGTTGCTAGGCTTGGATACCAAGTACCTGCTGAGCTATCTTGCTGACCTCATTTCTGATGCCATCAATTATAACAGGTGATTAAATCTATGATGATTACTTTTCAAAATTCTTGAGAATGTATTTTGAATATATTCAAGATCCCAATCCCCTCACTTCAGCCTCAAACCTCGCATTGTTTCCAACTGAACTTGGAGACTGCTGCTGCTGCTTCTTTTTGTTTTCATTTGACCTTCTTTCCTCATCAGGTCTAGTTTGGGGGTTGAGGTCTGCTCTGGTATGTGATCACATTTATCAAGGTCATCATCATTAAACGATGACCTGAATCTCCCTTTCCCAAAAATCACTAAATGCTAATAGCGCCTCAGCTGGCGCTGGGATTACATATTCCCAACTGTTCATGGATTCTGTTTGACTGCAGCTTGTGTGAGTCTTATGCACACTGTCACAGTCACTGAGTTCTAGATGCTTCTGTCTAGAAAACATTTGTTTCCTTTAACTTATCCACCACCTTTGGCTCTTACAATCTTTCTGCCTCCTCCTCCAGAAAGATCCATGAGCCTTGAGATAATATATGATCATCCAAACTGGAGCTAAGCACTCTACAGTCTTTTGTTTTCTGTACACCAGCAATTGGAGGTCAGTAGTAGTTTTTGAAAAAATTTCACTATGAGGCAACATAGTTATAGGTGCTGGTGGCTCAGACTGGTCTCAAACTCTTAAATATCTCTCCTCAGCCCCAAAGTACTAGATTATAGGTGTGTATCTTAATGGAAGCATCCGATATATTCTTGTATGAACACTTCCATATTATTTTTATGTTGAGAGAGGTACTTAATTGGAATCTGATGAATTAGTTGCAAACAAACAAAGAGGAAACAGAGTTTCTGAGATAGCAAAGTCTGTGTTATATGAATACTTCCTAATCTTTGGCTTTTAAAATTGTGCTTAAGGGGCTGGAGAGATGGCTCAGTGGTTAAGAGCATTGTCTGCTCTTCCAAAGGTCCTGAGTTCAATTCCCAGCAACCACATGGTGGCTCACAACCATCTGTAATGATGTCTAGTGCCCTCTTCTGGCCTGCAAACATACAGACAGAATATTGTATACACAGTAAATAAATAAATAAATATTAAAAAAAAATAAAATAAAATTGTGCTTAAGTTACATGATTGCCCAGTCTGGCAGGAGAGAAGAGAAAAAAATTGTAAATACGATTTAAAACTAAGGTTTCCATTACTGAAGAACATACTAATATAAAAAGGAAGGAACATTAAAGTAACATATATTACTTTAAATATGGAAGATGAATATGGCAAAAAGCCAGAAAACTACTGAAATGAGCTGGTCATCTGGGAGGACATTGTGTGAGACTGACTTTATGAGTTTCTGATGGTCATGATGGGAAGACAGAACACATGACATATTTGAAATAATACATATTTTTGCTTGTTTTTCAAGACAGCGTTTCTCTATAGCTTTGGAGTTTGTCCTAAAAATTAGCTCTTGTAGACCAGGCTGGTCTTGAACTCACAGAGATCCAACTGCCTCTGCCTCCTGAGTGCTGGTATTAAAGGCATGCGCCACCACTGCCCAACTCGAAATAATATTTTTAAAAAGTCAATTATGTAAAATTTTAAGGAAACAAAATACAACTCTGAAAAATAGAAGAATCAACTGTGCTGTCTATTTTGAGGATAATTATATAGCTAAACACTATTTTTTTTTTACAGCACATTGTAGTTAATTTATGATACATGGAACAGTACATAGGAAATCCCTGCCAATTTGCAAACCCTAGTGAAAATAACACATCTAGGCAATCTTCATCAAGGGCTGTGAAAGCCATCAATAAAGACTGAGGCATAACCTTCGAGTGGGCAAATGAAGATGACTATGAGCCTGTTGACTAACAAATACGAAGGCAAGACACTGTTCATCCTATGTATTCTTAGTAAAAGAATGGACGCTCAATCTAATGAAGCCTCTCAGGATCGCAGACAATACAAAGGAGGAACATGGTAAGTAAGCATACACAAAGACACAATCACCAAAGTCAGAATGTGGAATAACCTAATTTCTTCAGCAAATCACAAACTAAACAAGTGAACTTTTACAGATTAAAATTCAAGCTACGGCTGAAATTTAAGATAGGATTTTTGTTAGACTCCTCAAACAAATGTGAAGAGACTTTTTTCTTCAGTTTTTTGAGGCAGGGTTTCTCTGTGTAGCTTTGGAGCCTGTCCTGAAACTGTCTCTGTAGACTAGGTTGGCCTTGATCTCAGAGAGATCTGCCTTCCTTTGCTTCCCAAGTGCTGGGATTAAAGACGTGTGCCACCACAGCCTGGCTGTGAAGAGACATTTCTAGAACAAAGAAATGTTGGGCTGGAGAGGGCTCAGTTGTTCTCAGTTGTTCAGAGGACCTGGATTCAAGTTCTAGCACACACACAGCAGCTCACAACCACTTGTAAACTACAGTGTCAGGGCGTCCATACCCTTTCTGGCCCATGGGCACCAGGCACACAACGTGCACACGTGGTGCACAGGCACATATGTAGACAAAGTGCTCTCATACACATAAAGTATTTTTTAAAATTTAAAAACAGGGAAATTTAAATATATGCTAATTTAAAAAATTGCATTTATTTACCTCAGGCTTCTGCAGGACCTGAAAGCACTGCGAGACTACGTCACTAGGTCCACTGGGATCTGAGAGCACTGAAGTAGCCTTCAGTCCCGGTGGTCTCAGAGGACAGTGGGGGCCTGAGCTTCAGCTTTAGTGTCTGCTAAGAAACTGGGGCTTTGACTTCAGTGTCTTTAAGATTAGTGTGGGCGTGGGGTTTTGAAGTCTAAGGTTCCTGTGGTCACTGCAGGACTCCGGGGTCTATACTACTATGGTCCCCCAGAGGTCACTTAAAGCCTACCATTTTAGTCACAGGCCACAGATAGCACCCAGACTTTAGTGGATCTGACATTTGCTATGATGGTCCCCAGTGGATCCACAAGATCCTGGCAATGACTGAGGTTCTGACCCCATCTGCCTGCCTTCTTTCTTCATGTACCATTCCGCCTGTGGTCCCGACGGCACATAGCTATGAAAGGATTACCTCAGTGACTACACTTAACAACACTAAATTTCTCCAGTCCACATAGTTAAACTTCATGCAG
The DNA here is from genome assembly GCF_000317375.1 of Microtus ochrogaster. NCBI lineage: Eukaryota > Metazoa > Chordata > Mammalia > Rodentia > Cricetidae > Microtus > Microtus ochrogaster. The sequence continues at coordinate 25,888,949 of NW_004949096.1, forward strand.
ATAACCCTCTAGGGAGAATTACAGAAACAAAACAGAATATATTCCAAAGATGGGAAAGTCAAAACTGAATGTCAAACATACTCTAAGAGATGCACAAAATACATACAACAAAGAAACACAAAGCATATGACACAGCCACCTTCCATGACCCACTCCAACCAACCACTCCCTTAGAAAGGAATTGAAACCATAGAGAAAGATGAATGTCTCAGAATTCAGAGTGCTGTGAAATAATCCTTTTGTGCACTGTAAAGATTTGTCACTCCAATTGGTTTAATAATATGCTACCTGGCCAACAGCCAGGCAGGAAGTATAGGCTGGCAACCAAACTAAGGATGCTGGGATGAAAAAGGGCAGAGTCAGGGAGATGCCAGCAGACACAGAGGAAACAGGACTTGTAGAAAATAAGGATGCAAGCCATGAGCCATGTGACGGATGGCACATAAGAAACATGGGCTAAAGTGTAAGAGTTAGCTAGTAACAAGCCTGAGCTATGGGCAGAGCATTTACAATCAGTTCCTGAGTGGTTATTTGGGCATGGCTGCCAGCACAGGAAAACTCCGCCCACTTTCAGAGTCTTACTTTTTTGAAAGAATAAGTGATCGTATAGAAGATTCAAACAAACAGATGGACAACAAGACAGTCACAAAAAGTGAATCAAACAGTAAACTGGAGGTAAAAGTCCAAAATATCAAGGAAAAATTCAGCAAGAATATTGAAACATTAAAAAACAGAACAGAACAAAACACTTGAGGTAAATGAGATATCAATCAAAGACAAAACAAACAGAAGAACAGATTTTAGGATGGAAGAAAAAGACAATACAATCATGTACACATATATTTCTTGTGGTGGTAGGTGCATGAAAATGAGATTGATAATTAAAATGTAAAACACTAAGAAACCCTGGAGTCAGGAAAAACTATTCTAACAGCACGACAGTTTGAGATGTATAGGGCCTGGGACCAGTCAAGAATTTTGATGGAGATGCTAATATAGCTACATGATGATTTTGTGTATTTATTACAATAATTTTTTTCTTCTGAGACAGGGTTTTACTATGTAGCTCTAGCTGTCCTAGAACTCATAATGTAGACAAAGTTGGCCTCAAATTCACAGATCCACCTGCCTCTGCCTTCTGAGTGCTGGTATTAAAAGTGTGTACTACACTTCTGGTCCAATAAAGTAATTTTGAAAATGACAATAATTTACTTTTGTTGGTGTGCATTTGGTCACATGTGCCACCTGACTTGTATGTGATGCTCCAAGGACAACTTGTGGGAGTTGGCTCTCTCCTTCTACCATGTGAGGCCCTGGGACTGAACTCTGGTCATCAGGCTTGGCAGCAAGTACGTGTACTCGCTGAGCCCTTGCTAACCAGTGCCAGTTTTTTAAATGGTAAAACAAACAAAAACCCATATGGAATGTGAAAGTTTCTTTTAAAATATTCTAGGAAACTATCAAAGAATAATAAGTAAATCCTTTTGTTTTTGTTGTTTTTAAATCTAGCATTAGGAGCATCCCGTCCAATTCTGCTGCTGCTCTGTTTGGATACCCCAGTCTTAAGTCCCAGGTGAATCACTTTATCAGCCAAGTCTGGTTCTGGCTTGTCCTGTGCTAGCTTCTATTGTTTGACTACTTAACTGCTTTGGAAAATAGAACAATTGCCATGGAGACTTGGCATCATAGGAGGACAATGATACCTACAAGACCTACTTGTCCTGATCTCTCCTGAATCGGGACAATCATGAAAATTAGAGGTTTTCCACAGAGGGAGGAGAGTTCTTGCCAGATTTGGTTATAGAGAAAAACATGAAACTAGAAGTAATTTTACCAAAAGGCATCAATCACTTCTCCGCAAGAATATGGTGGCTGGCAACCAGTCACAGTGTGGCCTTTTCTGTAGTCGGGGTTACACAGGACTTCCAGAGACAGTGGAAATTCTAAATTTTCTAAATAAAAGTCTTTCTTGGCCGGGCGGTGGGGCGCACACCTTTAATCCCAGTACTCGGGAGGCAGAGGCAGGCGGATCTCTGGGAGTTCGAGGCCAGCCTGGTCTACAAGAGCTAGTTCC
>NW_004949096.1:25891122-25909379 GCF_000317375.1 Microtus ochrogaster
AAAAAAAAAAGTCTTCCTTGGCATGAACTCAGAACAAGCACATATCCCAGGACTCTTGGGTATACAGAATCTGGGCTGGAGAGTTGTCTTGGTGTTAAGAGCACTTAATGCTCTTGTGGAAGAGCTGACTTGGGTTCCCAGTACGCTCATCAAAAAGCTCACTATTGTCTAGTTCCAGGGGATTGAATGCCCTCTCCTGACCTCCATGGGCATCAGGCACACACATGTGGTACACATAACTCATGCAGACATTCACACATTTATACAAATTATAAAAAAAATCTTTAAAAGTGGATTATACAAAACCAAAAGAAGATCGCTGCAATCCTGGCCCTGGCAGTGACCGGATTTCAGCATGGTGTCACGGCTGTCATGTTTCTTTTCTCTCATTTTACTACCCAAACAACATGGATTCTATGAGAAAGCTGCCATTGTTTCATGGTGCAATTAAAGAGAAAACTGACAGAACCACTCTTCCTTCTGAAAAATTTGTTTCTGCTTTTCATTACATATCCATATCCTTACAACTTGCTTCTGTTGTTCCTTTTAGCATGTGCTAGGGACTGAACCATGGCTTTTAGCACACCATCACTAAGCTATGCTCTCTCCCTTTTCTCTGTAAACAGAAAAAGTGTATAAACTAAGATCTTGATGTCGAAAGATCTTTATTGTTTGATTCTATTCTATCTACAGTGTTGAAAATTACCACTTACACTGTATTTTAGAATCAAGATAGAGTATAGAAATTGTCCTTTAGCATCCTGCACTTGCCAAATGGCCTTTGCTGGCTCCATCTGGACAGAGATGGAGCATTAAGAATACTTAATTTCCTCTGGCACACATCTCTGCTTGAACCACATCAACAAGAACAGGGGGAAAAAATGCCAGGTGTAGTGGTGCACACCTTTAATCCCAGCAGTAGGGAGGCAGAAGCAGGCAGATCTCTGAATTTGAGGCCAGCTTGTTCTACAGAGTGAGTTTCAGGACAACAAGAGATACACAAAGAAACCTCACCTCAAAAACCAAAGCAAACAAACAAAAACAGGAAGAACTGTCTCAATGCTGTAAAAATAAAATCACTTTTTAAGTGAATGAGAAATGAGAAGCGTGAGACTTTCTGACAAGTACGCTGGAAGTGGAAGTACGCTAAGTATTCTGAGAAATAAGTGGATATAGGTGTAAGCAGTGAGAAGGACAAGGCTGAAGATAGGTCTTTCTGCTTTTTCCTGGAAGGGATGCACAAGAGTTCACACTGAGCCACCCACTGCAGCCTTAAGTTCCGCTTCTCATCTATATTGCCTGACTCATCAGTCAGACTGGAGAACGTTATGACTGACCGCTATATTTCGTCAGCTACAGTTTCTTCTCTTCAAGAAATTATGTCGTATGCCCTAGACTTTCTTAGGGATTGGATTTTGATGATGACTTGGATGTGCTGTCGTGTGCCATTCTGTTTACTGTAATTCTTATGAACTGGTTGACAGCAGAATACGCTTATCACATCACATTTGCTGTTTTTAGGGGCAAGAAAAGGCTGCTGTAGGATGGCACTGGGACACTTACGGCCCCTGGTTACCTTCTTCTCTGAGGTATTACAGCTGTTGATGATTAATGCCTAGGTCCACTAACTTACGAGGGGTAAAATGTAATGATATTTTCATTCTCTTAATCTTTCTTAGTTCAATAACTTCCACACAAGAGACATTCTTTTTAATCTACTACTTGGCTCTCAAGTGGTATGTTAAATATAAAACAATTAATTAATTATTAATTATTATTATTTATCTATTATCCCCCTTTGTTAAGCAATTAATGAGTAGGCTAACAAGAACATTCCAGTTATGAACAATAAGTTTTTAATATGTTAGTATCGGTTATGTTTCCTATCAAATGCTTCATCTACCTATATTAAAATGATTATATATGTCTTTAATACTAATACAGTAAGTACGCAATTTTGTATTTATTTATTTTTGAGGTAGGGGTCAGGCTAGTCTCAAGCTCATGTCCTGTATGCCTCATCTTCCTAAGTATTGGGATGACAGGTACGAACCACCAGGTCATGGGTGTGTATTTACTTTTGATACAAAGCCTGTCATGTATTTTTAGCTACCATAATAGTATTTCTTTATTTTTGAGGCTTTGGGGAATGAACCCAAGGCCTTACGCATGGTAGGTAAACATTCCAACATGGAGCCCATGGAGATAAATCTTTAAACATGCTACAAGCAAGAAGACCAGCAGAAGATCAATCTGGCCAACATTCCAACGAGGAAGAGGGAGGAGCTCATAAGTCCCAACCCCTTGCTGAATAGCTACTGTCAGATAATGCTTCTGGGAGAGGGAAGAATCCCTCTGAAGGGTGTGGACCCTGGTAGGTCAGTCACACCCCACTGAATGGCTCAGCATCCATGAGAATATGGGCAGCACAAATGGGACTCAGTGGGTTGTAAGAAAAAAAAAAAGACAGGAACTTTGGGGGATGCAGATGGACCTGGAGGAGGCCAGGAGAGTAACAGGGTGAATATAAAAAAAAATTTTGCATTAATACATGATAATCTCAAAAAAGTGATAAAATATTATATTTAAATTAAAATAAAAATACTTCATAATTCAGATTACAGATACTTTGGGCTGGACAATGCTTTTTTCATATTGCCACTGTAAATGTTTGGTATCAAGGCTACGAATGACTCAGACTGACTTAACAGTCTTTATTTGGTTTTCTGTCCTATGAGATTGTACAAGACTGGAATTTTTTTAATCCTTATATGTTTAATAAAATTTGTAAACCTGCCATGACTCACTGATGTTTGCCTTCTTACTTTCAAAAACTTTTGAACGTGGAAGTTATACACATAGGGAAAAGTTCATAAATGGTAAAGTCCAGACTTTGATTCATTATCACAGGAGCAGTTTCACCTCCCATACATTACCTCAGCCTGACCCTGAGTTTTGCAAGAGAGCTGATGAGTCAGTGGGAACAGTAAATACATTAAAATCACTGAAGCCTGTTGGCAGCAGCAGTCAGCAGGTCTGGAAGATGCTGTTTTAAATCCAATTTGGCAGGAATGGTCTGAAAGATGTTATTATAAACTGAATTCAGCAAGCAAGACAATTGAGCCAGTGTTCCCCACAGGTGCCTCTTAGAAACACCGGGGGTGTGTTGGAGGCATTGGGAGTTTGTTTTTTGAGGTGCTGGGATTTGTTTATTGAGGTGCTGGGGTTGAGCCCAGGGTATGGTGCTTGCCAACTTAATAATGTATCACTAAATTACTTCCCCAGTCCTAAAAGGTGGGGCAACTCTGAATTTTTTTTCTTAACAAAATACAGTCTTTCTCTGCTTCAATGCAGTTTGACTTGTGAATGGTACAAATTCTTACCCGTCCATTTTACTTGTGAAGGCCTCTGCACCTCTAAGGCATATATGTTCCTGTTCAGAGTTCTGAGCTTATCTTGGCAATTTCACAATTTAGGGGAGGAAAATAAATTGAAACAAGGTCTCATGTAGCCCAGGCTAGCCTTGTAAACTTCATCTCCTTGCGTCTGTTTACTACATGTTGGGATTACATGAATATGTTAGAGAGAAAGAACACGAGTGCAGTTTCTTCAGTACTCTGGAACTTTTCCGTAAGCAAACAAGTCATATCAAGTTCTTTCCCTACTGTGGACTTCCCAATAACACATTTTCCACAGCTGCTATTGTATATTCTAACAGCTAAAAACTCAGCAGTGCGTAAACCCAGACACGCACACCACCATACAACATAGCTCTTAGTATACAATAACTTCTGATTCTCCCCCATAATTAAAGAATACAAACCAGAAATGGCATTCTACCTATTAGTAAATATGAAAAATACAGACTCATAAAATCAGTTTGGGCTGGAGAGCTGGCTCACCAGGAAAAGAAAGAATTTCCTGCCAAGCCTGACAACCTGAATTCAATGTCCACGACACACAGAGGCAGGAGAGAACGGACGCCTCAAAGTTGTCTTCTGACCTCCACACACGAGCGATGGCATGCACATCACTTCTCTTATAAAATAAGTAAGTAAATAAATACAATTTTAAAAATAACGTCAGGTTTTGTGACTGAGAGCCAAGCCTTCCTCCATATCTAGATCAGTGGGACCATTTATGATGATTTATTTTGTTGAGAATGTACAAACAGTGTGAGAAAACCTTGCCTACAAATGTGCTGACTGAAAAGATGCAAGTACAAGATGCTTATTGCAAAGTAATTTCTTTTTTTAAAAAATTGTATGTGTATGGGTGTTTTGCTTACATGTGTGTCCATGTGCCCCATGCTTACATACAGTGCTTACACCGGCCTGAAGAGGGCGCGGGATTCCCTGGAACAGCAGTTATAGATGGCTATGTGCTACAATGCAGGTGCCTGGAATTGAACCCACATCCTCTGGAAGACCAGTCAGTGCTGTTAACTGCTGAGCCATCTCTCTATGCCATTCTACATAATTTCTTTAACAGTGTTTTAGAAATAACCTCAATGCCTGTGAAGAGTAACTGGCAGAGTAAAATTGCGGTGAACCACACAATCCCACTGCATTCTAAACGGGAATGAGGAAGAGCTTCACTCACTGATATGCGACACCTAGACAAAATGTTAGCTGACAAAAGGCCATCTGAATAATACAATGTCACTGACATAAAAAGGAAGAAAATAATCAGATGTGGTATGAACATTTATAAAAGTCAAAGATAAGTAGTTGGGGAGGCAGAGTTAAGGTGGGGGACGAGACCTTGGCAGGACTACCTTTCTTTATGCTGATCTTCTGTGCTGCTTGGATTCCTCACTGCAGTGTTTGTAGGAAGGAGTCCAAGCTGCAAGTGTATGTTTAGAAAATCTGCAAGTTTTCTGAGAGCTTATCAGGTTTTCCTACAATAAACAATACCTAGAGAAAATTGATGTACTTCTATAACTTGTTTCATAGGTAAGAAAATGGAATACCCATTTTATAGGCTATCAAAGTCCATATTGTCTATGAAGGCTTTTGGTAATTACATTTTTATTGATTTTATTCATCTGTTTGCATGTGTGGTGATGGTGTGTGGGTGCACACATGCCATAGATGCTGTGAAGGAGGAAGGGCTTTCCTTCTTCCAGGTGGGCCCCAGGACTCAGCCTCAGGCTGTCAGGCCAGGGCTCGACCTGGTGAACACCTCACAAATGAATGGCTTCCAGCAATGAAAATGTAGTTCAACACAAACAATAATAGAAGTCTATCTGTAAGGTTCAAGATATTATATAATCTTATTTATTATTGTGTGTGTTCATGTGCCACACTGTAAGAGTGGAGGTCAGAGACTTGGTGGAGTTAGTGCTCTCCTTCTCCTTCCCCTGTACATGGATCCTGGGGACCAAACGCAGGTCACTAGGCTTGCATAGCAAGCACCTTTACTTGATGATCCATTTTAATCTAACTGTGTAATAACTGTGTGTGGACATGATGTATGTGTGGGTAAACCTGCCACAGCATATGTGTGGAAGATACTGTCTTTTTTCAATACAATCCTAGAAAAAGAAGTTCTAAGATTCTTTTAACTACAGACTATGTAAAATCACTTTTTAAGATGTAATGAAGCTGAGTTTTAGTAACTAATTACAAAGACAGCTTCCTATAGCTTATCAAGTTAGAAATAAACAGAGAAAGACTTGAGAAGTGAAAAGTAAAGTGAAAGAATCCAAAGCAGCAACAGATCAGGGAGTAAGTAAGTCCGTTAGTAAAACAGGCTCGGGAGACTTAAGAGAGTCACTTCCCAGAGCAATACTATACCTAACAGCTGGCTGTGCTCCCCTGTGATGGAGTTCTGACTCGGGTCTGAAAAACAAACAATTGAAAAAAATACAAAAAAATGAATGACCAAAATAAACAACTATTTAAAACTCAAACAACAAAAGTCAAACAAGGTATTAAGCAAAAACTTAAAAAAAAACAAACCCAAAACGATAAAGAAAGGGTTAAAAAAAGAAAAAACTCAACCAGAATGAACTACTGTGAAATAATTATTACATTCTTCAATACATTAAACACTGAATTACTACATGAAACAATCTCACATGTATCCCCCAAAATACCTGAAAATGAGGATTCAGATACATATATTATTCACAAGAGTCAAAGGCAAAAACAGTCCAAGTTGTCCTTCAGCAGATGAATGAGTACCTGAAATGTGGTACCCATATGGGATGGAGTATTATGTGGCTACGACAAGAATGGGATTCTGATCCATGCTCTGTTAAAACACAGATGAAACTTTAAAACACTGTGCTAATGAGGGGAAAGGCAGACACAAAAGATATGTGTTATATGTCATACATTTATATGACATATTGGTCACAAGCAAATTTATAGAGACAAAAAAATAAGTGGCCAATGGGAATGGCTGAATGAAGAATGAATATTATTGCTAGTAATCAGAGGTGCTGTTTTGTGGTGATGTGAAATTTGGAAATTTAAGAGTAAGGGCAGGGAAGCACTGTAGATAACAATTGCCAGAAAATACACACTCAAAACTGACTAAAAAGGTAAACCTTGTGTTGCAAATGTATTAAACAAAAAAAGTAACTAAAAATCATCATGCACATCTGATCAGGCAATGGCAGTTCATAAAAAAGAGGTGTAACCTGTCAGGACCTGTGACACAGTCACATTCTCTGCCACAACTCAAAGGCAAGGCATAACCACAGCGTTCATTACTAACAGAATACTCCACTGTGAACTGAAGATGAAGTGACTAAGCTAGCTTTGATAAAAGCCTGTTTCATTGATAATCTGAAAGTGGTGACAACAAGCCAGATTCCTAATGCAAGAGAGATTGACAGTCACTACTTAACCATCAACCACTTGCTTATTTTAAGGGCTTGAAAAGCACTAAGAGCTAAATATGGAAACAGCCCTAAGCTCCACTTTCCTCATAGGCGAAGTCTCCTGAGATGCTGAGAATTACATCTGGTTTCTTGCAAGGATCTGAAGAATAAAAATAAATTTAGACCATGGTTCTGTGAACAATTAGAAAAAAATTACATCTTTAATTTTACTAATTTCTAAGTGAACATTTATTTTCTCGAATTATTGTGTCAGCAATAAGCTCTATAGAAGTTCAGTGGGGGTTTTTTTGGCCATAAGAATCACATTTTAGGGGGCTGGAGAGATGGCTCAGTGGTTAAGAGCATTGCCTGCTCTTCCAAAGGTCCTGAGTTCAATTCCCAGCAACCACATGGTGGCTCACAACCATCTGTAAAGAGGTTTGGCGCCCTCTTCTGGCCTTCAGGCATACAGACAGAATATTGTATACATAATAGATAAATAAATAAATAAATATTAAAAAAAAGAATCACATTTTAAAAATATCACATTATTAATATTTTTACACAAAATTCAAATAATATTCTCCAAGCTTCATAAGCATGCCATATATAATTAAATATAACACTTTAAAGTAAAGATCCCAGGGGTAGGGACATAGCTAGTGGTAGAGAGTGGGTTGGCTCTCGAGTACTACCGTAAGCAATAATAACAAACATCTCCATGGAGTTTTGGGATCTCCTCTACACTACAATATCCCTATACACTGTCATCAAGGAAGACAAAGTAGGCACCTTATTTCCACAACTAAAGTTTTAAATGCTAAATGGTCATTTTTATTTTAGCTACATTTTCAGAGAATTTTCTTCCTTAATTTGATTTTGGAAAAGAGAAATTTCAGGCTTGCCAGTTCAATGACAAATGGGCCAACCCATCAGCAAAACAATCTCTAGTGTTTCAAAAATGGATTTTCTTGGGGCTGGAGAGATGGCTCAGAGGTTAAGAGCATTGCCTGCTCTTCCAAAGGTCCTGAGTTCAATTCCCAGCAACCACATGGTGGCTCACAACCATATGTAATGGAGTCTGGTGCCCCTTCTGGCCTGCAGGCATACACGCAGAAAGAATATTGTATATATAATAAATAAATAAATATTTTTAAAAAATGGATCTTCTCATCTAAATAAAACATGCACAAGACCTGTACAAATTTCACCAGACAGAATTCCAGCAATGAGAAGGGGAGGTGGGACCTGCAACTGACACATGCTGGGAGAGGAAAAATCAATGTTCTCCAATGGAGTGACACTGGGTAGGTAGAGCAACCAAACCCTTGGGCAGGCCTCATGCTCAGCAGTAGCCCACAAACACCAACCAGACTCCATGTTTTTTTTGTGTGTCTGTGCATACACATGTGGTCTTTGGTTTTTCATGTTTTGTCTTTTGGGTTTTTTTTTTTTTTTTGAGAGAGAGAGAGAGAAGAAGGGATGGAGAGGAGGGAGAAAAACATAAATAAGTACAGAGGATCTGGGAGGACTTGGGAGACAGAATAATATGATCAAAATATATTACATAAAAATATATAAAAAGAAATCTTTAAAGATGAGAATTTAATCTGTCATGCACCGTTAACAGCAGAGAGAAAAATGTCCATGAGCCAGTGCTCATTTCTACAGTTTTTTTTCCTTCTGAGGAGCCTTACTACTTTATTATTACCATGCAATAACTATTTTCTAATTTTCTGTCAAGAATTTCTTTACTACCAGTTATAAGCTGGTTCCAGACCACAGCAATAAAGTACGTCATATAATTTTTACTTTTGGTTTCCTAGTATCTACGAAACCTGTGTTTATAACACACTGTAGTTTCTATGAAATGTGCAGTTGCATTATATTCTTCCTTAAACAATATACACACTTGAATTACAGAATACTCTATTGCTAAAGAACGCTAATGATCATCTGAGCCTTTCAGAAGCTACAATCTCTCCCTGGTGGAAGATCTTGCCTAGTGTTAATGGTTGCCATTTATCAGGGTGCCATAGGCAGGGTGGAGGGTGATGGCAGCTGTCAACAGCAAGACACAAGGAATCTGTGCTGATTGATCCTTCACAAAAAGTCTCAGGAGCATGTGATGCTTTTTGACAGCTCGGCTGTTGTTTTGTTTGGGGGAAACAAAGTCTCACTTGGTAGCCAACAGAGGTCTCAAACTCAGAATACTTCCTCATTCTCAGACTCCAAAGTGCTGCTAATATGAGCATGCTACCACAGTTGGTGATTATTTGATAGCATTAAAATGGTAGAACTTTCCAAATTGGAGTCAATCCTCTCAAACGCCGTGAATGCCTTATTTTTCAATCTTTTCAGCAGTGTTTATTAATTATAAAAAATATGTTTTCTCACGTGTGTGGTATTTATTTGATCACATTCTCCTATGATCAATGTTCTTCCTTCACCCCTGCCCCCCATTGGCTCTTTAATTACTGGCCCCTGTAATCCACTTTCTACTTCATGTCTTAAAAAAAATCTAGATCCCATGTGGTGATAATTTGTTTGTATTATAACAAATAAAGCTTGCCTAAAGTTCAGAGGGTGGAGCCAACCACTAGTTAACCATAGAGGCCAGGCAGTGGTGGCACACATCTTTAATCCCAGCAGGAAGATCAGGAATTCAAGGCCACACGGGGCTATATGAAATTTAACCAGTTTAAATGAAAAACAAAGCTCACACCTTTAATCCCAGCACTACAAAGGTGTAGATTAGAAGTGTTGTGGGAGCTTCTTCCATTCCTTCAGCCAATAGCCTTTAACATACCAGCCCACTTGGACATGGTCTCTTATATTACAAACGCAGCTGTAAAGCCTGCACTTGCTCTCTTGCTTCCAGCTCTCATTGACAACTGCAAACTGTTTTTTCTTCCCTAAATTCTCATTGCCCCGCCTCTACTTCCTGCCTAGTGGCCCCATCTATACTTCCTGCCTGGCTACTGGCCAATCAGAATTTATTTAAAATATAAGTGACAGGGTAAGGACCACTGTCGTAGACAACTGCATCCACATAAAGCCTAAGAGGGCTTGAAAGAAATACTAGACATAAAATAATAGAGTTAAGCACAGTTTCTTGATTGCAGCACTTTCTTGGGTAGGCTCTGCTTGCTAGAGGCGAGTGCCCTCATTTAAGAGAGGCTTCTGAACTCAGCTTTAGCTGCAAAACCTTGCAGCTCTTTTAAGAGGTCCTGCCATGAAACACTTAAATGGTGTTGATGAAAAGCTGACCACATGCTTTTTGGTGGTGGCAGGGACCTTGAAACGCCATAGAGTCATGGCAATAAACATGGCTCCAGCCAGTACCTCTGCCATGAGGCTAGACTCTCAGAAAAAAAGCTAAGGAATAGGCTGGATCCAGCCGTCAAAGCCATGGCTTTAATCCTAGCCATATGGCTTAACAAATTAAAGACTCATGTGGCCAGAAAGAGAGTTATAGTAAAGATAGTTTCAGACAAAAAAAAGCCTCTAAACAGTTTACAGTATGTTTAAAAATATATGTAGAAAAGAAAAAGGACAAAGTCCTTAAAATAAGAAAGCAAGGAAGAAAGGAAGGAAGGAAGAAAGGAATAGGGTGTGGTGGTACACACCTTTAATCCCAACACTTGGGAGACACAGGCAGGTGTACCTCTACAAACTCAAGGACAACTTAGTCTACAGAGTGAATTTCAGGGCAGCCAAATATACATAGAGAGACCCTGTCTCAAAAAGCCAAAAATTAAAAATAAAAATAAGCCACATAAAGATGAAAAATACACAGAGAGTCTGAATACTGTATGTTATTGTGTTGTTAAATTGTTTGATGGCTGAGGAAGGAGCAAAAGCTGCTAAAAGACACTTGATTATAAATGTTGCTGGATCAATCATATATATATATATATATATGCTTTGACTTTAAAATTTAAGTCAAAAATAAGTTACTTCAGAGAAGAGGTTTTGTTTTTGTTTCCATAGGAACTGAGAGGCTGTGGATTCATTCTGGGCTAAGAAAAATCAGGTTTGATCAAGGGAGACCCCCTGAAGAATCTCTGACAGGAGCAAAATGGCCCAGATGTCTGAGTTCTACATCCAGAACAGATTCAAGACTGCTACCTGAGATGATCAAGCCTCGCAGAATACTCCAGTCAGGACTTGATCATAATTCTAAATTTTCTTTAGGTCCCCATAAGATTATCAGCACAACCAGGTCCCCATAAGATTATCAGCACAACCAATCAGCAGAAAGTAGCCTGGAAAACTATGCCCACATTCCAAAAAAAAATGGATTATGGATGTTTGCCTTTGTTTAGAATGTTAGTTACAAATTCTTATAGATAATGGTCAGGAGAAAAGCTAAACAAAGGAGATTTGATTCAGAGTTCTTGGTTTTTTTTTTTTAAGGGGGGAGTGCTGTGGGACAATGATCTGTACCCTGTCACTTGTATTTTAAATAAATGCTGATTGGTCAACAGCCAGGCAGGAAGTATAGGTGGGGTGACCTGGAAGGAAGTAGGGGCAGGGCAACAAGAATTCGGGGAAGAAGAAACAGTCAGTCTGCAGCTGTCAGTGAGAGCTGGAAGCAAGAAAGTGAGTGCAGGCTTTACAGCTGCATTTATAATATAAGAGACCCTGCCCAAGTGGGCTGGTATCTTAAACGCTATTGGCTGAAGGAAGGGAAGGAGCTCCCAAAGCAAGAAAGTGATATGGCTAGGCAGGGAGAATATAAGAGGGGAGGAGACAGGCGCTCAGCCCTTTTCGCTGAGGATTTTATAGAGGTAAGAACTCTAGTGGATGACTGATCTTTCAACTTTCACTCCCTAATATCTGACTCCAGGTTTCTGTTATTAAGACCAATCTGAATTCATGCTACAGTCCCACATACGGGAGAGAAACTGTACTATTTGTCTAAATCTGGCTTATTTTGCTTAACAAGATGATCTCCAGTTATACCCATTTTCTGCAAATGGTATAATCTAGTTCTTCACTGTGTCCATTGTGTGTCATATATACCACATGTTCCTTATCCTCATTTGCTGACAGGTATGTAGGCTGACTCTAGAGCTTGGCCACTTTGATCAATGCTACAATAACACAGATGTCTTACCACTGCTCTACTACAGTGTTCAAATTATGAGTGGGTATTATTTCAAGAAACCACTCTTGCTTACCCGTAAGAAAGCAATCCATTATTCATTAAAGTTTTATCAAACAGACATGCTCTCTGACTCTACTTCTAATCCTTACTTTCTTGCTGTTTCCATAACTGGCTACTTCCTCACTTAGGTTTCAAACCTCAAACATGAGGGCAGGAACCAACTACTTTCAACTCTCCTGTTAGTGATGATAGATTAATCCCCCATGGGCCATAAATATTCTAAAAAGGCTTTCTATTTACCTGGCTCAGAAGTCTCAGAAAAATCACTCTGCACAATCATTACTATGGTAAGAAATATATTTCTTAAGAAGACTTGAAAGTCAAGAGTTATTCTTTGATCTATAAGCTGCAAAATGGATATTGTGTTAAGCAGGCATGAAAACTATTTTAATCTTGACCATCTCCATCAGAGTTCTTAGGTGATTAGTAACATAATTGTTAGCTTGAAAGGAAACTGTTTTTGTCCCCTTAGGGTTAGGTCTCAACAGTGGGCTGAAAATATTCAGTAAACTAAGCTGAAACAAATACACTGCAATACCATTCTGGTTTTAGTTTCATTTTCAGAGTACAAGCAGGATACACCTAGCATAATTTGTAAGGGCTAGAAGATGTTTGGAATGGCAAATGACCACTGGTTTTAACTTAGTCATTGGGTATATTAGCCCCTAGAAGGGCCAGCCATCCTCTGATGTCCTACAGGAGCCCCAGTTGGCATCTTCTTCCTGTGCAGGGCTGTGCTGTCTGTACTGTGTAGCCACTTTCAGCAGTCATCTTTGCTAGAGCTTCTGTACAATTTGTTTAAGCATCTACATCAGAACCTGATGCTTTGATTTGTACTTTATGCCTTGGGGACAGCTTCTTTCTGTAAAACACACCAATGACCTCTGCTTACTCTTCTTCTGTACCTTCCTTTCCTCTTTTAGCTAAGGTAGGGCCTTTTGAAAAAAAACAAAAAACAATCTACCCTGACAAGTAAAGCCTTGCCCTATCAACAACAAGGTTATTTTTGTTTTCTTACCATTTATGTCACCAGAGTTCATTTCCTGTAAGAAATTCTCTTTCAAATTTGCCACTTGCCTAAATGGTGCAAAAGGCCTACCTTCCAAAATATAAAAAGTTCCTGTCCTCATGCACATATGTGAAGATAAATAAAAGAAAATTAATAATTTAGATACTTTTAGTTCAATCCTCATCACTGAAAAAGAAAGTTTGTAATTTTAGCGTGTAAGTGTGATGTAAAGAAGGGTAACTAGAGGGGCTCAGTGGTTAAGAGTACTGACTGCTCTTCCAGGGGAGCCGGGTTCAATTCCCAGTACCCACATGGCAGCTCACAACTGTCTGAAGATCCAGTTGCAGGGGATCTGACACCTTCACACCAATGCACATAAAATAAAATTAAATAAACCATAAAAATATTAAAAAAAAAGAAGGGTAACTAGAGAGGCTATGCTGAATTAACTGGGCAAGCCTTTCTGAGGATGTAACCATTAAGGTAAGACCTGGCACAGGGGGCAAAAGGGAATTGTAGTAGAGGACAGGAGAGAGGAGGTTAGAAGAAGGAGTAGGGAAGGGATACATAACATTAAAGACCTTTCAAAAAAAGTCATATGGAAACCTACTACAGTAGAAACCTTCTAAAATATATCTAGACACATATATAAAATGAGTTAAAAATGGAGACACCCTGTAACTGGACAACAATGCCACTAACAAATAAAAGCCCAGTCTCAGGAATGAGTTTCTTCCTTTGGAGTTTCTGACTAGTGGAGTGCCATAGAGCCCCCAACAGTATAGGCTATTTACTCTGATTTTGGTTACCCTCCAGAACTTGATGAGTCAGACAGTATTGCTGAATATATTGCATATTTGAGTCATAGAACATGGGGAAATCAAAATCAAGCTGGTAGAAACTTCATCCCTCTGGCTAGTTCTCATAGTGCCAGGAGGTACCATGCATGCTACCAGGGAGAAAAGGTAATCATCAATCATAACCCAGTGTGAATCCCGGCTGTTAAAATAAGGATGGGTCTGGCAGGAAATAGTGGTGTGAGCATCATAGGGGTAACCAACCCCATTCTGACTAGTTCTAAGGCAGCTCCCCAAAATGAAGCCTACACCTGACACCATTACTGAACCAAGAACCCATGTCTAGACAGGTCATAGACCACAGAAGCTACTATTACTATTCTGTTAAATGGACACAGTATTAAACCAGCTCCTAATGACTTAAGATTATACCCATAGATCCATGCATTTCTCAGCCCTTAACTGAGAAACTTCTATCTGTAGTAGATGGTGACTAGCAAAGGGTGACTAACTAGGCAAGGTGTATACAATAAGATACACAATTAAAATAATAAAAATAAAATCTTTAAAAATGATTGTTTGAAATAGAGGAATGGCTACAGAAAGGCCTTATAAGATAGGAATAAGCAACAGGGCAGTGATGGCGCATGCCTTTAATCCCAGCCCTCAAGAAGCAGAGGTAGGTCAATTTCTGTCAGTTCGAGGCCAGCTTGGTCTACAAGAACTAGTTCCGGGACAGGCTCCAAAGCCACAGAGAAACCCTGTCACGAAAAACAAAAACAAAAACAAAAAATGGGAATGCGCTTGCTACCTATGGGAACTTGTAATGTGCTAAGTGTAGTGAGTAGCATAGTGTTAAAAAAAAGTCAGAAAATTCGGAGGCAGTTACACCCAAGTTCAAGAAGATCATGATAAAATTACTTTTATTCTAAACATGATCTGGAGAAACTGGAAGGTTTTAAGAGGCCACACAACATGCATGGTTGGCAGTTGGATTGTAAAGGGAATAAGGACAGAAACAGAGGGTTGGAGAGATGTCTCAGTTGTTAAGGGTGCTTGCTGCTCTTACGAAGGACCTGGGTTCAGATCTTAGCATCCATAATGGTAGGCTCACAACTGCCTATCACTCTGGTTCCAGGGGATCTGATATCATCTTCTGGCAAAAAGAAAAGTAAATCAGGTTATCAACAGCATAGGCAGGGAGTAACAGTGTGGTAGAAGAAACGAGTGTAGGCAGTGAAGAAAGAGCATGGCCCACATGAGGCCTTCTAGGACAGACACGACTTCCGGGTTACTTTGAGTACGACAAGAAGCCACAGGATGCTAGAGTTGTTATTGAGAACAGACTGAATCACAAGTATGGAGACATAGGAAGTATTGGTTAGAAGGCTATGATGAACCAAGAAAAGAAAATGGCACCCTGAATCAGGTCAGAAAGTAGT
This sequence comes from Microtus ochrogaster, assembly GCF_000317375.1. NCBI lineage: Eukaryota > Metazoa > Chordata > Mammalia > Rodentia > Cricetidae > Microtus > Microtus ochrogaster. The sequence goes on from NW_004949096.1 coordinate 25,906,376, forward strand.
GAGGATGATGAGTACCACATCATCATCAGAGCTGGATGTGAGGACCACAGAAGACTGGAAAAGGGCAAGTGCCCTAGCTCAAGAGGCCAGTCTTCAGTCATTTCCCAGGGCAGAGAGGTAGGGGTGTCTATGCAATGAACAGTTAGAGGCATGGATCTCTTGTTAAATGTGAGCTAAAAAAAATACAGCAGCTACTAAAAACATTAAGAATTCAAATTCATTTAATGAGAAGCAATTCAAATGTCCATTGCTGAATGTATAAACTAAATGTATTATATATGTACAATTAAATATTTGGTCTTGAAACAGAAGGTAATTTGGATACAAACTTGTTGAATATTCCATTACACTATGAGCCCCAAGTTTTCGTTTGTGTTAAATAAAATTAACCTTCAGTCAGGAGGTCGAGTTAACAACTAGTTGACAGAGAGTAATTATAGAACCTCAGAGGGCATCCGGGAGAGACAGAGTCACAGGAAATAGTAGGGTGGGGTTTGGAATGGTGCAGCCTTTTCCGGTTTGGGGAAGCGGAAGCACAGGTCTTCCCTAGAGGCCAGCAAGGAGAAAGAGTTAGGCAGTTGCTCCTCAGCCTCTCTGAGCTCATAGGTTTTCACCCCAGCCTTTGAATCTTGAAGAATCTTGAGTCTTATTCATAATTAGAATGGTGGAGATTTAAAGCTACCTTTAGTGGCAGCGACAGGGCCGGTGCCTGCGGAATTAGAATTCTCTCCAGGTTGTGGCCTAAGTGGACAGGCTGCTGCTAAAGAAACAGGTCTGTAGCCTCAGAGTCGCAATTGGCTGACTGAGACAACAGTAGATTAAGGTGCAGCCACTGTGCCGAAGTTCACACGAACTAGAGAACGGATGAATCTTACAACGTGCTAAATGGAATACGTCCGTCACGTGAACACAACAGGCAAGCGTTGTATGAGTCCACTTGTCTCAAGCTCTGAAGCACTCACTCAGAAACAGGAATGATGGTTACTGGGGCGGAGGGAAGGAGAGTGGAAAGTGTAGAATGACTCATACAATGCAAGTATTTCTAAGCTCTTTTGTAGAAAAATGAAGATACACTTAATACAATTGAACTGTACATTTAAAAACTGAGCTGGGCGTGGCAGACTACATGCCTATAATTCTAGAATCTGAGGAAGAATCTCAAGACTGAAGAAGCTTGGGCTACACATGATGAGAGTCTATCCGAAAGAAAAATAAATAAATGTAAAAGTGGACTAAGATTCTATGTTACACTTTGTCACAATTCAAAAAGTAATAGCTGATGGTGATGATTTTTGCTTGGGTTGTTCTTTGGTGATAGTGGGGATTGGTGCGACAGGATAGAGACACAATCACTATGAAGCCCAGGCTTGCCTTACAGCCTCCTGCACCAACCTCCTGAGTGGTAGGATCACCTTAGAGTTTGATAAACAGACCGTGGTCTTCATTCACAGCATTCACAAGTCTAAAATAAGGGCTCAGTTTTGTTACTTGTAATATTTTTTTGTGTTCATTAGTCTTTCAGCAGCCCTGTTCCCCAGTCACCAGACAGTATGAGCTCACGACACGCTTCAGAGATGATGGCTCATTCAGCTTAAATAGAAAGCCACCCAAAAGCAGCCACAGACATTACTAATGCTATTCTAGTGTTTCTGGAAAAAAGCTGAAGGACCAAACTTGAAAACTGCCCAATGGAAGACTTTGGTTAACTGGGAGAATCCTGGTATATGGTTTTAAGGACAGTTTCTGTTTTAGGGTAAAACCTTAAAAACTGAAAAAAATAAGATTTCCATCCATTGCTATCAGGACTGATATTTAAGTTAAGAAGCTGTGAAAGCCGAGACTGTAAAAAACTATTTACAGGGCTGGTGAGATGACCCAGTGGGTTAAGGTAATTGCTGCCAAGCATGAAGACCTAAGTTTATTCCCGGAATCCACACAGAAGTGGTCGTCCTCTGACCTCCCCAGTTACAGCATGTGCTTGTACACGAACAGTTCAAGTCTATGAACTTATAAATGTTTACTATTCATCAATCATTTGATAGAAGCCATTCAACTTTGCTGATTGAATTTACTATCATTTTATTCTTACATGAATCATAACTATTAGGCAGGCATATGCCTATCATTTCCAATTTTCATTGATGGCACGAGTGGAACAATATTTGTATCCTTTTAAAACTTCATAACATTACCCCTCTCTGTCATAGATCTCTCATTTACTGTTAATCTAAATAAAGTTTTGCTGACTTGTCTAAGTAATTCATGTTAGCTTTCAGAGAGATGTGATATTATTTCTTTAGGTACCATATCAATTTGTGTAATGTCTAATCAGCCTATTCACTTATATAAATATATACATTATGGCAGTTCTGGAATAAAATATAACAAACTTTTGAACAGAAATAACAGCAATGGTTGTTACCCTTAGCAGTTATTAGAATTTGGATATGATAAGACAGCAAAACTCAACATAAGAAACTGAAAACAGTGGTAGTATTTTATATTAAATAATAACACCCACTTGAAAACTGTTTTCATATATTTTCTTTGGTTCCCATAATAATCCTGTCATATCAGTAGGGAATGCATAAAGAAGCCAAAGCTAAGTTGGGTTCAATGGTCTGGCTAACACATACAGAACGTAAACTTCAAAAACTAGTTTGATGACAAACAGAACAAGAAAGAAACCAAAGAAACCACAACAGCCCTTAAAAATATCCTGGAATAAATCTAGCCAAGGAAGTAAAAGATTCGTACAATGAAAACATTGAAGACACTGAAAAAAGAAACTGACGCTACCAGAAGATGGAAAGACCTCCCATCTCCATGAATTTGATGGAGATTGTGAACATGGCCATCCTTTCAAAAGCAATCTTTTAGCCGGGCGATGGTGGCGCACGCCTTTAATCCTAGCACTCGGGAGGCAGAGGCAGAGGCAGGCGGATCTCTGTGAGTTCGAGACCAGCCTGGTCTACAGAGCTAGTTCCAGGACAGGCTCCAAAGC
>NW_004949096.1:25909479-25911405 GCF_000317375.1 Microtus ochrogaster
AAAAAAAAAAAAAAAAAGCAATCTTTTGATTGCAATCCCCACCAAAAATTCCAATACAATTCTCTACAGAAATTGAAAAAGCATTCTTTTTGGGGGGCGGGGGTTGAGACAGGGTTTCTCTGTAGCTGTGGAGCCTGTCCTGGAACTAGCTCTTGTAGACCATGCTGGCCTCGAACTCACAGAGATCCACCTGCCTCTGCCTCTCGAGTGTTGGGATTAAAGGTGTGTGCCATCACTGCCTGGCTTGAAAAAGCATTGTTAAATTTCATATAGAAATAAAAAAGGTCCAGGACAGCCAAAACAACAGCAACAAACTGCTGGAGGTGTCACCATCCCAGATTCCAAGCTGATTACAGAGCTATATAGAAAAATAACATGGTAGTAGTATAACAACAGCCATTTTGACCTATGAGACAAAACTGAGAACCCACATGCCTACAGCTACCTACTTTTTTTTTTTAACAAGGAAGTCAACAGTACACACTGGAAAGAGAAAAGCATCTTCAACAAATGGTGTTGCTCAAACTGGTTTGCTCACCCTGCACAAAACTCAATTCCAAATGGATCAAGGACCTCAACATAAGACCTGATAACCTGAATCTGATAGACAGAAAAGCAGGAAATACTTAATGACTGATTGAGGCAGGAAAGGACCTTATGAGCAACATGTCAATATTGCAGCCATTAAGATCAACAATTAATGCATGGGACTTCATGAAGCTAAAACGTTCCTGTTCAGCAAAGGACACCATCATTTGAGAGAAAAGGAAGCCTACAGAATGTGGAAAAAGTCTTTAATAGCTATACATAAAACAGAGGGTTAGTATCTAGAATGTATTTCAAAAACTCAAAAATTAAACAACACAATTAAAAATGGGGTATGGTACTAAACAGAAAATTTGCAAAAGGAAAAATAAGTGGCTAAAAATGTTTTAAAATTTAAAAAAGATGATGACAAGTGCTAGTATGGATATGGGGAAAGGGAACTTACCCGCTGAGGGGAGTAAGAACTAGTGAAGGAACTGTGAAAGTCAAGGTGGAGGTTCTTCAAAAGAACTGAATCTAGATCTACCACATGACCCCGGCACACCTCTTGGGCACATACTGAAAGGATTCTATCTACGGCAGAGATACTTGCTCACTCACAATGGTCAGGGAATAGAAACAGTTCAGACCAACTAACAGATAATGAAAATGTGGTATACATATAAAGTAGAATATTTACAGCTATTAACAAAAATGAAATTATGAAATTCACAGATAATTAGATGGAGCTAAAATCAATTATTCTGAAAGAGGTACCCCAGGTACAGAAAGACGAATGTCACATGTTTTCTCTCATTTGTGGATACTAACTTTGAATTGTCAGATATGTGTGCTTCATTTTGGAAACACCCAGAAAGGTCAGGAAATTACTAACAGAGAGAGATTTTCAAGAGAGAGAGGAGAGAGAATGCATTGGTATAAAGGGTTATAAGGGAATTATGGAATGAAAAGGGATAAATTGGTGGAGGGCAAAGAACAATAATACTGGGAGGGAGAAATAACACCAAAGACTTCAAAAGAGTTGTAATGAAACCTACTACTGTATCCTAAAATATATCTAGGCACATAAAAAGAGTTAGCCATAAAAGGGACAGTATTCCTACTACATACCAGAGACTAACAAATAAAAAGTCCTGTCTCAGGAACGGATTGCTTCTTTTGGAGTTGCTGGTCATTGAAATCCCACCTTCAAATATAACAGGATATCGCTCATGTTCTTGGTTATCCTCTCGAGTTTGGTGGTAAGACACTATTGCCAAAGACATCACATGTATGAGTCACACAGAATATAGAGAGACCAAGCTGGTACTGACTTGGAAGCTTCATCACTGTAATGATCTGTCCTGTCTCTTTTTTTTCTTTCTTTTTTTTTTTTTTTTT
>NW_004949096.1:25911533-25952299 GCF_000317375.1 Microtus ochrogaster
CCGCGGCTGTCCTGTCTCTTTAAGAGACAAGCCACGCCCACTCCCTCCCCTGTCCACTGAGGCAGGCAAATCTTCCTTCCTGTTTGCAGCCTGAGTCTCTTCCGTTTCCATCTCCCTCCCTAAGGGGCAGCTTCCATCTCTCTCTCCCTCCCTCCTTCCCTCTCCCTCCCTCTCTCTGTGCCTCTGCTCTTCTCCTCTTCTCCCTTCCCCCTCTATAACTCACTAATTAAATGTCCAATCTCATTCTGCATGGTGTGCCTATCTATCTGTCTCTTGCCTGCCACTGTGGCTTGCTGCCAGGGACCAGCCGCCTTCAAAGACCTGCTTGGTATGGTCTCGTGTGCTGTCCCTGCCTAGGACTGCTCTCAGGATCCTCTGTTCCCTGCCTGCCACTACATGGCCTGCTGCCTGCTGCAGCTCAGGGACCTGCAGGGTATCTGCCACTGCAGCTACTCGGGGATCTGCACCATTTTTTATTAATTCATTTCAATCACTATTAGCTAGTTCACAGTGCCAGGTGCCATGCATGCTACAAGAAGAGAAAAGCAATCATCACTCATACCCAGATATGAATCCTGTCAGTTACAAGTATGACTGGCCTGGCAAGAACTGCCCACTGGTAGAGTAGTGGCATGAATGTCACGGGAGTAACTAAGCACTTTCTGACTAGATCTAAGACCATTCCACAACATGAAGCCTATCCCTGATGCTATTATTAGACCAAGAACCTGTGGCTAGATAGACCATAGATCATAGAAGCTACCATTATTCTGCTAAATGGACACAGTATTAAACCAGCTTCCAATGGCTTAAGATTATATCCATATCAACGTATTTCTCAACCCTCATCTCAGAAGCTTCTATTTTCAGTAGATGGTGACTAACAGAGAGACCCACAATTGGCCACGGTGCAGAGAATAAGAGATTGTATAATGTTCAGCCCTAAATAGAACAGACATACTGCACGCTCCTCTCCAAAAGCTTAGGGATAATTATGGAGTTGGGAAGAATGTGAGAAACAGAGGCTGTAGATGACTACAAGAAAACAGAGTCTTCTGGCCCAGCAGGGCAGCTGATCTTCTGAACTCACAGTGTTAGGACAGGATACACATGATCTGCACAAGCCCAACCTGCATGGAGAGAGGAGGTGGGCACATAGCAGAGCAGAAATGGGCCATCGTTAGATGCTGGGAGAGGAAGGGGCAGTTTTCTCTAATAGTGCAGTCCCCAGTTAGTTGATCATACTCTACAATATTAGGGCAGCACAAAATGGCCTTGATAGGGAAGAAAAGAGATCTAAAGTTGGGTGGGAAGGGAAGAAGAGTTGGATCTGGGAAGAGCTGGAAGAGGGTAGGTGAATCAAAACATGTGAAATTCTCAAACAACTAATAAAATATTTTCAAACAGCCATATTATAAATGATAACAATTATTATCAGCCCCTGGATTATGACTTTCCTATTACATTATGCTAGTTATAAATTTTGATATAGGAATGAATTATTATTAATATAGGTAACTTCATTACTAAGAGACGAAATAACTAAGGGTAAAGGATGTCGTATGAAGCACTGATGAATAATATTACAAGTCATAAAAGAAGCTACCGACTGTGGTATGGGAAGACCATATGGTGCCTACTGTAACCACATTCAGACACACTTTGTACTCAGATGAGAGGGCCTCATCCCATATCCAAAGAGCATTGCCAAACATAAGAAGCGGAAATTCCCAGTCACAGAATCCAATCCAGATCCAGAAGGAGGATAGAGAAGTTAGGAAGACACACACAACAACTGCATAGAGGAAAAAGATTCTGTGCAGTCTCCAAGCTATTTTACCTGTGTTAATACTTCTGATTACTAACACAAAGTTCATAAATATTTACTAATTTAAATATGAAGAAACATTCAAAATATTTGATATTATTTATTAAGTTCATTTTTATATTAGACATCATGATAATTTTTAGCTGTGATTTTTAAGCTTCAGGATGTGATTCTACCTTCTTGCCCCCATCCTGACATTTATAGTAGTATATTATTTGTGTTTTAATAAATAAAGCTTGCCTGAAGAGTAGAGGGCAAAGCAGTCATACTAGTCAGCCATACAGGCCAGAGAGTGGTGGCACACACCTTTAATCCCAGAACTCAGAAGACAGAGGCAGACAGATCTCTGTGAGTTCAGGGCCACCCTGGGCTGTACGAAATTGAATCTGTCTAAAGGAGGAACAGAGTTCACACAAAGGTGATCCCGGCCCTTGGAATCACAGGCCTTTAATCCCAGCACTAGGAAGGTGGAGAAAGGAGCAATATAGCTGGGTGGAGAGAGAAAGATAAAGGGGAAAGAGACAGGAACTCGGAGTGTGGAGTCTAAAGATCCTTGGAGACAGGATCTTATCCTTTCGGTCTGAAGATTTGGTAGAGGTAAAAGGTCTGTCAAGTGGTTGGCTGCTTTTCTCTTTTCTGATCTTCAGGTTGAGTCTCAATATCTGTCTCTGAGTTTTTATTATTAGTACTACAGACATTATTATGATCAATACACTCAAGAGTTGAAATACTATATCAAACATAATTTTAATGGGTTGGAATTATCTTTAAATATCTTTTAGAACTTGCTAGTCTTTTCTTAGAGCCTATGGTTGGCAACAGTATCTAATAAGATTAGTAATACGTGTACTGCATCTGCTTTTAATTTTTACTGTACTCATGGCACACAAGCTGATACTTCACTTTATGACGAATCTTCTGTTAAAAGTGACTTAAAGTAAAAACAATAAATAAAATGTGAAGCCGGGCGATGGTGGCGCACGCCTTTAATCCCAGCACTCGGGAGGCAGAGGCAGGCAGATCTCTGTGAGTTCGAGACCAGCCTGGTCTATAGAGCTAGTTCCAGGACAGGCTCCAAAGCCACAGAGAAAAAAAAAAGTGAAGATGATTCATAAAGTTGGAATGATAAATGAATAAATGTCGTCTCTAAATGACTGAATCTAGGGAAATTTTCTTACTATCATCATATCAAATCTGCACAGCAGTCCCATAAGGAAGAATTATTACCATGTTCCTAAGAGACTAGTTCCGAGACAGCTAAAAGGATATATCAGGGTGGTGCAACCAATGAAGATAAGACAACAGTGCAGGGTCAGGCCTCAGCCATGGACTTTCCATCACCTCTTCTGTAGCCAGGGGTGCAAAGATCCAGGTAAAGAAGGATGGGCTGAGGCAGTGTCAACTGTAGACAGGATTTTCTAAAATCTTTTTGTTTGTTTGTTTGTCTGTTTTTTGTTTTTCAAGACAGGGTTTCTCTGTAGCTTTGGAGCCTGTCCTGGAACTAGCTCTTGTAGACCAGACTGGCCTCAAACTCACTGAGATCCGCCTGCCTCTGTCTCCTGAGCACTGGGATTAAAGTCATGCTCCACCAACCCTGGCTGATTTTTTAAAATCTTAACAACAACAAGGGATTCAAAACCAGAGAGAAAAAAAAAAACAAACATAACATGTCCGGGCAGTTTGGGAAGTTTGGATCACATTAGGAAACATCTTCACACAAAGAGAAAATGAGAAACAACTGAAAAATTCTGAGTAAAGCTGGAAAAATGAAAGCAGATTCTTATAAAACAAATAAAATATGAGAATTAGATGAACACTAGATTTATTAGAGACAGACAGGATCATCACACTTATTCTGGGTCCATACTAACAACAGCATCTCTGTTGGGTGGTGGTGGCACATGCCAGGAACAAGCAAACAACAACAAACCCAGCATCTCTAAGGTATTCTCCAGGACAGCAATAAGAGTTATTGTGAGATTAGGTTTTACTCTGCTGTCCAGGCTGGTATTAAACTCTTGAACACAACTGATAATCCCACCTCACCCTGCTTAGTGGCGTAGATTACCCAGCACACAGGTACTACTGACTCAACAAGCAGCTGGGAACACAGAGGTGTCTTACTTAGGGATTCTGTTGCTGTGATAAACACCAGAACAGTCCATCATTCTAGAAGTCAGAGCAGGGACTCAAGGCAGAAACCTAGGTAGGAACTGATGCAACCATGGAGGGGCACTCATAATTGGCTTACTTCTCATGGTTTGCTCCGTTTGCTTTCTTATATACTCCAGGACCACATGCCAAGGGATGACACCACCCACAAAGGGCTGGGTCCTCTCAAATTGATTATGAATTAAGAAAAAAAACCTACAGGCTAATTTTTTTTAAAAAAGATTTATTTATTTATTGATTGACTGATTGATTGTATAGGAGTGCTCTAACTGCATGTGCATCTGCACACCAGAAGAGGGTATTAGATTTCACTACAGAGAATTGTGAGCCATACCATGTGGGTGCTGGGAATTGAACTCAGGATCTCTGGAAGAACAGCCTGTGCTCTTAACCTCTGAGCCATCTCTCCAGCCCCTATAGGCCAATCTTAAGGAGGCCTTTTCTCATTTAGGGTCCCTCTTCCCAGACAGATATGTTTAGGCTTGTGTCAAGTTGACAAAACCAACTAGAACAAATGTCATATCCGTAATCTCATCTACCTGGGAAGATGTGGTAGGAGGATTGTGAATTTGAGACCAGTATGGGCACATAATGAGACTCCATTGATATGGTTTTTAAGAGGTGACTTTAGAGGCCAGGTGGTGGCGGTGCAGGCCTTTAGGCAGATCTCTGTGAGTTCGAGGCCAGTCTGATCTACATTGTGAGTTTCAGGCCAGGCAATGCTACACAGAGAAACCCTGTCGTGAAAAAACAAAACAAGGGGTGGAGGTGGGGGTGGGGGGAGAAGGTAAGGTACTGTATGGGCTATCTCTGCACTTGTGTGGCAATGTAAGGGAGGAAGGTCTGCTTTGGTACAGTTTCAGCTTTAGCCCAAACTAGTAGGAAAGCAGAAATGTGCTGACGTGGATTCCCCTCTGTATGCTGTGAATGTTTTATTGCCATTGGTTAATAAAGAAGCTGCTTTCGGCCAATGGATTAACAGAATAGAGCCAGGAGGAAGATCCAGGTAGAGATGTAGGGAGCCAATAGGTGGAGGCAAGGGAGATGCCATGTAGCCTCCCAGAGGAGAAAGACGTGGGCTGGCAGCATGAACCCTGCTGGTAAACCACGAGCCTCATGGTAATACACAAAATAATAAAAATGGGTCAATTTAAGATGTAAGAGCTAGCTGAAAGTACGCTTAAGCTATTGGCCAAACAATATTACAAATAACATAGTTGCTGTGTGATTATTTTTGGTCTAGGTGGCTAGAAATGAACAAGCAGCCTCCGCCAACAATTTGTGGATGGAGCACCTTGCAACTCGTCAGACCAAAAGACGGAGAATTTGTGCCAGAAGTAGGGTTGGGCTATAACCCCTAAGGGCTCCCCCTCCCCAGTGACCACCTCTACTATCAATGCACCCCAAACAGGGGACCATAATCTTTCAAAACAGCACCACTAGCTCAGGACCAAGTATTCAAATATACAGGCCTGGGTGTGTCATTTCACACTCAAAACTTAACTTTGTGTCTCATGGCCATCTCGTAAGACAAAATGCACTTAGTCATAGTTCCAAAGTCCCCATAACAGTAACAGTCCCCATACTGTTCCAAAGTCCAAAGTCTCTTCTAAGGGCCTGAGGATCTCCATGCTCCACATTCACAGCACATGGTAGCATCGTTTGGGCATTTGAGTAGCATCACCTCTTTAGCCCTTCATCTGCAGCCCATGCGGGCTTTCTTGTGAAAGCTCTACTTTATTCATGCAGTTTTTCTTGGCACACGTTCCATGGCCCTGACATGTCCAATACCCTATAGTTTCCATGGCAGCTTACTTCATACATTGACCATGCAGGGTCTTCCTGTAGGGACTCCATTCATACAACATATTGCCCAGCCTCATCAACATTTTTCAGGATCTCCAGTGAAAGTGTCCTCAACCCATGCCTACAAAACCAGTACCACACTGATGACAAAAGATTTGACTGCCTGTTGTGGTGATAGCTGGGTCCCCTTCAGCACAGCAACAGTGGCCTCGGAGATCCTGCACAGCTGAACAAGGGAAAACATGTCCTTCAGTGGTCCTGGTAAATAAAGGAAACCCCAGGTACTACGCAGCATCTGTTCAGACACTTTCCCCACTCCTCTCAAATGAAAGTTTTTCAAATAGGTTTGCATTTTGACTCCCAAGCCCAAAGCCTTGTCCCTAAGGCCCCTTTCTTATAACTGCACTAATCACCTGAACAAATATAGCTTCTTTGTCTGTACAACCTTCTCTAAGGCTGTTAATGTGTGTTCATTTTTCCTTCTCATACTACAATTTTTCACATCTTCTTGTTCCACTTTTTATTTTGAATTTCCACTGTAGTTTTCTATAGGCAGCTGGTAACAATCATGCCCCAGCCTCAATGTTATTCAGTCTTGAAATTCCCTCCACCAAATTAATTAGCCCATGACTTTTAAGTTCAGGTTTACTCAAATTTTCTGGACACACACGACAAAACATAGCCAGATTCTTTGCTAGGATACAACATCAATGGCTTCTTGTTGAGAGATATTTGTACACTGTGTGAAGATGCATTGCTGTGAGCGGTGTAATAAAAAGCTAAACGGCTAATAGCTTAGGCAGGAGGTATATAGGTGGGACTTCCAGGCAGAGAGAGAACTCTGGGAACATGAAAGGCAGGGTCACCAGCCAGATGGAGAGGAAGCAGGAGGTGCAGGACAGAAGAAAGGTAATGCCACATGACAGAGCATAGATTAATACAAATGGGTTAATTTGTTATAAGAACTAGCTGTAGTTGAAACAAACCTAAGCTTTCATAATCAATAATAAGTCTCCATGTCATTTATTGTGAGTTGGGGATCCTGACGAGAAAGTACTACTATAGCCTCTATCCCAATTTCCCTTCAAAAACTCATGAACTGAGTTTTTGAACTCATGAGTTTTACTGGCCACATTTCTCTCCCCATTTTGCTCTTCTGACCCTTGATCACAATCACCCCAGTAAACCCTGCTTACAGCATTCAAAGGCTTTCATATTGCACAGCTCCACACTCTTCCACAATCTTTCTGCTACACAGTTCTAAAAATTCTACAAACTACATGGCCAGGATTATCAAGGCAGCGGCTCCACTTTCCAGCACCAGCTTTCTGTAGTAGAGACTTCTGCATCACTGTGACCCAAACACTGAACACAAAGGTTGGTTTTGTCTCACAGTTTCAGACTTAGTTCATGATGACAGGAAAGGCATGGTCAACTCATGGTGGTGGCAGTGTGTGCTGGGGCTCCTCACATCATGGTGGACCAGAAAACACAGAGCTTAAGCAAAAGCAGAACTGGGCTATAACCTTCAAAGGCTCATTCCCAGTGACCCAACTCTAGCAACCATAATTCCCATCCCATAGGTTCCATAACCTTTTAAATTAATGCCACCAACTAGGAATCACACGTTTAAATGCCTGACCTGGTTGGGGGCATTTCACACTTAACTCTAACAGGAGTTCAGTCATTGAAGACAATAGTGTGAACATTTTTATATTTTAAGAACATTGATTCCATGCCACAGACAGAAGACAATTAGGACAAAAATTCCTGCACCCACCTTTGTTTTCTTGAGGCTGCCAGCACTTGTCATCCTCCAGCAAATGAACTTAAGCTCTTTTGAAGTGACGAAGAAAAAAGCAAGCTATCTCGGGAAACCAGGCAGTCAGCAACAGAAAAACTATTTAGAATGAACAGTTGATTGGACGAGCTAAATAGAGATTCTGCAGCAGTCTCTTGAGCCTAAAAATAATAATGAGAACACACTGGTGCATGCCTCTGTTGCACCAGCTAATTGCTGGGCTTCCAGAGTAGCGATAGTAAGCCTTACAGAGGAAGTGCATATTTTTCTCTAGCTAAACTGACATAGCATCAAACTGCCTGAGAATAAGTAATGGATGAATGTTCAGCCCTACACAAGACTTTTTTTTATACCATTCTCTGTAAGGCCCATGGAACCTTGTGGAAAACAGTAGTAGAATCTAAAAGAGCTGGAAGACAAAGAGAAGGGCTGTAATATGCCACTTTTTGGGAAAAACACAGTCACCCCAACCTCAAACTCAAAGCAGTTGCGGATTCCTACATGGATCGTGAAAAAGAACAGGCCTGTGAACAGTCAGGATGGATGGGGGAAGGGCTCAGGCGACCACACCCCTCACTGAAGAACTACTTGTTGTTGATGGGCTCAGGTAGAGAGCAGTGAGGGAGGGAAGAAAGTCTGTGTCAGTCAGTCATTGCCTTCAGTTGTGTTATCCACTGGTGAATCCACCAGGCTCTAAGGAATAGTTTCCAAGACAACGCTCTGATGATATTTCAAGACAGATGGCTCTGGTTAATTTTGGCAGGACACAAAACCAACCAAAAGTCAAGAATCTGGGAAATGGACTAGGAGGGATAAGTGTATGTCAGGGATTGGGGGAAGGGGCGGTAATAGAGGGCAGAGAGAGTAATCACAAGACATTATATACATGCATGGTCTGGCATCTAACCTCTGGGTTCAAATGATCCTCCTGCCTCGGACTTCTAAGCTGTTGGGACTGCTGGGTGGCATCAACATATCCTTCTAATTAAACACTTCAAGATTCTCTGTGAAGTCTATAGATTTATAGACTGTCTTGTTTTCAACTACTCCCTTGAATGTTAAGTTCCAGAAAAAACAATCGAAGAAGTGAATATATTACAGAGTTGGACTCAAATGGTATTGACAAAAATGTATAAATACCAAAATAAGTATGCTATATAAAAGAAGATAATAAATATTCTATTATTCTACTCATATAAAATTCTCACAAATGCAAACTAGTGGATAGTGACAGAAAACAAAAACAAAAGCAGAAACAGAAAAAATAGCTTCTGTTCTTGAGCCAGGCAATTTGAGTTGCAAAGGGCACAGGGAAACTTCTGTGAGTAATGAAAATGTTTGTTATCTTGATGGTGGCGAGTGTTTCACAAGTATATGTGTGTGTGAAAATTCATTATTATACATACATGCAGGCAATTTATGTCAACTACATCACAAAAAAACATTAAAAGAAATAATGATTAGGGAAAACAGTTTCAACATTTTTAAGAGGGGGTTGGCATTTATAAATACAAAGAACATCTAAAAAAAAGAAAAAGAAAAACAAGAGGGAAAAGATACAGATGAGAAATTGCTGGAATTTTTTGAGTTTGAAATTTCCTACAATAAAAAATACTTTTCCAAAAATATTAAAAGTCTATTCTTCATCTTTTTAGAATTCACAATACTCCTGAAGTAAAAATATAATTACAAAATCAAGTATGTGGGGGCTGGAGAGATGGCTCAGTGGTTAAGAGCATTGCCTGCTCTTCCAAAGGTCCTGAGTTCAATTCCCAGCAACCACATGGTGGCTCACAACCACCTGTAAAGAGGTCTGGTGCCCTCTTCTGGCCTTCAGGCATACACACAGAATATTGTATACATAATAAATAAATAATTATTAAAAAAAATCAAGTATGTTCGTATACTCCAACAACTTCAGCCTCTGGGAGGCTCAAGTAGGAGGACCTCAAGTTCAAAACCAGCCCTTTGCACAACAATCAATCAAATAAAACATACAGATTTAATCAAAAGCAACTGCAAGTTGAGACACAGTGTTGGGTATGTCTGCCTTCCAACAGGGACCTAGCTTATTATATGGGGTTTACTGGGTTAAAATCGTTCATGTTTTTGTGTATTTATGTGCCCATATATTCAATTCCCACCATGTCTGTGTTATAGCTATAAGAGGATTATGCTATTGAAATAAAAATGCCTAGATAATTTCAGTAGTACATGTAGTTGTTTCTTGTTTTTTGTCTCTTTTTTTAAACAGGTCGCACACGCTCTAGCTCTAGCTCAGGCTGGCTTTGAACTTGTAGTGACACTGCAGCACCAGCCAATCACACCGTGCTTCCATTGTTTTAAAGTTATGCTAAAAGTCAGGTATTCTACATTGTCCCATCCTCCCACTAGCCCTTGGGCTTTGAGTCTCCATCTCACTGGTGTGTGTCTTCCTACAAATGCAAGGAATAGAAAGATCTTCCGGGACAGTCAGGTTAAGCCAAGTTTCCTGCTTGCTCAGCTTTCTCAATGTTTGGCATCATTTAGAAGAATACAGTATATTTGGAAATAATCCATACCAAGGAAAGGAGCAATGTAACTATGCAAATGTTGAAGGAATGTACTTTCGTTTAATTTTGAGGAACTCATGACTACAAAAGAAATAGAGACTTAGAATTAGTAACTAAGAGAATATATCAGTCTAGTAGTAGAAAAGAGTTTAAATAGTGGTTGATTGTTATTACATATACATAGATGTACATATATAAACACACACAAACATATGGGAATGAAGGCAGGGGACCTGGGAAGGTTTGGAGAGAAGAAAGGGAAGGGGCAAATGATCTAATTGTATTTTAACCAATATATATATTAAGTTTTAAAATCTACAATGTATGTTTAGCTGTAACAAACAGTGCATTGTTGGGAGGAAGGAAGGTTTTGCCACTGTACAGACCGAAGTCTGAGTGCTGCACCTGCCACTTATATAGCCCTGATTTCCCAGCACCTCACTTTCCTACTCTGACCTGGTGCAATGGCTGCCTGCATTGGTTGTTGTCGGAATTAAGTCAGTGTTGTCAGCCACCCACCTGACTTGGCAATGGCAGCTGCTATTATGACCCTAATGCCGATAACAATTTATATGTAATATTTCTTTCTCTTTCAACTTGTCAAAACCAAGAAATACTAGTTTCTTTAGAGTTTACCAGCTGATAATCTCCTTCTCTATATGTCTGAATTTGGACTGAAATTTGAAAATCTTTCAAGTTTGAAATTTCATGGTGAATTTAGACATATTTGGTCAAAAGTTTTAAAAAGTGGTATAATACGCTAAAATTATACATAATATATTCTTCACTCCCAGTTAATATTGAGTATAAAATATAAAAATAATAAAGCAACATTTAAAATCAAATGAGTATATTTGGGGGGTTTTAATTTTGGATACAGGGTTTCACTACGTAGGTTCTTACCTCAGCTCTCAAGGACTGTGATTTCAGGCGTGCAGAACCACACCCACTTGTATGTGTATTGTTATAGAGGTTTTATCTTTATAGAGTTCAATCTGTTTCAATCTGGTATGTCTCTCGTGGGGCCAAAGTAGCAAACAGTGTATGAGGGTTGGGAGACTAAGCAAGAAAATCTAGGAGAGAGAACTTCTAACAAAGCAGTGGTTACATAGTGTAGAAATGGAGATGGGCAATGTTCAGGACTGAGAATGTAATATCTCGGACTCACATAGTGTTTGAAAGTGTAGAGAGCTGTAGGGAAACATATTCAGATTTGTAGTTCTTCACCTTTTCCCGTGTTCTGTGTATGTGTGGTATGTGCATGCGTGTGGACATGCATGTGGACACCTAAGATTGCAAGGTTGCTGAGCCAAACCCAGACCTCACCAAAGCAGCTAGTCCTGATAGCCATACAGTGTGCTCTGGAGATCCCAGCTCTACTTTCTGATGCTAGCAGGCACGAGAACTCTCGAGTTCTTATTAAACTTGCAGAGCAAGCACTTCAACCATTGAGCCACTCCAAAATCTCCAGCTCCAAAGTCTGAATCTGTGTTCCTAGGTACAACAAAATCATGACAAAATAATTGCAGAGATATCTGAGGGACATGTGAAGTCCTTCTGATAGTTCTGGAATACTAGAGTGTAGTATGGGAAGCAGAAAAACATGTCCCATCCAGCCAGTCCCAAAGATAACTTTTAACTCAGATTTTAAAACATGCAGATCTATGTTTTTCTTCTTGGGATTGGTAAAAATCCCACGTAAATAGTTAAAAGGAAGAAGAAAAATAAAGCTTTAAAAATTTTCTTTGAGCCGGGCATTGGTGGCCTACGCATTTAATCCCAGCACTAGGGAGGCAGAGGCAGGCGGATCTCTGTGAGTTCGAGACCAGCCTGGTCTACAGAGCTAGTTCCAGGACAGGAACCAAAAAGCTACAGAGAAACCCTGTCTCAAAAAATCCAAAAAAAAAACCAAAAAAAAAAAAAAAAAATTTTTTTTGGACACGGTTTTTTTTTTTTTTTTTTTTTTTTTTGGTTTTTCGAGACAGGGTTTCTCTGTGGTTTTGGAGCCTGTCCTGGAACTAGCTCTGTAGACCAGGCTGGTCTCGAACTCACAGAGATCCGCCTGCCTCTGCCTCCCGAGTGCTGGGATTAAAGGCGTGCGCCACCATCGCCTGGCGAGACAGTGTCTTATATAGCCCATGCTGGTCTGGAATTTGTTATGTAGACCAAGATTGCCTTGAACTCAGAGATCCCTCTGATTCTGCCTCTGCCTCCTGAGTGCTGAGACAGAGGTCTATGCTACGTTACCCAGGCTGGGGATGCAGGTGTATACTCACTGCAAATCTTTCCTCCAGAAAATAATCTACACAGAGACCAATCTGGAGTTGTCTAGTTCTACCTATTTTAATTTTAGTCAGTAAGGAGTAGTTAAAAGCCACATTTAAAAGGATATTTCAGAGGTAATGTACAACTAATATTTAGCTAACAGTTATATCTTGTGAGTTCCTCAGATTGAATCTTCACTTAACGGAACTCTCACAGTATGACCTTCTAGCATGTGTATTCCTACTGTGTTCCATGTTTGGAGCTGCCGTCTGTAACAATAGAGGGTGTTTTCTCTACTGTGATAGGTCCATATCTGAGACTTTCCTTAGAGTTCTGTTTCCATCCCAGAACTCCAACAATCTGCTATCTGTGTCTAGCGAGGTACACCTGGCAGTCCGTATTTGCCTAATCCACAGCTGCTATAAGCTGATCTGAGGAGCAAGGAGATTTACAGCAATTATTTAATGACAATATTTATATGAACTTAATATTTAAATCAAGAACTGAATGTAGCATACATACCTGATTAAGAAAACACAAAAAAAGAATCAAAATCTGTGCAGTCCTATAGAATAATTTTTATTTATTGGAGATTCCGCCTCACTGTACAGCCTAGTCTGGCCTCAAACTCAATATCCTCCTGCCTGAGCCTGGGATTACAGGCTTGTGTCATTATACCTACAGAAAAAAATAATATATGCTTAACAATCCTGTCAAACTCTGTGGACCATGCACACTAGGACCTAGAACAGTGATGCGATGGGGAGCACAGGCAACAGAATACCACCTCCAGCAAGATCCTGTGTCCATGGCAAGTACTGTCAGTGGCCTGGAGGAGGTGCCCTGTAGAGGGAGAAGATGAAATCGATAGCATTTTGATAACCAACCTCCATGTATCGTCCTTCCTTGTCTCTTCTTTACCAACTGCCCTCAAATTTCATTTCTCACAGTGCTCAACTCTCCTCTCCTACCTTCAAATTGCACCTACTGCTTGTGATCTTCTCTAGATTTCCCCTTAAGGATCTGTTGGGTCCCCTTCTCAGATTCCTATTTAGGATGCCCTCCAGGTAACCTATTATTGTTCCAACTCAGTTATCCAAACCTGTTTCTTTTTCTCACTGAACCACTAATCACAATGTAGGAAATAGGAATTCTTATTTGTAGTGCAATGCCACACCTGTATGTACAAATTGTCTACCCCATGCAGTCCTCCCAGCCACCCTGTAAAGCAGGTATTACTATTCCTTTGGTTTTACCAGTGAGGAGAGAAGTTAAACGACAGACCAAAGTCACTCAGGTACTAATTATTACAAATTGTCACTATTACTAATTAGTAGTAATTAGTAGGTCTGGGATTCATAGCCAGGTCCCTGACTCTAAAGCCGTTTTACTGCCTTTGGTGGGGAAGTTAAATTGTACATCTTTTGAACTTTAAGAGAAAAGTCCAACAGCTGGCCTGAAGGTTGGTGAACTGAAAGGGCAGAGAGCATGCTAAGTTGCTTAGGACCCTGAAATACATATGACCTGACAAAGTCTCCGTCCTCAGGATGCTTATCTTCAGACTGGTGGGGGGACAGAGAGCAACACAGTTGTGGCAATGCCACTTTCATAGGCATGCTGCCCAGAAAACAGTTCAGGGGAAGGAAGGAAGGAAGGAAGGAAGGAAGGAAGGAAGGAAGGAAGGAAGGAAGGAAGGAAGAAGTTACAGAAATCAGTTTCTGAGTTCCTGCTAAAGCTCAAGCAGGGCCTACTACACTGACCTCTAGTACTGCATGTAGCAAGAACTACTAAACTTATTTTATTAATGGTTTTATGAAAATGTTCTTATGTAACCCAACAGCATGTACAATATATTCACACTAAAGATAATAAAATATGTTAAAAATTACTTTACTTAAAAATTAGTTTGGATTAGCTCTATTAACTATTTCTATAAAGTTCAAATAAATATATTTATCATATATTTTTAAAAATGATCTAAATTTTTTGGTTATATGATACTACTTTCTTTGCTACACAGATGCAAGAGGGGAAAAAGAAAGGGCGGGTGGGGAGGGGGATAAATGGCCAGTGTTTGAAGAACTAAACAACAAACTAGCTACATATTCTTCACTAGTACATATTCACTGTACAAAATAGTAGGTTTCACTGAGTTCCTTCTTTCTTTCTTCTACATTTTTAACTTGGGAGAGCAAGGGGCTAAATTTCAAACACATGTGTCAGGTTGGGGGAGAAATCAACTGTCAATAATAAGATTTCCCTTCTCTTCTTCCAGCTTAACCCTATAATAAACACAGTCTAGATAATACATTCCCAGTAGTGTTCACTTGTCAAATATTAGTTTATTCAAGTGGATGCTTTCTGAGATACTATGGAAAACATCAAATTAAAGAGTCTTATTAAATTTGAGTTCGCTTATTTCTGTTGTTTTTTTCCTTTTTCAAAGCAATTTTAGGGAAGAAAATATATTAAGCATAATAATGTCACATTATTAATAAAGCTGGGTTCTATCAAATTTTTATGGTTTCTAGGAGGCTGTGAGTACTGAATGACTTTATTACTCTGTTCTAAATCTTCCTTCCAAACAGCAAAAATTCTCCAAACAATGACACTAGTTAATGAAACAATCAAATAAAGGTAGAGAAGAGAAATTTAGGGCAAAAAAGTGAGAGATGAGACACTTCACTTGTATTTTGTGACATTATTGAAGACAACCGACAAAACACTAAAAGAACTGAAAATATCAGCAAATGAGAAAGGGCAACTTCAAATACACCTCCACCTGCAAGTTCAGCTCCTCTAAGCTGAAGCCGTAGACAAAGAATCAGGTTCAAGGTCAAGGAAGCTAAAACTTGCTTTCACAGCTCCGTGCTATAAACCAAAGCAAAAATAACCTAGTGGGCAAAGAATTTACATCTTCCTTACTGTCTTCTGATAAATCCTCTCACTAGAAGGAGGGAAATAAATGAAACGCTTCTCTCTAGCTCAAGTTCCCTAACACCTGAGACAGCACCCACAGCTGCTTGTCACAAGGAAGAACTACAGAGAATTGAGTTCCATTCAACTTTGCTCACATACAGATCATTGCTGACGATTTACGAGTTATTTTTTTAAAAAAGGATTCCAAGTGTAACTATATTTAATACCACAGCATTAACTAAGACTTTAATTGCAGGTTTAAAAATCCCAAACCACAATTCGCTGGGAAAGTTTAACTGTCACCATTCAGTGACCACAACAGAGATAAACATATTCATCAAATAATTTTATTAAACCCGATGCTATGTTGATCACCACAATGAACATCTATTGTACTTTTTTTCTTTCGTTAAAGAGTTATTAGAACGTTAGTTACTAATTTACTGTGTACCTGGTAAACTGAAGCAAAATTCTGAATAAACGCAAGTTCGCAAGTAAAAAGTTCACAGAACAAAACTACTGAACCATGCTCCCTCTGTATATATTATATAAACTGCTAAGATTAAAAGGCCTCTTGTCCATCCAGATAGAAGTCTTCTCTAGATGAATCTAAGCTGTCTGAGCGAAAACTGAATTCTAAATTCTGCATAAATGACTTTTACCGCCTTTCTTTTTGCTTGAAAACTCTTTTCATAAATTGCCACCGATTCAGTTTCACCTGTTGGTAATGGACACAGAAAACTCTTTGTGGGAGAAAAAAAACAAACCACTTCGTGGAAAAAAAAGAGAGAGAGAGAAGTTATCAGATATACGGGGAGTAAAACAACTGAAAAACACACTTTCTTTCCATCCGCACCGTGAGCAACAGTTCGAAGATTGATGGCCAAGTTACCAGTTCCCTCACGAAAACTAGTCTGTGGGTCCCCAAAGCTACAAGCGCGGGACTCACCTGGCTCTTGGGGATCCTGAATCCGGGCTTTTATTTCTGCTGAGCTGGGCTCGGGGAAGACCGGGCCTGCTGCCCCCTCCTCTGGGTCCTCCACCTTGGTCACAGTGAAGTGCGGCATTGTTCTTACCGCCCCTTGCAGTCCCTGCTCTTTCTGCGTTTAAATTTCCTTCCCGTGTTTCCCTGCCTCCCTCCACACTCAGATCACACAGCCTAGGGAGACAGTGGCTGGGAATCGGGAAGTACTGAGCCCACGTGATCGCAACCCCAAGGGAGTGGGGCGCTGGAAGACACGCCTTCCGCCGTGTTTATCATTCTCTTAAAAGGCTTAAGCACTCCACCCCTTGCTTATTGTTATTAACCTGTAGAACCCCAACTGTCTGGGCAGTTTCTCCAGGCGGCGGAAAGCTGAAGCCCCGGTGCAGCTCATCAGGTGCTGTCCGCCCTGTGTCTCCCACCTGTTTCCTTTACTTAATTTATTATCACCCTCTTACTTCACATGAGAAAGATGAGTGAATAATTTCTTTCACAAACTACCCTCTTTAATGAAGACTGGCACTCTGTCAACTCAGAAAACAAAAGGTAGGCTGTTGGGTGTCCATTGTTGCTTAAGTTCAAAGTATGGTGAAAAGCTCCTAAGAGTCAATGGCTTTTCTCCTCCTTCAAGTGAAAAAGCATCTATTTAGCCAATATTTAATGACACATATTTTATAAGCAACACTGCTTTAAATGCTCAGGTGCATGTAGTGACATTCAAGAAGAGAAACTAATTTTGCTAAAAACACAAATTTGTTTTTGGAGGACCAACCCAGGCGGCAGACCTACTTTGTACTCTGCACTGGACTAGAAACTCTACCTCACAGTCTCATTAATTCTCTACAGAAATAGATACAAAAGATGCCTAAAGTCCTGGTGCTTGTAACAGGTGAAGACAAACTTTAAAACGCCCAAAGCCCTGTGGTAGACTTATTTAAAAGGAATTTCACACACACTTAACCAAATTTTACTTCACGTGTTTCTAATAGTCCTGGTTTGCATGCTTGGCTGCACACTGTAAGCACCTGGGGACCTTTTAAAATACTGATGCCTGGGTTCCATCATAGATATTCCTATTTAACTGCTTTGGAATAGAGCCTGGACCGTAAGACTTTCAAAAGTTCCTTCACACTGTCCTAACGTGCTAAGGTGCAACCAAAGTGTAAATTTAAGATTGCTATAGAGGTTAAGTTTATAACCTGTGAAGTCTATGTATGTTTCTTTTTTTAAAAAAAAATATGTTCCTCTCCCTCTCTCTTGTGTGTTTGTCTGTGTGTACGTATGTATGTGTCTTTTGAGACAGGGACTCACTATGTATCACTGGATACCCAAGAACACAGAGATCCACCTGTCTGTCTGTTTCTCCAGTATGGGGAATCAAGGTGTGCACCACCCCACCTGGCTTATTTATATCTATTTCTATCTTTGAGATAATTGTCAGGTGTTTTGTCTATATTTATAACTCAGCTGATTTCATTTGAAGGAACTTAGAGCACCATCAAACTGTCAAAGATTTCACTATTCATTCAGAGTTCAACGTTCACGAATACTTTTAGTACCGATATATTTTCCAATTGGGCCCCACCTTTCACGTTCATTTTTATGAACTGTGGCTAGTTTTTTATAGTCAATGAACAGAAACAATGTTTACAAATACCTGTATAGTTTCTGTGCATAAGACTAGATCCCAGGGTTGGAGAGATGGCTTAGAAATTGCATTTGGCTCTTGTAGAGGACTCCCGTGAATCCCAGCATCTACATAAGGTAGCTCACAACTGCCTTTAAGTCCAGCTCTAGGGGATCTGATGCCTGCATGCATGAGTATGTAGATGGGACAAACACACACACTCAAAAATAAACCTTAAAAAAAGACTAGATCTAAATGTTATCCTCTCCCTCTCTTCCTTTCAAAAACAAAAACAAAAAACGCCAAACTAAACAAGTAGGAATGTGACAAATTCCAGATAGTTTATGATAGGAATAACTTATTTACCAACTCAATGTTTTGTGCTCAAGTACAAAACAGTTCTCTTCTAGGATGAACTGTAGAAAAAACTGCAGGCCATAGACAACTGAAGGCAAAGAAATGCTTACTGCTTGAATGATGTGAACAGAGAGTAATCACATAAAGAAGGTGGGATGTCAGAGACACCTAACGTGTAATATGCTGTCACATGAAATACTATTAGAGTCCCTCTGAGACTGCTAAGAATTAGCAAGGCCAAATGTGGCAAGAATATGGAACGGCAGGACTCTCATGCATTGCTCCTGAGTCTGTTCATAGGGTAACTATGGGAAAGGGCACTTGATCCATCATCAGAAAACTCCACTCTCAAGCAGAACCCTATTAACCAAGCGTGCCCCCCAAAATGTTCATATTCCTAACATCCCCAAAGTGACAATATCTCAGACACGCATTCACAAGAGAAGAACTACAGAGTCAAAGTATACTTACAATACAAGAATTTAAAAATGAATAACTGATAAAGACAACACAAATGAATCTCAACACAAGTTAAAATGCTTTAACTCAAACAGTACATAAGTGAACACATTGTTACAAGATTTTAAAAGAGACAAACTAGTCTATGATACAAATACCAGATGAAGGCAGCCTAGGTTTTTAACAACAGATGAATGGACAAAGAAAATATGGGTTTCAGGAAAAATGGGTGCAACGAGAAACCATCACATTAAGCAAAGTAAACTGTCCTCGGAATGACAAACATTACATAGCTTGTATGTGGGATCTAGACCTAAAGAGGAAGAGGCGGAGTACCAGTGGGAGAAGAAAGCGAGGAGGGCAGTGAGGAGAGGCGAACAGGATACAAGAACATAATATATGTGAATGAAAATGTCAGAATACAACCTATTGTGTATGGTGAATTCATGCTAGTGGCTTTTCCAGTGAGTACAATAGTTGCCTCTGGAAGGGTGGAGCGGAGATTAACTGGGCTCCCACATGGCAAAACTTCCTGGAATGATGATAATAATGATCTTGTGAGGGAGTAGGTAAGTGCATTTGCCAAATTCAGTCAATTTACTTGGAATGTCTGTTTGCATTTCACTGTATAAGAAGTTTATTTTAGGCCGGGCGGTGGTGGCGCACGCCTTTAATCCCAGCATTCGGGAGGCAGAGGCAGGCAGATCTCTGTGAGTTCGAGACCAGCCTGGTCTACAAGAGCTACTTCCAGGACAGGCTCCAAAGCTCTAATTAATAATAGGCATTTTTCAAATTTTGGAAGAAGTGAACTGATATTTCAATTTACCATGAAATGTAAACCTTTGAATATAAAGTACACATAGATTTCTTAAACTCAATATCGAAAGACAAAGCTTATGATTGAAACAACAGACGATGGGTGGTGGCAGCACTTAGGAGGCAGAGGCACACTGATCTGTGTGTTCAAGGCCAGCCTGATCTACGTAACAGTTCCAGGACAGCCAGGACTAAAAGAGAAATCCTGTCATGAAAAGAAAATTGACAAAAGGAAGATAAACAAATGGCTAAGAAACATTTGAAAAAGCGCTCAGTGTCAGGGATTGTTGGGGAGATCCAGGTGAAAATGAAAAAAACTGTGGGAAAAACTGGGGAGCAGATATAAATACCTTGGGAGAAATTCTGGAAGCTTTTTATAAATCTTGGGACAGAATTGGAGAAGTAGGAAAGAAAATTGAGCCATTTACTAAAAGTTATACAGGGCCCAAAGGAAAACTTCACAGATTTCTTACAAAGACTGACTTCAGCGCCCTCTACTACAAGGTCATGAAGAAACTGATAAACTATTGAAAGAAAATGTGCTGGAGGCCTCAGGATTTCATAAAAAATATGTTAATTGCAAAGGTTTTTTTTAAAAAAAATATTGTTTCATCACTTGGCAACAAAGCCAAAGAAATTATAAGGAAATGTCCTACTTGTTCTTTATACAACCAAACTTCACTACCTGCAGGAAGTAACCCAAGGGCATTCAAAGGAATGAAATATGGCAGATGGGTGTGTTCCACTTTGTCGAATTTGGAAAACTAAAATATGTATACCACATCATTGGTCCCTATTTAAGTTTTAATGGGAAACTGCTTTGAGTTCGGAAAAAGCTGATTCAGTAATCACACATTTACTAGGCCATCAGGGGTATAACTGTACAAATAAGGACAGACAATGCTCCAGCATATTTCTCTAAGAAAATGAAACAGGTTTTTTGCTTATTGTAATACAAAGTATATTACAAGTGTACCACACAATCCTACAGGGCAGACAGTTATAGCAAGATCAAATTGAACTCTAAAGAATATGTTAAATAAACAAAAGGGATCATAAAGACCCCAAAAGTAGATTGCATAATGCTTTATTAACTTTGAACTTTCTAAATACTAATAAGAAAGGAATAACAGCTGTGGAGAGACACTGGACAAATTGAACTCTAAAGAATATGTTAAATAAACAAAAGGGATCATAAAGACCCCAGAAATAGATTGCATAATGCCTTATTAACTTTGAACTTTCTAAATACTAATAAGGAAGGAATAACAGCTGTGGAGAGACACTGGATAATAGAAAAAACTATGAAATTAAATCTGCTTGTATACTTTAAAGATGTGTTGACCTCAGAATGGAAACTAGGACATGTGTTATGTTGGGGAAGGGGTTTTGCTTTGTTTCCACAGGAGAATAAAATCTATGGACATCATCAAAATTGATAAAGGTTCAATTTGAACAAGAGAGACCTCTTAACTAGAAGAGATGATAGTTCATCAAACAACATGGCTGTTCAATCTAAACTAACCTCTAAAACTAACAAATGATTTCATTTGATAAGATATAACTTGCTAAAAGGGAACCTCCTCAAAATTAGGGTTGGGGGAAGGGTTTCATTTTTGTCTTTCAGGAGAAAAATAAAGGTATCTACTTAAAGAATCTGAAGACTACTGGGCAAATGAGACACCTGAAGGAAATAGACAAATCACCCAGAAAAAAAATGTCCCAAGAAAAAAGGGCAAATTAGGTTATTGGTATATTACAATTCCAACAGGATAAAGGTCCATAAATCTTTCCAAATGTTTGTTTCTGCTGTTCTCTACAAACATACAATGCAAAGGATCTTTTTGTAGTCCCAGTCCAATTGAAATTAAAGCTGGCTTCGGAGTTGGACTATGGCTCTCTCTTTCTCTAAACCCAGGCATGCTTGTTAAAGTGAAATCCAAAATCTCTGATTCATGTCAGAAGAGCTACCTGATAAGGTTGTTGTTATTAAGATCAATTAGAACTCATGCAACACTCAGGTTTTTGGTACATTTCAAAATTTTCAAAATGAAATGTTAGGAAATACGATAGAGGGTGAACTTTAGCTTTAATCACCGCAGAGTCAAGTTTCATTTCACACACACACTGGAGAGCTGCAGAAATGCTTTGTGCTTTGCTTTTAGAGCCTTGAGAGGGTTGTTGTGCTGGAATATTTACATTGTCACATTTTAAAAATATGAAGCATTTTAAAATAATAAGATACTGAGGTCAGACCAGGAGTCTTTAAGCAAAAGCAGCATTTTTAATTTTAAGCACTCCCACAGTGATTTCTATATTAGACCCAAAATTACACATTCCCTTTACTAATTAGTCATAGCAATTTTTTTTTTTTTTGGTTTTTCAAGACAGGGTTTCGCTGTGGCTTTGGAGCCTGTCCTGGAACTAGCTCTTGTAGACCAGGCTGGTCTCGAACTCACAGAGATCTGCCTGCCTCTGCCTCCCGAGTGCTGGGATTAAAGGCATGTGCCACCATTGCCCGGCTAAAATGTTTTATTTGTAACTATACCTTTAAATTGTCAGAATACTCATTCTTCAGAAGAATGAGACTACTTGGGGTAATTATTTTGAAATTATAACTTACCATGCCACCCCATTCAATTATATATTTTTAGACTGAACTCATAATTCATGATAACCCATGTTTTGTCTGATTCAGGCATTTATTTAAAAGAAAATAAAAACAAATTAGGCTTAGTGAAAAGACCGGAACAAGCGAAGTCAGTAGAAAATTATTTTCACAAGGATTATTGAGTTGTAACACATTTTAATTATTCTATCCAATGGCAGAAATACTCAAATTTTTGGAAATACTTAGTATTTCTTCTTGGTTCTTGGAAATTGAAAGTTGTCTTATATATGAATAACCTAGAGCCATATGATCTTTATTTTTATTTACTTTTTAATTTTATTTTTATTATTTATTTATTCATTTTGCTTTTTAGAGACAGAGTCTCACTATGTAGACTAGCTGTCTGGACTACATAGACCAGGCTGGCCTTGAATTCATGGAGATCCTCCTGTCTTTGCCTCCTAAGTGCTGGAATTAAAGGCATGTACCACCATGCTAGGCCTAGAGTCATATGATTTAATTGCCAAAACAGGGTTTTGTTTTGTTTGTTTTTGGTCCTTGTTTTGAGACAGGGTCTTAATCTGTAGCCCAAGCGGGGTTGGAATTTGTGATCTTCCTACCTCGGCTTCCTGGGTACCGAAATAAGAACCACCATGCCCATCCTGAAACAGTTTTAAGTTTCTTCTAGTAAGCACTCATTTGAAAGTTGAGTCTACGATGTAAGAAAACTATTAGTAAGCAGTAAGCAAAACTCCTGGATTTAACAGCTCTATATATTTTAAAATATGAACTGTGACAAATGCCATATGTGTACTTGTGAGAACATTCTGCAGATATGTTAAACATTTTGTAATTTTTTGAATTTAAATAGAACTCACTTTTAAAATAAAATATAAAATTGTTTAATCAAATATTCAGGTATATAATCTTAAAAAACTGGACACGGGCTGGAGAGATGGCTCAGCTGTGAAGAGCATGGCTGCTCTTCTAGAGAACCCGGGTTTGATTCCTAGTACCAACATGGAAGCTCACCACCATCTCTAATCCCAGTCCAAGGGGCTGTACTGCCCTCTTCTGGCCTCCATGGGTGTCAGGCATGTACATGGTACATCAACATAATACATATAGGCAAAACATCCAGACACATAAATAATAATAAAAGCATTTGAAAAACTGAACACAGATAAAACAGACTAGATTTTGTGAGCCTATCATTGGGAAGTCGGGCAGTCTTTATCTGTACCGCTGTTCACAGAATTCTCACACTAACATACACACATACAGCCACAAGGCAAGGATTTATGAAACTACCATACTCACTGGGAATGCTGAGCTAAGAACAATGAATTCTGACCCTGAAACAGATTCAAACCATGAGACCTCTCCTAAGCTCCAGTAGTTCTAAGACACCATTCATAGTGCTTTCCTTGTTATCACGACTAAATGCCTGAGGTGGGCCCTTTAAATTCCACCCAGCTGATGGCTGCGCACCTACAGCAGCACTTCGTCCCAAAGGGCACTCTCATGACACGGCCGAGAAAGCAGTTCCAGCGTAGGACTGTTTTGAAAATATCTATGGCAGTAGGCTTTTCGTTTTTTGTTTTTTGTTTTTTTTTTTTGAGACAGGTCTTACTATGTAGTTCCAGGTAGTCTGAAGCTCACTAAATAGTCCAGGCTGGCCTGGACTAAGAGATTCATCTGTTGCTACCTCCCTAGTGCTGGGATTAAAGGCCTGCACAATCCCACCTGGTCTTAATTTAGAGATTCTTACTGAATCATTGCAAATATTAGTCAGAGACCAAATAAATTAAAAATTATTTTCATTTTCTGATGAAATTTATTAAACACCACCCTGAGAACAAACTGCCTGTTTATCCTCAGTTGTAAACCGCGCTCTATTTTATAATCTGTACAATCCTAATATACAATATTCATCTTCCTGTAGAGATGAGATGCAGAGAAATCTGAGGGGGACACATGCAGCTACACTGGGCCCTTAAGTAGGGGCTAGGATTTGAACTCAGATCCTCATGCTTAAACAGCAAGCACTCTCATCCACGAAGTCATCTTCCCAGCCCTAGAGCAGTGGTTCTTAAGCAAAAACACCATTGCATGAAAGACAAGGTTATGCCAGACTCCTATCCAGAAACAATGGTAAAGAAAAACTACTCAGTTCCTCAATACTATGGTATCACTTGGAGGATCACACACACGTATTAAAGATGATTAACACTGTTTTAGAATAGTGCTCTGCAAATTATTTCTGGTGAAGGCTATCTTCTTTTATGTTCAATAAGACGGGGTCTCATACAGCCCAGCCCAGCCTCAAGCTCACTATGTAGTTGATGAAGACAGGCCTTAGAGCTCTGATCTTCCTGCCTCCACCTTCCCAGGAATGTGTCACCATGCCAAGCAGAATTTGTTACATTTTTAATTCATTAGATGCTAATAATTTTGTAAAGAAATAATGTGAACTAATGGAAAAATGAAATGAATTTACATTAAATACGTAATTTCCAAGGTTGTAAATCATGAAGCTATAAGATTCCTCTATCAGGTTTCTAAAATTTCAGTTTTTTACCTTACTTCTTCAGACAGGCAACACACAGCTCATGACCCAGCAATGTCTGCATACTACACTCTGAATGGGTGTTTTACAGAATGCTGTAAACATGCTACAGAAGATAATGAGCAGTTGACTGCTTAAATTTAGAGTTACTTCTATTGCTGGAGCCTGTTAAGTATACTCTCATTCTCCAGTAAAACATGAATCTACACTTTCCCTATTTATCATATTCAGCAAACCCTTTTATCTGTTTGCTACTGAGAGACTGAATAATAGTTTAAAATATCAAAATGATGGGCTGGAATGATGGCTCAGTGGTTAAGAGCACTTTGCAACTTGCAAGAGTTGGTCTTGCAGAGGAATTCCATTTAATTCCAGCATCCACATGGTGGCTCACACAATCATTTGTAACTCGAGACCCAGGTGATCCGTTGCCCTCTTCTGACCTCTAAGGCTCCAGGTACACACATAATGCACATACATACATGTAGGTGAAACACTCATACACAAAATTAAATCAATCTAAATTTTTTAATATAAATGATCAAAAACTAAGTTTTATCGCACTTAGCATACATGTACAGAAAGGGTGAGTGAATTACTTTGTGGAGACCAGGTATCATAGATAGCAAGGACTTAATACTTAAAAATGATAAAAACAAATTTTTATGAAATGTTAGTAGTGGTTAATATTTAATAAACTTTAGCACCGAAAGTCTGAAAGATAATAGACGAAAGACATTACTTCTTGGTGGATTCATACTACTGTAGAGAGTCCTCTGGTTGAAGCCTCAAGACTCTCAAAGAACATGCATTTATTCTATATTACTGGAATGCTCACTACATACCAGAAATGGGAATGAAACACAAGACACTGTCTCCTGTCCTGCAGGAGCTTGTAGTCTTCTTAGCTAGTTAACAATATAACTCTTAATACAATGCACAAGCAAAGAAAGAGCCAGGCGCGCATAACACCCCACTTTGCTCCCATACTTCCTTAGGAGCAGGAAGCTGCAAGTGCTCACTGGATGTGATGGCTAGCTAACTTCAGAGCAACCTCACCTATTTTTGGCAGCTGTGTCCAAACATTAAATAAGGTATTAGTGAATGGCTCTGGGAACTAAGAACTCAGCCCTTAAAGTTCTCTCTTTAATCCTTATCGTGACTTTCTGAACAGGGCTGTTGTCCCCTTGATCTAATGTCATTATAACCCAGGTATAAGTGGATCCAAGCATCATCAACCAAAGACGAAGCACTGGCAGCTAAGAACACAGAAAAGTCAGTTTCTTACTCAGGTTTGATACCCCATATAGGACACTTCGTTTTTCTAATAGTAAATATTTGTTAGATTGAAAATGTGTTTCTGCATCCCCCTGAATATTAACCTTCATCAGGCGATGAAAGGAGACAGAGACAGAGACCCAAATTGGAGCACCGGACAGAAATCTCAAGGTCCAAATCAGGAGCAGAAGGAGGGGGAGCACGAGCAAGGAACTCAGGACCGCGAGGGGTACACCCACACTCTGAGACAATGGGGATGTTCTTTCGGGAATTCACCAAGGCCAGCTGGCCTGAGTCTGAAAAAGCATGGGATAAAACCGGACTTGCTGAACATAGCGGACAATGAGGACTACTGAGAACTCAAGAACAATGGCAATGGGTTTTTGATCCTACTGCACGTGCTGGCTTTGGGGAGGGACCTGGGCAGTTTGGATGCTCAACTTACTAAACCTGGATGGAGGTGGGCGGTCCTTGGACTTCCCACAGGTCAGGGAACCCTGATGGCTCTTCAAGCTGATGAGGGAGAGGGACTTGATCGGGGGAGGGGGAGGGAAATGGGAGGCGGTGGCGGGGAGGAGGCAGAAATCCTCAATAAATAAATAAATTTAAAAAAAATAAAAAAAAGAAAATGTGTTTCTGCTTACTATGAAACGTCTATAGAACGTAAACATGACACTAAACAACATACTGTCAAAACTATAAACATAGTCTTAAAATGTAAGGGAAGAACAATGAAAACACAGTCCCAAACAAGATGTTCTGGTTAACTAAACAGTCCATCAACCAACCAATTGTTCTGTGGTGCCAGCTGTCGACCCCAGGGCCTTGCCTATGCTGTTAGTGTATCACTGAGCAGCTTCCCCAGTTCAGAACCATCCTTGTTAATTTACTTCCTACTTCAAAGAACAAAGGCTTTTATGAATCACTACTTTCTTAACTGTCCCCAACCCTCAAAAGTCCATTTACAAAGAGATTTACTGAGCC
The DNA here is from genome assembly GCF_000317375.1 of Microtus ochrogaster. NCBI lineage: Eukaryota > Metazoa > Chordata > Mammalia > Rodentia > Cricetidae > Microtus > Microtus ochrogaster. Next base: position 25,938,560 of record NW_004949096.1, read on the forward strand.
AGGCATAGTGGTGTTGAATAACTGTAATCCAGGAACTCCAAGGGTTGAAGGAGGAGGATCTCATATTCAAGGCCAACCTGGACTAAACAGGAAGACTGCCTCAACAATAAAAACAAAATTAAAACTAATTAATTATAAAGAAATAAGATAAAAATAACTAAGGCTTGGGATGAAAATGCGTTAACTTTGCTGATGGCCCAATGTAAAGTTCCATTAGCTCAGCAGTACTACACTGTGACGAACACGAGCACATCGTTTGTGTATGCCAAATTACCTTTAGGAAACATGGACTCTAGCCATCCAGAGAACATGTAATTGTATTGCCTTCTGTTTGCAGTTTTCTATTGAATGTCAAGCAAAATAATGTTCCAGCAAATAAAAAGTATATTTAATACCTTTACTACATTACTATACAACTACGGTTTAGTAGACTTTCTGGCAGGGCCAGTCTATGTAAAGCCAAATCATGACCACTGGAATGGCACAGAGCTCCCAGGCTCAGGTCTCTGCTTTTTAATGATACGCATGACCTTGGCCAGCTACTTGTCTGTTGCCTCAGTTCATACGGACAAGACAAAGTTAGTCTTAGCACGGGGAAAAAACAAAAACAAAAAACCTTGTTGAAAAAAAATGTCAAAACGTTTTTACAGGAAAGGAAAGAATTAACCTTAACTAATACAGAAGAGCATTAATCCTAGTTCCTATTGGTGTTTTGTATTGTCAGTGGAATACAGCAGACTGCTCAACTATAAAAAATCAATCATAAGTCTTTTACATGAATCTTGGGCTGTAACTGGCCACTTATGAAAATTATTATTTATATGCTTAAATAAGGTAATAAATGCAAATAACCTTAAAGCAAAATAAATTCTAATTGGATTCAGTTTTTCATAACTCCTTCAGGTAAAAATGTATATGTGTATGCACAAGTTTTTACTTAGCAGCATTTTTCTTTAACTAGCAATATGAAAAATGAACAGTTTATAGTCAAAGTGAAAGCAAACCTAACTAGTAAGATGGAAGATATTCAAATGCCATTTAGCCAAAATCTCAATCTACCAAACGATTATGAGAGCAAACAGATAAATGCTATCAACTGGCTTTTTACATATGGACTTCTCAAGGTTAGCAGAAACATAACACGGATTATCAAATGCAGCAATAAAAACACAAACCAAAAGCTGCCGCTGATTAATTAGGTGAGGAAACTGGAGGCTGGAATGGAGATCTTAAAGAGGAAGGAGTAAAACTAGGAGTAAAATGTAAACATAAGGGATCAGTGAGGTGGCAAAGAAGGTTAAAGGTATTCGTCTCAAAGCGTGACTACGGGGCTCAGTCCCCAGACCTCCATGGTGGAAGAAGAGAACCACCTCACCAAGGTTGTCCTCCACCTCCACACATGCCCCATGGTGCAGACTTACATGCCCCACCCACAAAAATAAAACAAATACTAAAAGAAAAAGTAAACTAAATGTAAAAAAAAAAAAAAAAAAAAAACCAAAAAGAAATATCTGCCAGTTCCCAATAATTTAATACAGCTTTCTTATTTGTTTTGTGGTTTTTAACTTTAAAATTTTTCTGAGGGATTTAATTTTGATGGAAGTGTGTGCAAGTGAAGACCAGAGCCCTGAGGTCCACGGCATCAGACCCTCTGAAACCAGAGATCCAGGCTCTTGTGAGATGACTGACGTTGAGTGCTGAGGATCAGGCTCGGGTCGCCTGTAAAAACAGTGTGTGCTTTAACTGCTGAGCAGGCACACCAACACTAAAACCTGCACATTTGAAAACTTTAACCTTTTCATAGTTAACTCTATGAAAAAACTTCAACAGTTTAGATTTTGCATAGTTCTCAGATTAAATTTTTATTACATATTTGGTCCATATGTGTGTGCATGTGTGTATGCAGGCAAACCTGTGTGCATATACTGGTGGAAGACAGAGGACAACTTTTCAGATTGGTTTTCTCCTTCCATCATGTGGATCCTGGGACTGAACTCAGGTCAGCAGGTATGGTGGCAGGCATTTTATCCACTGAACCACCTTGCCAGTCATGAGATTAATTTATTTATTCTGACTTGATTATGCAATCTTGTTAAATAAGTTTCACTACTGACTTAATGGAAGCTTAAAAATTGGAACCACAGCTAGATGCTGGTGGTGCACACCTTTAATCCTAGCACTCAGGAGGGAGACACAGACAGATCTCCGAGTTTGAGGTCTACAGAGTAAGTTCCAGGACGGCCAGAACAGCCAGGATGGTTACATGAAGAAACCCTGTCTTGAAAAACAAAAGAAAACAGAAAACTGGAAGGACGGCTCAGAAGGTAAAGGACCTGCTGGCAAATGGGGGATGTGATTCCCAGCACCCAGGCAGCAAGCTGACTGTGACAGTGCATGCTTGCTCTGGGAAAGCAGAGGCCAGCCGATCCTGAAGTGCACTGGCTGACCAGCCCTTGGGTAGTGGAGGTAAGATATTACTGAATTTGAGACCAACTGAAGCTACAGAGTTGCCCAGAGCAACCTTGGCTATGAACAAAGATCCTATCTCAACAACAACACAATTTAAATGCATGGGTGGAGACATGCTCAGTGGCAGAGCATGATATACCACACAGCTAGCAGGGTACCAGGCTAACTACACAGGTTCACATGTATGGGTGCGCGCGCGCACACACACACACACACACACACACACACACACACACACACACACACTCACTCATGGGGCAGCAGGAATAAAATGTTCTGAAAACAAGAAATGTTAAAATATGACAAATGTGTACTTTAGAAGTAAGCAAAAATATTTCTTTTGTTTTGTTTCTTGTATTTCGAGCAGGGTGTCCCTATGTAACAGTCCTGGCTGTGCTGTAGAACTCACAGAGATCTGCCTGCCTCTGCCTCCCAGGTGCTGGGATTAAAGGCATGTGCCATCACTGCCCGGCACAAAGTATTTCATATTAACCAACCACTGAACTACTACTGTTCAGGCAAAGTGTCCCATCTATGTGCCTGCATGTTACATATTATGTGGTTTTGCGTCCATGCCTTCATATATAATTAAAGATTCTATACAATACACTAAGGCACTAATTAGAGGGCATCAATAGAAATACCTTGTTTTCCTATTCACCTGTACAACTTATAAACCCTATTAAATCATATTTTAACATTTAATAAAAATGGATTTTGTAATTCCAGCAAAGAGCACTTCAAATTTTCATATCTACTGTGAAGAGAGACATATTGCCAAAAAACTAAAATGTATATAATCTGATTTATTCTATTAAGAACCCTATTATGTGTAGATGTGCATAAGGGCATCAGGCCTAAGGAGTCAAGGATAGTGAGGACTGAATGCCAGCTTGCTCTTCTCCAGTGAAGCCATAAGCCTACAGCCATAATGACTCAGAGCATAAAAGTGGTGATACCGTGTTAGAATTTGTGCAAAATTCTTGGTAGTCCAGAAATGTTTACTGGTCACCAGGAGCAAAAGAGAAAACAGTCATGATCCAAAAGCACACAGGGTAATATTGTCCTGACAGGCCATTGTAGGTTGCCTTAAATAACAGCATCGGAATGTCCTGGTAGGTTATTACAGGTTGCCTTAAATAGCACTCCCCTTATACTAACAGCTTTCAAACAGAAAGCATGATTTTTGTAAGGCTCCAGACCTCCAACTTCCAGCAGGATCCTCCCCTCTTGTGCTTTTCCATTAATAAAAGTTGACATCAGATTATATTGTAGGAGCAAAAAATCTATTATCAATAAAAGGAAAAAAAATATGAGAGCCTGAAACCAATAAACAAGCGACTGGGAGGAAAAGCAGGTGTTTTTAGTGGGACATAAAGAGAACACTACATACAGATGGGTGACCAGAATTTAACACAATCACTGTACCTACCAACTGATGGCATTTAATCCACATCTACCATCTTTTAGGACCGCCTCTGTTATAGAAAATGCTCCCAACTAAGCCAACTTGGGGCCATGGGGAGAGTGGTCTTGGGTCAAGCCTCAAGCGGAAGGCCTGTGAGTATGAAGTGAACCCTCTACCACTAAGCTGTATACCTGACCTTGCTTTTCCTGACAAGGGCCTATGCTGCCCAGGATGATCTTGAACTTGTGATCTTCCTGCCTCTGCCTCTGAATGTACAACTCATCCTTGTATAGTGTTCATTTACAGGACAAAAGTTGACAAAACAGAAAATGGTTCTTCAGGTAGTCTGACAACAATAAATTATAAACATTTTTCAAGCTTTTTTCTTTCTTTTTTTGGTGTGTGTGTGTGTGTGTGTGTGTGTGTGTGTGTGTGTGTTGGGGTGAGGAGCCAGAGGAAGAAAGCTAGAGCATTTCGTCTTACCTGTAAATACTCCAACAGGTTTTCTTTATCTTAGACCTTCACATGACCACAACATAAGCACATCTAAGAAAATTCGTAATTCCTTAATGTTTTTAATATCATGCATTCAACTTCCCTCAATGATTGTGACTTTTGTTTTTGAGGCAGTGTCTGAGTGTGTTGTCCGGGCTGGAGGCCTATTTGTAGGCCACCTGATCCTTCTACCTCACTGTACTGAGTACTGGGACTACAGACACACACTATCATTCTCAGTCCCCATTATCTCAAAAGTGTCTTTTTATTGTTGCTCTGGTCAGTCGGAGTCAACCCAAACCTACACACTGCATCTGACTGACACAGCTCTATTTTTTTTAATTTTTTTATTTTTTATTGAGAAAAAAAAAAATTTCCGCCTCTTCCCAGCCTCCCACTCCTCCCGCCCTCCCCCCACTCCTCTCCCCCTCCCTCTCAAGTCTGAAGAGCAGTCAGGGTTCCCTGCCCTGTGGAAAGTCCAAAGTCCTCTCCCCTCCATCCTGGTCTAGGAAGGTGAACATCCAAACTGGCTAGGCCCCCACAAAGCCAGAACAAGAAGTAGGATCAAAACCCAGTGCCATTGTCCTTGGCTTCTCAGCAACCCTCATTGTCCGCCATATTCAGAGAGTCCGGGTTTATCCCCTGCTTTTTCAGTCACAATCCAGCTGGCCTTGGTGAGCTCCCAATAGATCAGCAACGGGACGATTGGGATACAGGAAGGTTGGATAGGGGAGCAGGGAAGCACATATCTTAATTAAGGGAGCCATCTTAGGGTTGGGAAGAGACTTGGACCTAGAGGGGCTTCCAGGTGCCCAAGGCGAGGTCCCCAGTTAGTTCCTGGGGCAGCTGAGGATAGGGAACCTGAAATGACCCTATCCTATAGCCATACTGATGAATATTTTGCATATCACCATAGAACCTTCATCTGGCGATGGATGGAGATAGAGACAGAGACCCACACTGGAACACTGGACTGAGCTCCCAAAGTCCCAATGAGGAACAGAAGGAGGGAGAAGATGAGCAAGGAAGTCAGGACCAAGAGGGGTGCACCCACCCACGGAGACAGTGGGGCTGACACAGCTCTTTTTAATCTATAAAAAGCTTCCCTCTTTATCACTCTTCTTCTCCTCTGCCATTTATGTTCTGAATAATCTAGTTATTAAATAAAATTTCCCATATTCTGGATATGGCTGATTGCTCTTGTGGTAAGGGTAGTATTAGCATATTATCAAGTTTTAAAATAAGATGCACCAAATCTGCTTCTTTAGTTGACTCACTGATTACAGTCCACACATCGCACTTGTGTGAGCTGTCCTGAGAATTCTATGAGCTTTAGGGACAAAGGTACCTAAGAAGTATTCCATAAGCAAGGAGGAGGCAGAATGCTATAAAGTTAATGTTAATATGGAGTAGGAAGAGAAGGAAGAAAACAGTTGTTGGGAAGGCCAGGGAGATGGATCAGTCACAAAGTGCTCGCCCAGCACAAACAAACACTGGAGCTTAGATCCCTCAATGCTCACAAAAAAGCTGGGTACAGCATCATCATGTGCCTATGATATCAATTCTGCAGAAACAGAAACAGGATGATTCTTGGGGCTTGCTGGCCAGTCAGTTGGCCTGGCTGAATAGGCAAGCTCCAGGTACAGGAAGAGACCGTTTTAAAAAGTGTAAAGGAAGACACTGTGACCTTTGACCTCTTCATGCCCATGCCCACATTTACACATACATATATACATAATCCCACGTAAATGTTTTGGATATATGATAACAAAATGTCTTTTTATCAGAGAATGCTATCAAGCAAGCTAAAAGGTTACCAAATCAATATTTTCATAAACTATCCATTTTACTTCCTTACATAATGTCACAAAAGGAGTCAAAGTAAAATATGGGAGGTAGTTAGTTGGTAAGCATTAACAGGACGTCTAAGAAGAGCACATACAATGAAATTCATTTGTTTTGGCTTTGGTAGGGAACACAGACAATGTTTATTTGAAAAGTATTTTCTTCAAATGCTTTGTGAAGCTAGGAATAATGGCACACCTTTTAATACCAGCACTCAGGAGGCAAAGGCAGACTACTCTGTGAGTTCAAGGCTAGCATGGTCTACACATCCAGTTTTAGGTCAGCTAGCGTTACGTAGTGAGACCTTGTCGGAAAAACAAACAAAAAAGTGCTGGGCATTTTAAAACCACAGCCCTACGAAAAGCAAAACACACCACCTTCCAAGTTTCCTACTCTGCTTTAGCCCTCACACTAAGGATTGGAGGAGACCTATTCATACACAGCACAGAACTGGGAGAGCAAATGGGTAGGGACATACCCAGCCACTGCACTCCATATGCAATGTAGTGATTCCAAGTACAGATTAATATTCTGTACTATTCTTTAACAATTAAGAGAGACCTAGATGTGACTTGGTGCCCTTTGGTTGACCTTTCAAATGCCAACTCAGATATGAAAGTGTTTTCCATGTGTGTGGTATTAGTCATTCTTCCCCTTTGAGCTATGGTCAGCACTGGCTTCATAACTGAACCGGCTGATAATGTTTCTGTTTTGTTTTTGTTTTTTAATTGATTTAACTTCATTTTATGTGCATTGGTGTGAAACTATCAGATTTCCTGGAACTGGGGTTACAGACAGTTGTGAGATGCCATGTGCGTGCTGGGAATTGAACCTGGGTCTTCTGGAAGAGAAGCCAGTACTTTTAACTGCTGAGCCATCTCTCCAGCTCCAGTTATTGTTTTTTTAATATTAACATAAAACAATCTATAGGAATAGGACTAGGGCAGAAACATTTAAAACAATTCTCTAGTTCAGTGGTTCTCAAATTTCCTAATGCCTAGATTCTTTAATTAACAGGTCCTCATGTCTGGTGACCCCCAATCATAAAATTATTTTTACTGCTATTTCATAACTGTAATTTTGTTACTGTTTGAATTGTAAATATCTGTGTTTTCTGATAGTCTTAGGCAACTCCTGTAAAAGGTCGTTTGACATCCTCCAGGGGTCATGACCCACAGGTTGAGAACCAAAGCTATAGCTAGTTCAACTACACATCAGAAGACACTTCCCGGGGTCAAAAGTTGTCTTTCATCTCCTTTTATCACCTTCTCTGTCTAGCTTCTATTGAATCTGTCTCTTTGGCTACGTCTGGAGATTCAACTCATTATTGAGTATCACACATTATACTAGGTGCAGAAACTGTCCTCAAGAACTTTCCAGTCTGATTGGGAAAGATAAAGTGATGGAGGTATTGTAGTCATGGTCTAGAGTAGGGATGTAAGGATGCAAGGCCTGATTTCATTGACTAGGATGAAGAACTGACTCAGAAAAGGTATCAGAATTCCTGGAAGGGACTTATCCAGACTGCAGGGTTTCTTTGGTTTTTTTTTTTTTTTTGGTTTTTCGAGACAGGGTTTCTCTGTGGCTTTGGAGCCTGTCCTGGAACTAGCTCTGTATACCAGGCTGGTCTCGAACTCACAGAGATCCGCCTGCCTCTGCCTCCCGAGTGCTGGGATTAAAGGCGTGCGCCACCACCGCCCGGCCAGACTGCAGTTGTGAATTGGTATTTTAAACAATTTAAATGTAGTGTGATGCATTACGTCTAAAACTATAATTTGGAAGTATTTGGTACAGTCTGGGGATGCAGCTCAACTGAGAGAGTGCACGAGAGGCCTTGAGTTCCATCCCCAGCATCACACACACCCTCACACATGGGTGTGGTTGAGAAGGCCTAATCTCAGCACATGGGAGGTGGAGGCCGGAGATCAGGGGTTCAGGCCCATCCTTGACCACATGGAAAGTTTAAGGCCAGGCTGAGCTATATGAGATCCTGTCACAAAAATAAAAAGATAAGCAAACAAACAAAAAATTTGGCATAGGAGGAAATTATTGTCTTTTATTCCGACTTTTAACTTTAACATAGTGTAAGGGTCAGCAAGCAGTGGAAAGCAAATCAGGAATTAACACAAAAAACTGCCATGAAAGAAAAAAAGGACTAGTTCAGGACTAGCAAGTGCTAGAACTATATGCTTTACCAAGGATATCTTGTCTCAAGACTTTAAAAACAAAACTGAGGAACTAAAACTGTTCTGGCTTCCGGAACACTTAAGGTCAGGAGGAGCAGTACTTCCTGAGGCCAGAAATGGCAAGTCACTCTCGCTTTCACAAGTCGGTGGCCAAGGCCATGTTTTCAACTAAGGTAGAACAGAATTTTTAAGAGTCTTTAGAATTCTCAAGGGATTTTTTTTTTTTTAACTAGAAAAATTACACTGGTCAGGATGTGGCATAAAACTAAGTGGCAATTCTCAAACTTTGTTCTTGAGTCTGGAAAGGTTACCTCACCTCCTTCGCATCACCCCTTCCCACTAAACCCAGTGAAAACTTGGACCAGAAGCCAGCCTGGGAAGTTCAAGGTCAAGTCTGGGAAGCAGTCAAAACGAGCAGAAGTGGTTCCTTTATGTCCTGACTACCAAAGCTCAGTAAAATACACAGAAGAGTTTGTCTAAGGCTCAGCAGTGAAGTGATGTGGGAATCAGGCACCAGATGCCTCTTTGCAAGTTCCACTCAACAGAATAGCATCTCCTGGCGTGAACTTGGCTACTTTAAACACTCTATAAAAACACAAATTTAAAAATATGGCGCACAGCTAAGTGTCTGGAAGAAGCCACTAAGACATAAGCAGTTATGCCTTGCAACCTGACTTAAAAGCCGACTGACAGAGTCAAAGTCCCAAAGATGTCTAGAAAGCACATATTCAGCCCATTAAATGGTACAGTTTAGGATTCTCTGTGTTGTAAGCGATTTAATTCTTTGTTATTTGTCTTTAACCAAAACTAGTCACTGTAGTTATGGGAAGATAAAAATGAGGAAATCAAAATATGCCTTTCCTCGCTTTCTTGTCAGATACTTCCCTAAATGCCAATGACTACAGCAGTGACCGCTAGGGTCACTATTTTTCCCAGGCTCCTAAGCATCACAGAAAAGGGGGCCTTAATGCATGGTGATTATTATGAAACTGAGCAGGTAGTTATCCTGCATAAACAACCCAGGGGTCAAACACCCTGTCGTCAGGGTTCTTACTTACCCTCAGTAACATCCTGGGGGTTAGAAATCCGGTCACTGGAAGGATCTAGGGCCACAGTTGCCAGAGAAGTAGTGGCGCCAGACAGTTCACTCATAGGCTCACTACGGCTTGTTTCTGGCACACTTTCGCGGGAGCTAAATCTTACTCGGGAACTAGATCGCGAGCTGAGGTCCGGGCTGGTGTCTGACAAACCTGGAATGTCATCAATCTTTGTTGGTGTCACCATGAACCGAACTGAAGATATCTTGGCGGTGGCTTCTGGAGGATGCATTTTCCCCCTTTTTGACAAAGAAAAAAGGAAAAGCTCACAAAAACTCTTCCTCCTACACTAGCTACTTTTGATTGCAAAAATAGAAAACTTGAAAGGAAAAAAAAAACCTCAATTACCTTGATTTACATCCCACAAAAACCCAATTAAGAATCCTTCCACTTAGAATTCAAGCCAACTGTTTTATAAAGTGCACAACCAGTAACTGAAAAATAATTTTTGGAAAACAAAATGAGAACAAAACGATGCTAATGTTCTGTAACTTGGTTCCTTCAGGATCCTAGCTATCTCCCCTGGTCCAGGGCTGAGGGCTCCACGCCATGATTTCACAGCAGCTGGTTTCGGCCTCCCTCTGCTCAACCCCCGGGTCCTGATGAGGTAGTTAGTCCTTTATCTGCTGAGTATACCACGGTTCTAGCTGAGGAAGGAGCATGCAGGCCCACCCTGATCAGGAGACTATAGACAGCGTGGATCAGATTGCAAAAAGATGTGCACCGGCCACCTGTTGTGTATCAGGTGAATACCCCACAGGTCTGGCTGGGAGGAGGTGTGTGTTGAGCCACTCGATGTTTTTGAGGTCGACAATCCACTTGGGTCTGGTGGGAGAGATGCACATGCATAACGGGAAAAATACCCCCCCACACACTACAGGATGGAGAGAAAGAGGAGAGCAACGAGAGGATGCCGGGGCAGAGTGGATTTCTGTCTCCCAGAGAGCTCGTCCTGGCAGAGATGCTGGAGGTGGCGGCTAGAGGATCAGGGCAGCTCCGACGGCAGCTCCGGGTCGTGGCAGGTCGTCGCGAGTCCCTCGAGCCCACGACCAATCGCCGCGTTTGCGCGGCGTGTGACAGGACACGTTTTCCCCCGGGCTGGTGCGGGTGGCCTCTCGCCGGTTTTCCTTGGGGCTCAGCCGAGAAGACGGCCACGCAGGCTGGTCCCGGCTAGGAAGGAGGACGTCAGTCGCAGGTGCGGGATCCCGCGCCAGCTGATGCGGGTGCGCGCGCAGCTGTTGTTTACTAGCCGCTAACTGTTTCGGAGCAGCGGCGCGCAGGAGGCCCCCTCCCTGGCAGACGCCCGAGGCCGTTACGTGACCTCGCCGCCCCCAGCCCCGGGCGCGGCGGGCTGTGCCCGCGCCGCCGCAGCCCTCCCCTTCCCGCCCCGCTCGTTCCTCATTCGAGGTTAACCGTCCGGAGGTGTCTGGGAAGCAGCAGAAGGGCGGCGCCGTCCCGCGGGCACCAGCAGCCCCGCCCGGAGTCTGCAGAGCCGAGGCAGCGTGCACCGCGCCTGCGCGGGCCGGCGGCTCTCACGTGGAGCACGACGGGAACTGCAGTCCGCCCCCAGGCCTGAACGTGTGTGGTGGGATGCTTTTTTCACCTATGCTGCACGGAATCTGGATGCCGCTCAGAGGCACTCAGTACCCATTTATCCCCGGACCGCAAAGGTCATCTTTAATTAGAGTATCTCTGGAAACCTTAACTTTCTGGCACCCAAATCCCCCACTACGACTTAGATGGGACCCTCAGTTTAAAATTTCAGATATCTTTTCTGAAATACCTGTATCTTCATCTTCAGTGTAGGCTACTTTCCCGCTTCTTGCTCCTGTCCCTTTGAAAATCACAAGCCAGGCTTGAACTTCCATGAAAGAGAACTATATAGACATGGAGAAGACATTGAGTTATCTGTTTTACTCCATTTCTAGTGTCTGACCTACTTTACTGTCAACTAGATGTTTAGTCTTTAGTGCATCGAGGTTATTTTTTTTAATCAATATGCAGAAACTAGCTAGAGCCTTGCCCGGGTCCTTGGTTCCTCTTTGGTGCGAATAATTAAATCGGCATGTTTAATAATGATCAGGGGTAAGAGAGACCACTCAGCAGTTAGGAACATTTAGCTAGTTCGGGTCCCAGTTCTCACATGATATGGCTCATAACTGCCTGTAGCTCCAGTTCCAGGGAATCTGACTTCTGAAGACAAGACAAAGAAGTGGTGTACTTAGACACATAGAAGAGATTTTATATTAAAAAAATAAAGTCATGGATCAGAACCGTCTTAATTCTTGGGTCTAGAAATCCTCGTTGATCAAATAACAATTCCCGGTCTAGCCAGGTGGTGGAGTCACACGCCTTTAATCAAAGCATTTGGGAGTCAGAGGCAGGAAGATCTCCTCTGTGAGTCTGAGGCCAGCCTGCTCTACAGAACAAGTTCCAGGGCAGGCTCCACAGCTCCACAGAGGAACTGTCTTGAAAAACCAAACCAAACCAAAAGCCTGCAAATAAAATGAAAGTCCCATTAAAATATAAAACTGTATTAGCTTTATGACAAAAATTGGCATATAGAAAGTCCTAGAATTCTATCTTCATCAGTGGAGGATGGAGGTAGGGTTAAAAACTTCTATTTTTTTTTAAATGCATTTTTGGAGGCACACACACATATGTATAAGTACGTGAGTTCTTCTACATATGGGTCCAGGGACTGAACCCAGATCTACAGGTGTGGCATGATTCACCTTTGTTTACCAAAGCTCTTTTCATCTTTGTTGACAATGTGAGACCAGGGTTCATGTAGCACTTGGCTCCATGTAGGCTGTTCTCAGACTCTCTATATAGCACCTCCCAAGTGCTGGAATTATCACCAAACCTGATCTTCTGTCTTTGTGAATATTAGAAAACCACTCTACCTAATGTTACATACAACCTGTTTCCTGATCAGCTGTACAGCCCAAGCTTGTGTGGAACTCACAGGGATCCTCAAACCTCTATGCTAGTACAAGCCTGAGCCAGCATGCCCAACTGGGGATTCTTTATATAGCCCATGGCTCTTGATTCAATCTTACAGTGGTTTTTGAAGAAAAGACATCCATCTCCTCAGGGATCTACTTTCTTTTTAAATTTATGCTCATTGGTGTTTTACCAGCAGGTAGGTTTCTGTGAGTATGTCAGAAGCCCTGGAGCCATCGCCAGCCCCCTGGGGAGCTTACTTTCTAAGGCAGGCTTGCAGTTCAAACTTCACAGGCCTTAAAAAGGCATGCTGGCGTTTTTGCTTTCATATGCAGTCTTTTTTGCATCTCCTTATATATGCACTACTCTTGCAGCTCTTCTTTCTTCCTGCAAACACTGATACTCAAGCTCCCTAAATGTATGTCTCGGATGTTAATATCCAGGGGATCTTTTCAGTCCCTGCTAGATTCACGAGTTTCCTTCTCTCTTCCAGGTTAGTCTTTTATTATTATTAGCGGGTGGCATAGAATACTAACAATGTTAACTTTCCCACCCCTAAGGACAGACTTGTATCCAATACTGGAAAAAAAAGAAAAGGAAGACACCTCCTACCAGATTTCACTGACTTGGTGGAGCTGGGCGTGGTGGGGCAGGCTAGTAACACACAGCTCAGAAGGCAGAGGCAGGCAGATTTGTCTGTGTTCAAGGCCAGCCTGGTCTACAAACTGCAATCCAGGGCAGCCAGTGCTACGTGAAGAACAAAAACAGGAAGGAAGAAAGGAAGGAGAGAAAAAGCTTCCAGGGTTGGGCACAGGATTAATAGAGTCCTCGCCTAGCATACAAACTCTGGGTTCAATCCCCACCATAAACCAGAAGCGGTAATACACACTTGTTATCCCAGAACTCAAAATGTAGTGATGGGGCTGGAGACAGGGGTTCTTCCAGAGGACCTGAGTTCTATCCCAGCAGCCACATAAAGCCTATCACTGTCTAACTCCAGTCCCAGGGAATCTGACACCCTCTCTTCTGACTTTGGTGGGTACCAACACACATATGCATAGACACATAATACCCATATTATGGGTAAAATACCCATATACCCAATATATATTTAAAATATATATGTATATATTTTTAAATCTAAACAGCAAATTTAGATAACTTTTGGCTCTAGATGGCTCGGAGGTTTAGAGCACTTGATGCTCTTGCTGAGGACCCAGGTTCAATGACAATATAAATATATATATTTATATATAGTTTTTTCTTTAAATACACACACAAATATACATATATA
>NW_004949096.1:25952998-25978439 GCF_000317375.1 Microtus ochrogaster
AAAAAAAAAAAATTCGTGGCAGTAAGCATAAATCCATTCAGATCCAATGTCACAATCCAGGAATGAGAGACTGATAGCTGGTTAACTTAACAAGGAAAAGAAGAGGCCAATTAGCATTTCTCAAATGCCTGAATATATTTTACTTCACCATCATTCTAATACAAAATAATACAATTAAAAATCACAAGCCAGGTGGGGTGGTGGTGGCACACGCCTTTAATCCCAGCATTCAGGGACAGAGGCAGGAGGATCTCTGTGAGTTCAGGAATAGCCTGGTCTACAGAGCAAGTTCCAGGACAGGCTCCAAAACTTCATAGAGAAACCCTGTCTCGAAAAACAAAAACAAAAGAAAACCTACTTGGGTTAGCCAATTGCAGTGGTATTAAGTCTTTGATCTCAGTACTAAGGAGGCAGAAGCAGGTGGATTCGGGTCAGCCTAGTCTACAGAGCGAGTTCCAGGACGGCCAAAGCTACACAGAGAAATGCAGTCTTGAAAAAACAAAAATCAGCCCGGCGATGGTGGCAAACGCCTTTAATCCCAGCACTTGGGAGGCAGTGGCAGGCGGATCTGGTCTACAAGAGCTAGTTCCAGGGCTAGAGAGATGGCTCAGAGCTTAAGAGCACTGGCTGCTCTTCCACAGGTACAGAGTTCAATTCCCAGCAACCACATGGTGGTTCACAACCATCTATAATGAGATCTGGTGCCCTCTTCTGGCCTGCAGGGATACAGACAGAACACTGTATATACAATAAATAAAAATAAATCTTTTTTTAAAAAAAGAGCTAGTTCCAGGACAGGCTCTAAAACTAAAGTCTCCTGTACTACAGTCTCCTTTACAAACCCTGTCTCAAAAAACCAAAAAAATAAATAAAGAAAATAAAGAAAAAGCCAAAACAAAACAATAAAATCACTTAGGTTGCTGGGTATAGTGACACATAACTTTAATCCCAGCACTTGAGAGACAGAAGGAAGCAGATCTCTCTGCGTTCAAGGCTAGCTATGAGCTGGGCGGGGGTGGCACACACCTTTACTCCCAGCACAGGGGAGGCAGAGGGCAACCTGGTCTATAGACCAGAATTCCAGGACAGCCAGAGCTACACAAAAACACTCTAGTCTCAATCAATCAAGTAATCAATCAATCAATAAATCACTTATGCTGTTTCCATAGCAGTGGCAGGAGTCCTAAAACTCTATTCCATACACACACAACACTAGATAATAAAACAACAAAAATCTGTTCTTAAAGCTCTCATACCTCTTCAAAATTAAGATCTGTGGGGGCATTATTACACATAGCTTTTGGCTGCCAAAGAGAATATAAAATGTAGGAGTATTATATGTAAGTTAACGAGAGAGAAAAAAAGTGTGGGTATATTTCCAAGACAGTAAGCTTGGTTCAATGGCATGCCCACTTATAACAGCTGAACAAACCCTGTATAATTATTAAGGAGCTTCACCTTAGCCGGGCGGTGGTGGCGCACACCTTTAATCCCAGCACTCGGGAGGCAGAGGTAGGTGAATCTCTGTGAGTTCGAGGCCAGCCTGGTCTACAAGAGCTAGTTCCAGGAAAACCTCTAAAGCTACAGAGAAACCCTGTCTCGAAAAACAAAACAAAACAAAACAACAAAAAAAAGAGCTTCACCTTCACACCCATAAAAATGAGAAAAACAGGGGACTAAACACCATGAGTGCCTTTACTCCTTACAGAATTTAGAGGAAACGATACCAGTTCCCTAACTTCACAATTCAGTCTTTTGGCCTTTGAGGAATTGAGAATATTAAAGAGGCCACAATTCACTTCAGGGACTAGAGTATGTTTTCAGTGAATGCTGACCCTTGTAGCAGTCTTTCTCAGCCTTTCATGGCGAAGCACTACTACTTAAGATGTTTCTCAAGTGGCCCTGTGCTGCCAACGGTACGAGCCCCCCCCCCCCCATCTTTTCCTCCAACTACACACAAAATGAATTTTCAAGTCATTCTATCTTTAATAACCTGGCATTAATTCAAAGCATGAAAAACAAAAGTTAAGATTGTTCCTTTTACGGGAGATGCCCATTACGATAGACTCAGTCACGTGGTGAGATCGGATTCCAAACAGTGCGGGAAGGCGTCCCTGCTCACGGATTGATGCATTTGGTTCTGATAATCAGCCTGCGGGCGGGCAGCACAGGAAATTAACGAACTCTCAGAGAACAGGACGCGGTTGCTGGGTCATGAGCACCTTGAAGCGTTTCTTGATGGTGATTCGGTGTCTTGAGTATTTGTCGTCAGGGGAAAAGCGAGCAGGATGGGCAGAGCAAGTCTGTTGTCCCATCGGGTCAAATTTCTGCTCAAGGAAAAGAGAAAATGATCTCGATATATGACTGGTGGGATATCAAGGGGGCAACGGGAAAATGGGAAACATGAAGAGAGGAGACGCGACGGTCAGAACGAGAAGCAGTGCACTGCCCAAAGCTACCACGTTTCAGCACCGACGTGGCTCCAAGCACCGGGAAGCCGAGGCCGGTTCCACAGCTCCTCCCACCTAAATTTCTAGTCCTCCCGCTTTACCGCTGTTTCCTCCCCTTACCTTTAACGTATAGACGCGATCTCCCTGTTCGTTGAGGTAATACTGGAGAAACATGACTGCACTTCAGTAGGAAGACGCCAAACTGTCTGCAGTCAGCCGCCTTTGCCAGGAGTGCGGCTCCTCAAACCGTGCTTGCCAACTTCCTTCTAGTCTCGCCGGAAGTATCTATAAAGCATGCCGGGAAATGTAGTCCATTTCTCCACTTATATCGAGGCGACCAGAAGGGGGCATAGTAGAGCAGGATTTGGCCTTGGACTCCAGTTAGCTACAATCTTGCAAAATTATTAAGATCCATGGAAGTGTCCACTTTGTACCAGACACGTTAGGAGGTGGGGATGAGTGTGGGTTTAAATGTTGATGCATCCAGTTCTATCTTTAATATCAAATCGCATATCCATTTCAAAGGCAGTAGTTTTGTAGTTCCTGGAGAAACAAGGGCTCCAGGATTCTCTACCTTTTATATCCTAGGGAAGAAGTTAGATCTTTTTCCGAGCCCCACTTTTACATCCGGTTTCCCGCCCTATTTCAAAGTATTGGCGGTAAAAAGTGCATGATGGGTATTCGATATTATGCAAAGTGAAAAGAACGTAAAGGTTTTCTTATGAAACCGGCGAGTTTTGCTTTAGAGATCGAACCAAGATTCAAACTCAGGATTTGACCACAAATTCAGCTCTTTCTTATATGGTGAGTAGCGAATAATAGCACAATAAGGTATCCTGGGAGTATTCCCAGTTTTTATAAAAGGATGAAAAGCCTTAGCCGGGCGGTGGTGGCGCACGCCTTTTATCCCAGCACTCGGGAGGCAGAGACAGGCGGACCTCCATGTCGTCAAAGTGAGCTCCAGGAAAGGCTCCAAAGCCCTGTCTCCAAAAAAAATAAGAAAAAGAAAAAAAGAAAAAAAATAGTGCAAAGTCTTGTAAGAGTCTAGTTAAAAAAAAATAAAACCAAGATATTGCAAATGATCTTTATAGCACTATTTATAGTAACAGAAATATTATAACATTAAATTTATAGCCACAAAAACCTTAAGTTTTTTTTTTTTTTTAAAGTAGTGGATATAGTTGGTTTGCTCTCTGTTGCGTAAAATACATTTAAAAAGCCAGGGAGTTTAACACGTGCTTATAACCCTAGAAGTTCTGAGGCTTAGGCAGAAGGATCTCCACAACTGATAGGGTCAAAGCTGACCTGAGCAGTTTTATGAGCAGCTTTAAACTGAGAAACAAAAAAAAAAAAAAAAAAAAAAACAAAGTGTGTGTGTTTGTATGTGTGTGTACACGTGAATGCTCACATGAGAATTTGCCAGGCGTATTTGTGTGTGTGTGTGTGTGTGTGTGTGTGTGTGTGTGTACATGTGTATTCTCACACGAGACTTTGCCAGGGGCAGGAATGTACTAGAAACAATATTGGCCTCCTCTGGCTTGGAGAACTTAGTTACAGGGAAAGAGTAGGAAGAGTGATTGCTGCTATATATTTTATTTTATATAGCCTGGACTTTTTGTTTGTTTTATGTGGTTTTAGTTGTTGTCAACCGTTATGCACACACTGAATTTTAGTTGTTTTCACCCTCCTGTACCCGTTTTTTTATCCCCATTTCTTTTCCTCTCCAAACTTTGATTACTCTGACTTTTTAGTGTAAATGGACATTTCTTTCCCACTTGGACCCTCAACTGTTCAGTTTCAAAGAAACACAGAGAGGCTTTTATTAATTATAGACTGTCCTATTAGCTCAGGATTATTGTTAACTAGCTCTTAGAACTTAAATTAACCCATAATTCTTGTCTATGTTTAGGAAGGTGGCATTCTCATCTTGCTTCCTCTGTGTCCGACTGGTGACTGACTCTGCCTTTTCTCTTCCCAGAATTCACTTAGTCTGGTTGCCTCACCTGTACTTCCCACCTTGCTACATGTTTTAGCCATGCTAATATGTTAATTCAATAACTTTTTAAAGTTTATTTATTTTATTTCATTTACATTGGTATTTTGCCTACATGCATGTCTGGGTGAGGATGCCAGATCTTGGAGTTAACACTTGTGAACTGCCATGTGGGTGCTGGGAATTGAACCTGAGTCCTCTGGAAGAGCAGTCAGTGCTTTTAACCACTGAGCCATCTCTCCAGCCCTTTAATTTAATAACTTTATTTTTTTTAAATCCATCTCTTCATCTCCTCCATCACTCTTTTTTTTAAAATATTTATTTATTATGTATACAATATTCTGTCTGTGTGTATATCTGTAGGTCAGAAGAGGGCACCAGACCTCATTACAGATGGTTGTGAGCCACCATGTGGTTGCCGGGAATTGAACTCAAGACCTCTGGAAGAGCAGTCAGTGCTCTTAACCACTGAGCCATTTCTCCAGCCCCCTAATTTAATAACTTTAAAAGGTAATTTAATGAAAAACTTTATAGTAATTTTAAGACAGGGATTGTGGCACTCAAGAGAAAAAGGCAAGAAGATCTAAGGTTTGAGCTTAGGGCTACATAGCCAGAGTGTCTCAAAAAATTAAAAAGGGACTGGAGAGATGACTCAGTGGCTAAGACTGCTTGAGGACCCCTTCTTGCAGAGGACCCAGGTTTGGGTCTTAGCACCCACATGACAACTCATAACTGACTGCAACTCTCCAGTTTCAGAGGTTCTGATTCCCTCTTCTGGCTTCTGGGAGCACCAGGCATGCACTCAGCTGCAAGTGATAGAAATACAAGTCATTCAGACAAATATCATACACATAAAATAAAACTACATAAACCCTTTTAAAACTATTAAAGATATATATATATATTTAAAAGGTATAGGTCTTTAATCTCAGTACTCAGGAGGTAGAGGCAGGCAGATCTCTGTTGAGTTCCTAGCCATCCAGGGCTACATAGCTTACCCTGCCTCGAAAATAAATGAATAAGCAAATAGATAGATAGATAGATAAATAGATAGATAGATAAAATAAATAAATAAATAAATAAATAAATATTTTTTAATTTAGTAAGGTTTTTCAGCAAATGGAAAAGGCTGTGGCTTCCACGAATTGCAGAGCTGTTGAGCCTGGACCGTTTGGGGATCATAGCGAGAACGTCTTCTTCATACAGTTAGTTCCACTTGTAATCCAAGCTCTTTCTAACTTCCCGCCCCAGCCTCCCGAGTCCCAGGATTACAAAGAGGGTGGTGGCTTTTCAAGAAGGCGGCGCTCACACCAGTTGAACACCCTGGATCATGAGACACTTCAGTTTCAAACATTTAGTTTTCTTGATCCTCAACTCTACAAACCGTGTGCTTCAAATTTGGCTCAGAAAATAGAGTCATCTTTGTAAGAAGCCGAAGGTCTACCACTAGGCTGTTATTAGTAGTTACAGAACTGGAGGAACCGAAGGGCATAGGATTCGATATATTGTTGAAGAATAGAAGAATAAGAAACCCAAATCGAAAAACTACAGTATAATGTTGGGAATCTGAGAAAACAGTGTACAAATTGTCCTAAGAAAAAAGCCACTCAACAACTATGCTATCAAATTCATGTAGAGGGATCTTCTAGTTTTTGCTTACTTACTAGAACTCACTGTGGAATACCTCCCTATTCGCACCACACAATACTCCCCCTCCCCCACCATAGAATGCCTGCGTCCGAGATTCTAATTCTGTTTTGACCCATCCTTTCTTCCTTGGATATCATCTGTTAGAGCTAGGTTACTGCCTGGCTCCTGGACCCAACTGTTTCATTCTAGAGGCTTCCAGACAGACACTGTTGATGTACCTAAACCTTAGATGATGGCATCAGACAGAAGTAAGACTGGGGGTGGTGGAGACTGTAGGCTGTCTGCCACCTGCTCACATGCCTGGGCTGTCAGATTTGTCCCTTTACCTAGGAACAAATTATTTAGGCTGACCTAAAGGGATGTGAGGCTTCCAACCCCACACAGGCATTAGGGAGTCCGGGAAGGTAGATTTTTACCTTAAGAATGGGGGAGGGCCTCCGTGGAAACCACAATATCTCGGAAGTAACACACAGAATACAGGGAGTGGATAGCAACTACCGATTTGATTCCCCAGAAGAGGGAGCACTTCAGCATGCTTGGGGTGGAAGCAGAGGTTCTGTACAGTACGAGCA
This sequence comes from Microtus ochrogaster, assembly GCF_000317375.1. Lineage (NCBI taxonomy): Eukaryota > Metazoa > Chordata > Mammalia > Rodentia > Cricetidae > Microtus > Microtus ochrogaster. The sequence continues at coordinate 25,959,664 of NW_004949096.1, forward strand.
GCCTAGTCAGGGCTTCAGGGAAGATTCAAGACCTGTGTCTTCTGCCAACAAGTGCCTGCTCCAGTACTTTGCCATGAGAAGGCAGCGCTGAGTGTCTTTTGAGCTTTCGAGGGAAAGTAGGCTGAAGGATGGAGAGGGGATTGGGCCAGGGGGACAGCTAAAACTCTTCAGTGGGGTTATTCACTTAAGAGCCAGTGGATGGGACTAGAGAGTTTATAAAACTGCTTGCGCCCAGACCTGATGGCTCCTACCAGCCACAGATGTCACTTCTTTTCAGTCCAGGCAGCAGACTTTTCTTTCTTTCTTTTTTTCTTTTATAGTAATTTATTATACATATATCTATCTGGAAATTGGGAACCCTAAGATTAAGATTCCATCGAATTACTGTTCTGGGGAGGGTACTTCTTGCCCCATAGACAATTTCTGCGTGCATATGTACGCTCATGCATCTCTGTGTAAATTTTTTGTTTATTGAAATTGAACCCAGGGCCTTGCAAATGCTGGACAGGCATTCTACGAGCCACGTCTGCAGCCCTCATGGCACTCTTTAGTTTGAGGCAGGGTTTCACTAAGTTGCTCAGGCTGTCCACGAACTCCCACTGTAACCCAGGCTGCCCTTGAACTTGTGATCTTCCTGCCTAACCCTCCAGAGCAGTTGTATCTACAAACCTCTACGTATTTATTAAGTATGTTTTTGTTGGGGACAGTCTTTCTTGACTTTGAGGATGGAGGAGATAGGTCATCTTAGCCACAGTTTTCTTACCTATTGTGGAGCTAAGACCTTAGGAACAATTCACCATGTGCAGAACTTGGTGGTGATCACCTGGCCCTCTGTTGTGTGGTTCAAATGAATATGAACATTATTAATTTGTTCCTATTTCATTTCTCCATGAATCTGAGCAGTGCTAGTTTGTCGGTGAAATAATCTTTTTTTTTTCTTTAAAGAGGGAGAAGAGCCGGGCGGTGGTGGCGCACGCCTGTAATCCCAGCACTCGGGAGGCAGAGGCAGGTGGATCTCTGTGAGTTCGAGGCCAGCCTGGTCTACCAAGGGAGTTCCAGGACAGGGTCCAAAGCTACAGAGAAACCCTGTCTCGAAAAACCAAAAAAAAAAAAAAAATAAAATAAATAAATAAATAAATAAATAAATAAATAAAGAGGGAGAAGAATAGCATAAAATTAGGCCGATTAGATTCTCTTTTTATCCTTAAAAGTCATGTGACTATCCCCGTGGATATCATGTAGAAATAGGCTCTGTTTAATGAAGTGCACACTTGTGTGTTCATCCCCTGCTCTGCCTGACCAGTATCCACATAGCTCGTCCCCAGCAGGAACTCTGTTCTACATTTCCTTCTTCCTCAACTCCAGCTCAATGCTTTATTCGTGAGCTCTAAACTTCTAAAATTTAAGAAGCAGGACCACAGCTAAGATTTCCGTACTGCCAAATTTCAACTTGTCCAGCAGTTACTGGGGCACTGGAACTCTCCCTGCCTCCATGCCCTTCCCTCACCATTTCCTGGCCCTTATCTAATCCTTCCCAGCTAGTCCAGGCTGTTGCATAATGAAGCTTCTGGGAAACAAGAATCCAGGCTCCCCTACCCTGTCCTGGGGACTGTGCTTCGGTGGCTGTGCACCTGCACGACAGAGCAGCTGGGAGCAGGTGGCTTCTGTCTCGTGGGAGTAGGTGGGGTTAGAAGAGGTCCATGTATGTTGGTGGCATTATTTTTTAGAGAAATGAGCTTCACGAGCCTAGAGTCATTGTGTCTGCTCATAAACTACAACTTCTTTTGTTTGAGGTGAGGAGATTATTAGGAGCAAGAGGAACAGGAAAAGGAGGAGAAGATGGACCAATGTTTCTGAGACAGCCTCCCCCTCAAGGACCCCATGGGTGCTTTTCAGGAGTCTGGAACTTTCCCTGCACTCAGCCTTCCTGCAGACAGTTTTCTTGCAGGACAGGTGTCAGTCCTATTTCACTTCTTGATTGACTGTGGAGCTGGCAGGGGAGGGCTACAGGAGAATTTTGAGAAAAGCTCTTAGAGGCAATGACAGCTTGAGCTTGCTCTTCTTGGGAGATTGCAGGTCTATGTGTCTTATTGAGAGGGAGCAGCTTCTTCAGCCTGGTAACACAGGGGTGAAGAACTGCTTGGGAGACATTTACAAACACACCCGTCCATGCCCTGTCCTTCATGTGTTAAGAGTCAAAGCTCTGACCCCATAGGGACTAAAAGGAAGTTGTATGGCCTAACTTCTGGTCCCCTTCCTTCCCCTTGTCTTATTTGTCTCAACAGCCTCTCCATTACCAGGACCCGATATGGCCATGAAACCCGGGGCTGGCCTGCCCCCTTTCCCTGTGCTTCCTTTTGCCCCCGCTACTCCCGTTCCACCAGACCAATCCCTCTGGGAGCCATCACCACAGCCCCCCATACCTTCCGCATTCTCTCCGGGCAATCCTCTACTACTGTCTGCTTTTCCCAGTCCATTGTTGATGACAGGAGAAGGAGGCTCTGGCCCCAGTGTCGCCGGAACTGGCCAGGTCATTGTCAAAGTCAAGACAAAAGTGGGGCCAGCTGAGCCCTCTCAAACTCAGAACCTTATAGTTACTCAGACAGCCCTAAACTGGATTACCTCAGGTACTCCCTGTGGGGGCCAGGAGGGTCCTCCTCCTCGGTATGTGACAGCCTCTAATGTGAAGACCATTCTGCCTGCTGTGGCTGTTAGAGTGAGCCAGGAGGGCCCTGCAGGGCTTCCTCTGCAGGCTCTACCATCAGCTGCCCAACTGGCTCCCATTGTGCCCCTGGAAAAGTCTTGGCCAGAAACACAAGCTGCAACCATGGAAGGAGGTCCAGTGGCTACCCGGAAGCCCTCTCAAGGTGACCTTGCCTATGCTTCCAAGGGTGTTTATGAGAACTATCGTCGCTGGCAACGCTACAAAGTCTTGGCCCGGACTCACCTATCCCAGAGTCCAGATGCAGAAGCTCTTTCCTGCTTTCTTATGTAAGTGGGGGTGGGCACCCAAAACTGATGCACCTAGGGCTTTGAGAGAGGACTCTGGGATAGACACAGGGGTATTGGTTACTCCAGAATTCTTGAAGGCAGTTGTAAGGGTGAGAAGATGATGTTAAGAGAGAATTACACGCACTGCTACATTTTTCCTAGCTTAGAAGAAACGTTCAGGTACCTTTCAAAGAACACCTACAACTCTGTGATGTCAGACAAACATTTTAGGGAAGTTGTCATAACGCAAAAAGCAGAGATTGTCATGTAGATCCCTGACACCAAATGTCAGGGCCCACCCTGCCCTCTGGCACAGATGACCTAGGATGAGGTGGGCTGGGCCCTGACTCATTCCTGTGGGATAGGGAAGATGGCACTGGGCCAGACCAAGACCTTAGTGTTGTGTGAACCTTATCTTACTCAGGAGTCAAAGTGAACTAGGAAGGGTATGGAGAACTGTTGGCTCCACACACACTAGATTTGTGAGCTGGAACAGGGACATTTAACACCTTTGCCCTCAATTTCCTCATCAGAAAAGGGGTAATTGTCCCTATCTCCAAAGGTTGATCAGATTAAAGGTGCTTGGCAAAGTGCCTGGCATACAAAATGAATCATTTAAATGGTAGTTCTTTTATTATTACTGTAAAAAGTCAATCTTAATGAGGAAGGGAGCCCACATAAGGCCAAAATATCCCTCCTTTTGAGTGCATGTATGTTTAGCCAAGAAGTCAGGAGTTACAGGCTGTCTTTTTTGTTTATACATCAACCATTAGTCATCTGGGAGATTTTTTCTCTACTTCCCAAGCAGACCATGGAGTAAAAACTGTTTTACCAGACTTTGAAAAAAAAAAAAAAGGCAAGTTCCTTTCTAGTGGAAGAACTCCTTCAACCGGACTTTGGAACAAGTGATCAAAAGACCACTCCCAAAGTCCTCAAGAAACACCACTGCAGAGTTCTTGGTTTCTTAAGATAGCTCTGAGTTCTCTCTCGGGACCCAGGGAAGGATTTCTAATTCTAGAACTAGCATGAGCTCTCGAGGTTTGGTTAGGACCCATCCCCTTTGGTTTCTGGCCAACTCCTGTTCCCCATGCTTCAGTCTGATGGGTGGGATCTTATGCCAGGCATCCGCCAGACCCAGTCAGCTGGGAAGCTGATGAGATGCTCAGTCCTGGGATGCTGGTACTCTACAGTCCACCATTACAGCTAGTCTCCCCAGATGAATCTGATACTCCATAATGTTTAAGGACTTAAAGAGAAACCAGAAAGGCAAAAATGACGTTCTTATTTTTAGTCTGCATTCTTGATTTCCTCTGGAGCGTTCCAAAAGTAACAGTCCAATATTCTATTTGAAGATCTATGATGACATTCCGGAGATAAAGAAAAAAAAACCTAATCCCTAAACCAAAACCCCAAAACTACTACAACACATGTTTTAATTAGAGGCTCGTGTTGGGTTTGTGAAATAAGTCTGACAATTCAAGAGGCGCCAGACAGGGTTAAATCCACTTTACAGTTAATAGCGTTCATTTACAAACCGCAGTGTATTCCTTCTTAGTGTCCAGTAAGCGCTAGCACCGTGAGAGTTAAAGGTGGTTGTCCTGGTTGATTTCAGAAGGGCAGGAGCAGAATCATTTGATTCTGTGTGATTTGCAGATCTCGGTGGGAAGGGCAGCAAGAATGGCAGACAACCGGCGGGGAGGCTGTGGAATCTGGACATTTCCTTAAACTGGAACATGACAGGGGCAGGCTAGAATTGGTGAAGGAAGGGGGATAGGGACTGAGGTGGACATCAGAAGAGGTGCAGGGCACACTTTGGCAACGTGTCTGACTGAATGGGGGTTTTAGCCCAGTGCTTCGTTCCTTGGCCCGACTGAAGCCTACTATGACCCTGGAGGAGGGACTGCCGAGGGCTCTGCAGGAGTGGGAGCGTACCAGCAACTTTGACCGGATGATCTTTTATGAGATGGCAGAGAAGTGAGTCTGATGAACCCTCATTCACCCTGCAGGGGCCGGGGAGTGGGTGAGTGGTAGGGCCGCAGGGACAGGCGTGTGTGTGTCAGGATGGGTTGTCAGGAGGGTCAGCTGGCAAAGGTGCCCCACCGGCAAGCCTGACAACCTGAGTCTGAGCCTCAGGACCCACATGAAGGAAGGAGAGAAGTGGGTCTCAAAAGCTGTCCTCTGAGGTTCGCACGCGCATACTACACACGCACACACACGCACACACACGCACGCACACACACACACACACGAATGAATTTTAAAATGAAGAAGGGAGTGTCACAGTAGGGCTGCAGGCTAGACAAGGGTCTCCTGGATCCTTGCTGTTTCTCCCACCTGGGCTTTGGGGGTTATTCTATCCTGTCTGCTCGTGACAGCTCTGCCATCTCCAGACCTTGGATCACTATGGGGGTTTTATACTGAAGGTGTTAGGAAAGGATTGGGCCCAGTGCCCCCCAAATTCCCATGCTGAAGGACCCTCACCATGAAGGTTCTTTAACTCAGCAGATGGCAAGTGGCTGTCCATGTACAACTTCAGAATCCCTTTTCCTTTTATGCTTTTTGTTTGCTTTTAGAAACAGCACAGAACAGCCTTTCTCCCCCATCCCAGAGAGGGACTAACTCTCTACAAGAGGTCTGTCAGAAGAAATCAGGGTACTGGACAGCCAGAGTGGTCTCCTGACTCTATCCCCCATTTCTACAGGATAGTCAGGGCTAAAAACTAACTTTGGCTGGCTGTGCTGTGCGAGCCAGCACACATGACCCCGAGTCTGAGCTGGGAGTATTCTGCCATCCCAGGATCCATCCAAGACCGTCCAAGGCCAGCCTGGGCAACCCAGTGAGCACTTCTGTCACAACAGCGGAGGAAAGAATCGTCTCTTCTAAGTGTACCTTTTACTTTTTCCCTGAATCTGAACCTTTGACTTCCTAGGTTTGCCCCTCAGGGCCTGTTCCAGACTTTGTACTCTGGTGGGCTCTGCTTCCCGAATTCTGCCAGATGAGGCCATAAAGAGCGATCCTTTACAGTGTACCTCTAGACCGTTGCATGGGCCAGACTGAGTTCATCGAGCTTATATTAAGTAGTGGTGAATCCAAGGCAGTGGGTGAGATAGATTTGACACAGAAGTGTCCTGGAGAATCGTCCAAGCTCTGTACCACCAGTTTCCTTAATCAGTGACTGTCCCAGGTGAAGGGACAATATGATGTTATTCCCCAGCATTGCCATTAGGCTACCTGTGAGCAGCTTCCCCTGGCTGACCCAGCTTCAACTGTGTTTAGCCAGAATGAGGATGATTGTGGATGCTGCCTGGTGTCTGGGTTGCGGGTGAGCTAGGCCTCCTGCTCAGCACAACCTGTGCCTTCTTTACCCTCTGCAGGTTCATGGAGTTTGAGGCCGAGGAAGAGATGCAGATACAGAATGCACAGCTGATGAATGGGTCCCAGGGGCTGGCCCCTGGAACCCCTTTGAAACTTGATCCAGGGCCCCTGGTCCCTGAGGTCTGCCAGCAGCCAGGTAAGGCTACCCTACCCACAAACCAGAGGAGGGTTTTTGCTTCTGAGACTTTCTTGCCCGGAAGTGACATTTTATGAGCCAAATAGAATGCCCTATAAGAAGCTGGGGTCTTGATCCCTTTTGTCTTGAATTAGCTATTGATCTTGGCCAAATAAACTAATACTCTCTCATTGAGATGCTCATGAGCCCTATACTTTATCAACCTAAGCAATGGGGGTGGGGTCAGGCAGTTTCTAGGAATGTCAAGGTGTGTGGAAAGGTTTCTAACTGACCCTCCAGCTTTTCCATTTTCTCCCCCAAAGCTTGATCCTATTCTGGAAACATTATTTTGTACCCAGATTTCTTCCCTTTCAAGCATTACTGGAAGTAGATACCAAAGCTTTCGCACACCCCCATCTCTTCCCTCAGTGTACATCCCCAAGAAGGCAGCCTCGAAGACGCGGGCTCCCCGCCGGCGGCAGCGCAAAACCCAAAGGCCACCGCTTCCTGAGGCACCCAAAGAGGCCCCACCAGAAGCTGTGCAAGAATATATTGACATCATGGAAGGGCTGACGGGGAGCCACTTGGATACTGGGAAGGCAGAGGATGAAGAGGGGCAGCTGGAGGATGCAGGGATGTATCCAGATCTAAGTCTTCTGAACTATATTGATGAACTATGTTCTCAGGAAGTCTTTGTCTCCAAGGTGAGCGGAGTCTACATAGCTAATTTCTTCTTCTCCTCGTCTTTCTTCCTGCTCCTCCTCCTCCTCCTTTTTCTTCTTTTTGAGACAGAGTTTCTCTGTGTGTAGCCCTAGCTGTCCTGGAACTTGCTCTGTAGACCAGGCTGGCCCCAAAATCACAAAAGTCCACCTGCCTTTAATGCTGGGATTAAAGGTGTGTGTTGGCCAGCTACATGGCTAATTTTTAATAGATATTTGGGGGTTGGGCACTATGGGGCCCCAGCCATCTGGGATTCTGCCTATGGCAGGAGACTCCATTCTATAATTTGAAAATGGGTATACATGTATACACGTAGCATGGTCTACTACAAACTCCAGGGTGGAAGTGGGGGTATGGGCCTCATAGCATTGTCTCTAGAGCAACTGGGCTTACAGGTCACTTCATATCAAGGTTCACACCACTCTTCTCTCTGTTTCCCAGGTGGAGGCGGTCATTCACCCTCAATTTCTGGCAGATCTGCTGTCCCCAGAGAAGCAGAGAGATCCTTTGGCTTTAATTGAGGAGCTAGAGCAAGAAGAAGGACTTACACTTGTCCAGGTAAACTTGGGAGGCATAAAACACCAGGGAAAGGAACCTGCCTGATTCTGTATAACCCTTTGATATCCTAATTCTGTTTTTAGAGGATTTAGGGTTGGGCTCTGGGTCTAGAACAAGCAGGGAGGGGATCATGTGAACGAAGTATACAGGAGAGGAAAGACTCACATCAGGGGAATAAGACTCCAGAGTGGACCAAGCTACAGTACCCATCTTTGATACCATCATTTAAGCACTTACGTTCCTTCCCCACATTGTCTATCTGTCATCTTTCACCCACTCAGCCACCTCTTTTCCTAACCATGTCTAGAACCGGCATTTGTCTATTCCCTTACAGCTGGTCCAGAAACGACTCTCGGCCTTGGAGGAAGAAGATGCGCAGGCCCCTCTAAGTTGCAGCGGAGCTCAGTCAGACTCAAGTCCTTCTGTTTCTGATGAAGATGAAGATGGGGGTCGGAGGCTTCGGTCCTCACCTGGCCTTCAGGGGCCTGCTGGCACTGTTCACATTGGAAAATCTGCTTCTCCAGGCAAGCAGGCAAGAGAAATGTATGGTGGGCAGGAACAAGCCTTAGGTGGTCCAAGGGGTGTTCATGAAGATGGAAACACTCTGCTGCCTTCCAGCAGCTTGGACCTGCAGCTGGAACTCACAGCTTCACCGGGAATGCAAGTACCCTTGGGTGTGGGGAGAAAAGGGTCTGGGAAGGTTATAAAACAGTTCTCTGAACATCACGAAGGTCACCTGGGAGGTCCTGGGTCCTCTGGGAACTACCCAGTAGCAGATGGGAATCCAGAGTCTTTACCTTTTTGCTGGCAAGAAGGTCCCCAGCCCATGAGAGCCTCCAATTTGGATGTTGGACTTACAGAGCCAGTTCCTCTGCAAGGACTTGAGTTAGAAAGTCAGGCCTTGGGGTTGCAGTTAAGACAACAGATTCGGGGAGTTGGGGTGCTTACTCAAGGGAGAGACCCTTCAGCAGTGTCCCAGGAAGGCTCTTCAAGAGCCATGTGGGGAGGCGACAGAGGCCCTGCCATGGTTCAGAGTTATGATCAGAACCATTGCCCTGGAGCAGCAGGCAACCTGGATAGCGTTTCCCTCAGCCCAGGAGTGTGGCTGAGCAGTGACATGGATGCCATACACTTAGAGTTCCCCTTACAGATAGAAAGGGTCATCGATAGCTCCCAAGACTGGGCATGCATAAGGGAGGACCAGACACTGAGCTCTAGAAACAGTGTTTCTCCAAGTCCTAGAAAAACCACAGTGCCGGAGGGTGTGGGGAACACTGTGGTTCCCCGTGGAGGCACAGATGTGCCCGCTGTCCTAGAAAAGAAAACTTCCTGCAGCTTGCCAGGGTCCCTGACAGTCAGTGGCCCAACCTTGAGGTTCAAAGAACATCGAGAGCTGAGCCCTGAGATCATACCTGATCTCAGTGACCTCTGGGCTGAAGGTTGCTCCCCACTGCTGGAAACATTTGACACCACTCTGGGGGCTTCCAGAAACACCCTGATACCCACATGCCAAGACAATCTCCTTATTCATGGGACCCAGGATACTTCTTTCCCCCAGGCTAGACCAGAGGCAGAGAGCAAAGATAACCTACTGTTTCCTCTGTTGGAAAACATAGAACATGTTAACATATTAGATGTTAGAAGTGACGATGGCCCCCAACCAGGGATCAGCAGGGATTGCTGCTCATCAAGTTTTAATTCTTGTAACCTCCAAGGAGAGGGCAGGGAAGATACTGCTTCCTCCAAACCTGTGACCCTTGTTCCCTTACAAGGTAGTCAAGAATCTTATCCACTCGAGACCACCAAACCAACATCTCACCAGGGTCTGGGAAGTACTTCCCCTAGAGGGGGAACCAGGGATGCTTTGGTACTGAGAGACATCTCTAGTAGAGAGACAGGCAGCTCAGCAGATAGGGCCAAAGGAACTGAGAAAGAGGAGGAAGAAGACGAAGAACTCTCTAACTTTGCCTACCTTTTGGCTTCAAAACTCAGCCTCTCTTCAGAAGGGCTTCCCCTTAGTACTTGTCATGTCTCTGGAAGTCAGGGAGTCCAAAAAATATCTTATGTGTCTGCCAGAGTAGATGACCTTGACCAGCCTTCATCCTCTTTCTGCACACCAGGGAAGGAAGCCCTAGTTGGGAGTCCAGCTACTGCTGTAGAGAGACCCCAGCCTGGTAGTTCTGGGCAGAAACCCCTTGCTCTGGGAATAATGCAGCTCCCACAGATCCGTAAAAGGCGGTGTGACGGTTTTGCCACGAGCAAAAGGAAGAAACGACGTCGCAGCCAGTAGGAAGCTGAGGGCCATCCTGCAGCACCTAGCAGCACCCAAAGGTGGGCGCTCCGGAGTATATTTTACAGCTGTTGCTCCCTCGTGGGAAAGCAGCCCTGGCTCAATGTTTTGTTCTTGTGCAAGAAGCTGAAAACCCTGGAGCAAAAGACCAGACTGCTGGGTTGTAGGAGCCCCCATCAGTGGGCGGGAAAGGGCTTTGGGAAGTTACATGGAAAAGCGTTTGTTTTCGTTTGGAAATTGTTCTGTGTGCTCTTCTGCATGAGCACCTTGGCTGTTACATAGAACCGAGTTTTACAATAAAGGTAGATTCTGCGGATTCTCTGCAGCGTTTTGCTGAGAATGACTTTGACGACCATTTATGTTCCAGAACAGTAGACCTCTCTCCTCTTCCCAAGCCTGAACTTGGCGTTGGCAGGTCTTGTCTGGACATCCTGCATTACTGTAGGCCTCCTTGAAGGTGGGAAAAGATGCTTTTTGTATCTGTCAGCTATCAAAGACCTGATTTCCTAAATCAAATTAATTTTTACATATTTGTGTCAAGACAATACCCTGAGGTGGGGGGACCTTTTTTCCTTTAAGGGGCTGGACAGGAGGGATGTATACGTCCGTGGCTCATGGTACTGTAGGGAAGCACCGTGTGGTTGCTGTGACCTGGAGAAGACGATTTTACTGACACAGGTCTCCAAGTATGTGTGATGGCATAAACTCTCAGTGGGACTGTTAAATATGGAATGGCAGGAAGCAATATTTTCATTTTTAATGAGGACAGAGCATGAGGGAATGGGATGAAAAAGATGTTCACGAAGAAGTCTATTAAAACGTGCACACTTAGTAGGGGGCTAACAGCATGGGAAGGATACAAAATCACTGTATGCTTTCCATGAAGGAAATACCCCAGTCCACTTGTGAGTGAAAAAATTCACGTGTGCCCAAGAGCAATCTGTAGTTTTTTTTAAAAAAAAAAAATTCCAATGGAAATCTGGCAGCTGACCATCCATTTTTTTCCTTCACAACTAATGACTGCATTCGTGGGACCGAGCTTCATTTTTTTTAATAGATATATATTTATATTTATATATAAAATAGTCTTTTACAAAAAACCCCACCAAACAAAAAATTAAAATAAACTTAAAAAAACAAACAATGATAACAACAACAACAACAAAAAAAAAAAATCAGGAGCAGAGATGGGGTTGAGGCAGAGGAGAGGCCTCTGGCGCTGTCCTGAGAGCAGGGCTGGATTCGAGCTGAGGAGAGAGTGGGGGCTGAGGTGCTCAGTCGTCCTTCTGCTTGGGGGCTTGCACAGTCCCGTTGGCCAGGGCAGTGGGGCTGCTTGGGGATGAGGCATTTGGTATCTGGGAGGTGCTCCGAGGCTTGTGCGGGGGGCGTAGGTAGGTACTGAAAAGCTTTCCATACAGAGGGTCGTGGAGGGAGAACTTCTGGAACTGACCTGGATGGGAAGAACAGGAAACGGAAAAGCAAAACTACCTAAGCACGTGAAAAGGACCCCTCGCCCTTCCCTTTCTGCAGAACTGGTAAACCCAGCCCCGCTAATCTGTCTTCTCACATCCAGTCTTACATCACTTTTTCTCACTTGCCTGTTTGTTTCCCACCCGCTTTGCCTCTCAGAGGGTCTGCTTCCTAAGGTCAGTAGCCCTTTCTCTGTCAGCTCAGTGCTCAGAGCATATATCCTGGTGCTGATGGTACCCCTGGTGCTTGTGCAGGGTGGACGCAGTGACTCACAGAGGGAGAGGCCTTGGCTGCCTCCAGGCTGGCACAGCTCAGCATGCAAAGTCGTGGCAGCAGGGTGGGGCGAACCCAGCAACAGGTGCAGGATGGTGCTGAAGCCGTCTTTGTATAGCAGGCGGCCAGGTCCTTCTGCCTCTTCTTCAGCAAAGAGCTTGGGACAGAGAGAGAAGCCTGTCAAGTTCTCTCCTCCAGGCATTGCCTTGTGCTGCCTGGAAAGCCTCCTGACGAGCTCTTCTCCCAAGAGTGTTGCATATAAGACCTCTAGTGCCCTGTCTTTCAGGGTAACTGTAAAACACTTCTGCCTTCTGTCCAGCTAGGCCTCAGTAGGAGATACTGCAAGATAGGCAGCTTTAGGTAGTGTGGCATTGACTGTCAAGTTGGGAGGGTAGGCCCCAGCCCCTCACATCTATCCCAGCCTCCAGGCCTGGTCTGGACTCCAAATCCCATCAGGCCAGATCCTGACCCCTCCCTAGGGATGGGGTCAGGACCACTCCCCAGGGTATTTAAGTGATTGCCCAAAAGAAGAACACATGGTCTCCCTTTCTTCCTCCCGGGGAAAGAGGAAGCCAATGAGAAGAGCACAGTATACCACCCTCCTGGGATGAACTGTGGGGTAAAGGGTGACAGCTGTTCCCACAGTCCCTCAGAGGTACCTCAAAGGCCAGGCGAATCAGCTCCTCCAGGCTCCTGCCTCCATCCAGGGCTGCTAGTGCAAGGGCCACATTTCGGAAGTCCACCAAACCCTTGGCATCCTGGAGGGTGAAAAACCACGGGGACCATGCATCTTCCTCCTGCCCTCTGGACTTAGAAATGAGGATTGTGGTCACTCTGCTCAGAACTGAGCACCATACTCCCCAGGACTCCTTAAGTTCTCGGCTGTATGCTTCCTTCGGGAAGCTACACCAATCCACCAAGCCCTCCCACAGAGGTCTAGGGATGGCAGGGAATCCCCAGGAATTCTCACAGACCACAGGAGAGCAACCCTGGTTTCCAAGCCAGACAAACTGGTTTTCCTCTGACTCCGCCTACCTGGGAGAACTGGTCCAGCGATGGAAAGGGGGCCACAGGCCTAATTTTTTTAACCAAAAATCAAAACAGATGCTATGCCAGGGATATGGGGGACATTGGCTGAGATGGGGACAGTCTTCCCCAATATAAGAATCTACATATGCTCAATACTTAAAATGTTTATTATTATTATTTTTAAATTGAGACAGTACCTGTCTATATCACCTAGGCTGGCCTTAAATGTTTGATCCTTTTGCCCGTCTTCTGAATGTTGAGGATGTTGAGACCCACAGTCTGTGTCTTAGCACAAACAAAGCCCTTTGAGGGGCTAGGGGTATAGCTAAAGTCTAAAGAGCACCTGCCTAGCAGAAAAATCTGAGTCTCTTCTTAGCACTTAAAAAGAAAATACAAGCCGGGCAGTGGTGGTGCGCGCCTTTAATCCCAGCACTTGGGAGGCAGGGGCAGGTGGATCTCTGTGAGTTTGAGGTCAGCCTGGTCTACAGAGCTAGTTCCAGGGCAGCCAGGGCTGTTACATAGAGAATTCCTGTCTTGAAAAAACCAAGAACAAACAAACAAACAAACTTGAATTGTAAATTTGTCTGGAAACTTGGTTAGATTTCTGGAAATACATTTTGCTAAAATTCTTGAGTTAGTTCAGAATCCTCTGGAAAGGCCACAGGATATTGGAAAAGAACGGGCCTCTGTATTGCAGCAATTGTGGGTCTAAATTCTCAACCGTTTAACCTAATCAGTTTCTTCTCAACCTTCTCCCTTCACCTAACCTTCACGACCCTTCAGTGAAGGTCTTCACCTAGTGTCCCACACGGTCCTGATTCCCCATCTTTGCCAATCTCTAAAGTGGCTCCAGGCTCTTGAGCCTCTGAGGGAGTCTGTCTTTTGTTCCTCGTTCTATGACTACAACATTGTTCCCTCTATGCTCTGGAAACTGCCAAAAAAAAAACACAAAAAAGTCCCAATACATCTTATAGCCAGTCATCTACGAGGGGTCTCAGACTACGCAGAATAGACTTGCAATCGAGCAAACAAACTCGATTTGATGGAAATACAGTTTGCCAAAACTGCCCTTCTCACCAGAACATCATCTCTAAAACCTGGGCTTGTTGGCTCTGAGGGCAAGCCATCCATTGTGCTCTGGGTTCTCGCCCCATTACCTGTTGGAAGTAGCTGAAGGCACCAGCCACTGTCTGAGGATCAGAGAGCTGTAGCTGCTGAGCAAACGCCTCTTGGCTTATCATTCGACTCCGGCCTGGCTCTGCCCCTGTGTCCACACAACCAGGGGACAGCCTACGGTGGAATTGTTGACAGCAGTGAGCTGACTCAGTCTTTCTGGATACGCCATGCACAATCTTGTCCCCAGCACGAGGCTCCTACTGTGGGCTCAGCTGCGGTGGGTCCCCCCAATCCCTTATACTGAGGATCAAATCCAGCATGGCACTTCCTCTTTTCCTTATTTTCCCTTTCTAATTTTCTCTGTCTGGGGCACTGCTCACACCCTCATCTTCAAGGTAACTTACCCAGCCTTCTGTAGCACCTTTCCCAGTTCCCAGAGCCGTGGCTCCAATGCTACCTTCAGCTGGCCCACCACAATCACAGGCAAGCTCCCCACAAACTCACATTCAGTGGCTGGAATGCCCAGGGCCCTATAGGACGGAGAGATGGAGATGAAGGGGAAGGCACGAGAAGAAAGTCCTGAGGTTTCATGACACTCCGTCTGATGAAACGGTCAGTTTCCGTCATCTCTTCCCTCCTCAGTCTCAGCTGTCACAGAGCCCTTCCCCTCTATCCCTTATCCCGGCTGCAAAACCTCCTGCCCCTTCTGTGGTTCTTACGCTCTGCATAATTGCTCCAGGAAATACTTTGTGGAACACCAGGAAATACTTGCAATACTCACTGTGCCATGACTCTCTGCACATTGTTAGCATAAAGGGTGGGGTCCTTACTCTCCTCAGGGCTGGGCTGATACACCGGCAAGAACTGAAACACAGATACGGCTCGTATCAGGGCCTGGAAATGAGGCGCAGTCACTGCTGCTCTGTTTTCCCTACCCCACTGGGGGGGTGGTGGCGGCGGGGCATACCTCTACTTCCACGATGCTGCAGGGCTGTGAGGCTGTGAGCCAGAGAACTTTGAGTCTAAGAGGAGAGAGATGGGTGTTTAGCACTCTTTAACTACGCTCATATGAGGCTGTGATTAAAAAAGGCACCCCTAGCGCCAGTTAACTAGGAGGCTGAGAAGGGCCAGAAAGATGATGGGGAGAGAGAAAAGCTGCAGGAACACACCAGAGGAAAAGCGGCAGGCAAGGGAAATCTGGGTATCAAGGAAAAGGGAAGAGGCATGCCTCGTGGTGTAGGTGCTCCAGAAGAGACCACCCCCTTCCCAAACAAGAAACAAACACAGGACAGTAAATAAGAAGGAACTGTAATTGCAGCTAGAAGGACTGCCAGGTTATACAGGGAGGTCAGAGGGCAATCTCCTCCAGAGCTCTCTCAGTCCTACGAGGGTGGTTATTCCAGAGCTTAGACCAGGGATGCTCTGGTGGACCCGACTCCCCACCCTTACCCCCACAAGGCTATAACTCACACGCCAGGACCCCTCCACGCCCAGCTGGTGGTGTCCTATGGGAAAAGCAGAGGGAGGGGCAGGTTACTTTTCCTTGTGGAAATCACCTTTAGCAGAGATCCCGAACTGACCTCACATCCTGCCCTGCCCCATGCGTATCTTAACAGGCCACCAGCGGTTTTCACTAATTTCCTTCATGCTCCCTGCTTCCCCCCTCTTCTACCGAGACTCACCAGACTGTTGGGGTATCGGATGAGGACAGGCTGCACAGGCACCCCTGCGATGAAGGCTCCTAAACCCCGTTTCCACCCCCAGCCCCCAAGGCAGAAGTTAGTACACGGAGGTTATCAATATGGCATGAGGGTCTGGGACAAATCCCAAATGACAGGTGGTTTTGCTTTACTAAGAATTTTCTCCCTGACTCACCTTGTCAGCAGTAGATAAGAGGTTTCTTGTCACCATCGTCCCCTCCTTCTCCTCCCCCAGCTGAAGCTGGAGCTCCCTTTCCCTCCACAACCTTACCGCCCACCATCATTTTACTCACCGGGTTTGAACTTCAGCAAAGCCTTCTTGTTAGAACAGGTGCCTTCAGGAAAGAATAGTACCTGGGTGGAAAATAAAACAAGACAAGAACCCCAAAGCACAGAGTGAGGTGGGGAGAGAAAAGCAGCCGCTCAGCACACAAGGCGTAGAGGGTCACGAGGCCCTTACCCACCTGAGGCCACTTGCCTCCCGAGGTAGCCCGCCTTCGGACCTCCTCAACCACTCGTCGGCGAGAGGCGGGGTCGTGCCGGGATACTAGGATGGCTTGATTGAATCGCAGAAGGGCTGGGTCGGGAAGGTTAAGGAGGAATCACTTGGTTCTGACCCTGAGGCACCGACATCTGGCAGCCTCTATTTCCTCAACAGTATAAGATATTTCAACAATTCATTTATTGCTACCATCTATGTATTGGTAGGCTGTCTTTCTAGTGCCTTGTCTCTGGCCCTAGCCTTGAAGTCTGAGATCATCTGACACAATTGGGGATTTGCATTTCATCTGCCAACAGTCAGAGTCAGTATCCCTCCTAACTTTTCTCTCTGTACTTGAAGCCAGTCCTCGCTAGTGTTTCCATTTCTGACTTTCTTTGGCCCAGACACACACACACACACACACATACACACCCCTGTCCCATAATTCTTGAATTCTCTCACCTCCAATGACAGGCACAGAAAGATTCTCAGCTCGAGACACAACCTTGGGCAGGTCACAGGGGAGCAGAACAATTGGGTCAAAGAAAGTTGAGTGGGGGGCGGCAACCAGGACAGGGGCTTCCAGGCGAGAGGCCCTCTGTCCCCGAACACGGATCCGGAGGAAGCCAAGCAAGAAGAAGAGCAGGCGGCTCAGACCAAGAACCCCGTTGTGGCATACAGTCCTGCCAGGACAAGGCTGGGATCAGTGGAAGAAGAAGGAGTTCTGGCCCTTAATCAAGCCTGTCCCCCACCCAGGCACCTGGGACAGTAGGATACCCCCTTTTCCCCCTTAAAACATGGTGGCCATAGATCTGAAGTATTTGGGACATGTTACTTAGAGGTGAGGTTCTAAGGACCAGATCTTGGCTTGGCTGATAGCTCATTTAACAGATTCAGAGCCCCCGGAGGGTGGGCAGAGCCTCCAACAGGGTGAGGAATAGGGTCTTAGGAGTTGAGTCCCACTTACTTCCTCCATCCAGTAATTGGTTCCTGAAGCTGCTCTTCAGTGAGACCTGCTACTTGGAGCCACGCGAAGGGCCAGAGGAGAAAGAGGACGATAAAAGCTAGAAGCACTCGGATTGGGGCCAGCAGTACCCCCAGGAGACAGAACTGCAGAAGGGCAGGAGAAAATCTCCCTTAGGACTGGGAAGGGCTCATTCCACAGCATCCTTCTCCCACAAGGACTGAGCCAGGGGCAGAGTTAAGACCTTGGAGGCGATAGTGTAGAGGGGCTCAGGGATCCAAGTGGGATGAAGAAGACATTAGTGAGGTCACGAAGATAAAAGATGAACACCACAAGGTGCCTTATTTTCTCTCTCTCAGTTGACTCCCACCCCATCTATAAAGGTTAACGTCATAAAAATGCATCTAGTACTTGAAATGGTTGTTAGGATTTAATGAGAGAATGCAGAGAAGGTGTCCAGCACTGTGTTTGATGTAGGTTAGAGATAGGTTTTCTCCCCCAACACCCCATTCCATAAGTAGCTCCTATGCCAAACAAACCCGGTGCAGGGCTCTTTCCACACTTGGGGCCCAAGGAGAGATGGTTGGAAACAGAGACCCACTTTTCAAGCCTCAGATCAATCAATCCCTAGGACTACAGAACAGCAATCCTTAGGTAACACTAAGCCCTATTCCGCAAGGTAAGGGTTGCCAAGAGCCAGGGTGACTCCAGAGGCTTCTCCTCAGGATTGAGCAGGTAAATAAACTTGGTCCCCTAGGGGGAGGGGGGGGTTCGGCCTCAGGGGAGGTGATCACAACAGAAACCTTGGACACTTCCTTCCCACACCACCTCCTGGCTACCCTAGGGTGGTGCGTCCCTCTACTTCCTGTAGCCAACCCCCCTCCCAGCCTCCCTGCCCCCACCAGTAGGTGCTGCAGTGAGGGTGTGTGTGTGTGTGTGTGTGTGTGTATCGGAGGGGGGGGTGGTAGCGGAAAGAGGAGGTGTTGGAAGGGCACAAGGACGCAGTCTCTGGGTCCAAACCGTTTAAGTCGAAGCACGGAGAAAAGCTGAGCACGCCCCTTCCCCCACCCTGGCCTTTCCGTAGCCTCCTGCTCCATCCTAGCCCGTCAACCTCCGAGGGATGTAATCCGCATTCCCCAGTGTCCTCCATCTCTCCTATCCCTGGGTCCTCTTCGGTCCTCCCTCTTCAACCACTCGTTTCTTCCATACTTCTGGGCCTATCTAACGCCTAAGCTCGCGTCTTCACCAGGGCTCCTCACCCACCTCCGGCCGCCCCCACGTGCGCACCCCCGGATTCCCTCTCCAAAAGCTTCTCCGCCGCCTCCACTCTCATCCCCATGCCCATCTCAACCTCGGCTCCTTAACACCCGATCTCCCCATCCCAACCAGTCCTCCGCACGCCCCCTGCCCACATCTTACCTTAACCCTCTGGAGGCCGGAGAGGTGTAACTCATGCACAAACGGGTTTGGGGGCGCCGAGGGCCCGGAGGTGGGATCGAGGGGGGCCCAGGCCCCAGGACTTCCTTGGCTCATGATGGGAGAAGGTGGAGCGAGGGCCGCGGCCCCCCCTCCACCCCCGGCCCGGGCCCCGCTCCCGGTCCTTCTCTGCAGAGCAGCTCTGCTAGTGCGGCGGCAGCAGCGGCGGCGCTCTGGTCCCAGCCCCGCCTGGTGCCGGCCGAGGGGCGGGGAGCCGC
>NW_004949096.1:25978539-25982641 GCF_000317375.1 Microtus ochrogaster
GCCGGCCGCGGGGCGGGGCTTGCGGCGCTCCGGCGTCCCCGCTCCTCCGCATTCTCGGCAGCCCCTCGTGCCTTTCGGAGCGCGGCGGCGCCCCGAGGACCTGGCCGTCCCTTTCGAGGGTCTCGGGCTGGAAGCCGAAGGCGAGGTGGGAGCGCAGCCAAGCGCCCCAGTCACTTTCCGGACGCCGCGGCCACCCTGAGAGTGCAGACAGGGTGGAGCCCTTGTCCCGGCAGGGTGCCGACACCGCGGCTGCAGAGGGAGCCTGGGCCCCCCTCTCTCCGCCGCTCCTCGGTCCCAGCTTCCCCATCTCCCAGGCGGACCACTTATTTCCTTCCCAGCCGGCTAGCCGCCATAGTGGAGCTCGCGCCCTCTTGCGACCGATCTGCGCGTCGCTGCACTCGGCGTCCGCGCGTGCCAGGCTGCGTGGGCCACCGTCACCCGCGCGCCTGCATCCCTCGGTGCTTAGCGGGTGTACGTCCCCCAAGCCCGACTGGAGACACATCGCTATCTCAGCTTCTATATTTGTCTCCCTCTGGAATATGGAAGATACCTAAGTTCCTGTCACCTGCAAACCCCTAAAGCCCTCCCAAAACGCATTGTACAGCAGCCTAGCAGTTGAAGCACCAGGAAACTGAGTGG
The DNA here is from genome assembly GCF_000317375.1 of Microtus ochrogaster. Classification (NCBI taxonomy): domain Eukaryota; kingdom Metazoa; phylum Chordata; class Mammalia; order Rodentia; family Cricetidae; genus Microtus; species Microtus ochrogaster. Next base: position 25,979,179 of record NW_004949096.1, read on the forward strand.
ACTTTGAAACCCATAGCTGCAAACGCTTATCAAATATATAGTGCACAGGGGAGAAGGAGGCTTTGCTTATGAAAATAAGCCTGGTACAGTTCACCTTGTCTTCCATCTGCCCACTGAAAGGTAAAAACTGAATGGGTGTTGAAGCAAGAAAATGAGGGGGGGGGGTTAACTTCAGAACTAAGGATGTTTGCCTCAGTGCCTTCTTGAGTTCTTAGTTAACGCCAGCATATATTCTGAGGCCAGGATGAGAGTGATGAGGACTCACAAGTTCTGTTGATAACAAAATAAAACATGGAATTCGCCGGGCGATGGTGGCGCACGCCTTTAATCCCAGCACTCGGGAGGCAGAGGCAGGCGGATCTCTGTGAGTTCGAGACCAGCCTGGTCTACAGAGCTAGTTCCAGGACAGGCTCCAAAGCCACAGAGAAACCCTGTCTCGAAAAACCAAAAAATAAAAAAAAAAATAAAAAAAAAACCAACATGGAATTCACAGCAAAAATCCACAGATAATTCTTTTTTTTTTCACATTTTTTTTATTTTTTTTTTTATTGAGAAAAGGAAAAAAACAAGAACTTCAACAAAAACCAAAGTGGGTGATTCTAGTTTCCTACATTCTCACCAGAAAAGAGAAAGGACAACTTTACTAATTTCCCTTGTCTTGGTTTCAGAATGCCAGTGTTCGTGTATGCATGCATGAACGCTTGCGTGTGTGTGTGTGTGGTCGTAGGACAACTTGCAGGAATCTTTATTTTCAGTTTTTGGGGCTCAGGAATCAAATTCCGGTTATTGGACTTGGCGGCAGCGGTATCTTAGAAACCTCCTTTGGGGATTTTATGTTCAGGGGATAGGAGAAAGGGAAAGAGGACATTGAAGGGGTCCTGGGTAGGAGCCAGAAGTAGCTCCTGTCTAGATTCTCTGTCAATCCCCTATAACCACTGACTGTATCCACACGAAAAGGAACAGCCGACAGTGTCTGGGAGAGAAAAGTGATGCCTCCTAGCTAGGATTTACTCTTGCCTGATCTGAAAGTTTGTGTGTGCCTCCCCTCCTGCTCCTTCCTATGTTGAAGTCCTAGTCCCCAGGTGGTGGTTACTTGGAGGTTAGACCTTAGGGAAACGAGTCTCCCTGTTGTGGTAGAATACCTAATAGAAGCAGTTAAGAAAGGAAGTATTATTGTGACTCACAGTGAGGGTTACAGTCTATCACGTCAGGGAAGACAAGGAGCAGGAGTGTAGCGCGACTGGTCACATTGCACCTGCAGCTTTAATGAAGCAGAGAGACCCAGATGCTATTGCTCAGCTCATTTTTAATCCCTTTTAATTCAGGGACCCCAGCCTATGGAATGCTGCTACTTACATTCTGGGTGTGTCTTATTGAACCTTTCTTCAGTTAAACCTTTCTGGAAACACCCTTAGAGACATGCCCAGAGCTGTGTCTCTATGATGATTCTAAATCCTGTCAAGTTGACCGAGAGGCCTAACCATCACCCAGCAAGACCCTTGTAATCGCAGCAGTGCCCCAGTAAGAAGAGGAAGAGAGAGAAATTGTGCCTGATGAAAGTTCCTGGGCAGAAAAACTTATATGAACTACATGGGGACCCCTAGTCTACAAGCCAGGAAGCTGACCCTGCCGCACAGCAAATCTGTGGGCACTTTCGTCTTGGAATTCTGAGGCTCTGGAACTGTGAGAGCTGCTTGCTGTTTAAGCCATTTAGTCCATTACACTCTGTTGCAGAAGACTAAGACATTTTTTTTTCGAAAGAGAGAGAGAGAGAGAGAGAGAGAGAGAGAGAGAGAGAGAGAGAGAGAATGCCTGTTTGTAGTTCAAGGCCTTGAACTTAAGATCCTTCTGTTTCAGCTCTTAAGTCCTGGGATTTCAGCTGTGTGTCATCACATCTGGCCTAAAATAGTGTTGTAAAGTTAATAGTAAGGAAGATTCTCTTGTTCTCTTTTATGCAATACTTAAAAGAAGGCAGGTTTTATATAGCTCTTGTTTTCCAAAGTAGTTCCACTATTTTTATAATCTCATATTTCATTTTAAGGGAATTCATCAATGCATAAACATTATTTGTTTTTATGCCCTTAGTATTTATTTTTATTGTTGTGTTTTAAAATTTTTACTTTATGTGTATGAGTTTTTACCTGCATGTAAGTGTGTGTGCCACATTCTTGCCTGGTGTCCAAGAAAGTTAAAGAAGGCATCAGATTCCCTGGAACTAAATTTATGGATGTTTGAGAATCACCATGGTAACCGAACCCAGATCTTCTATAAGAACAACAAGTGATTTTAACCACTGATCCATTTCTGCAGCCTTCTGCCCTTCATCTTTTACACATAAACTAGCCTGTTCAGGAAGCTTTATTAAATTTAGGGTCCCCAAAGAGTACGTATAATAATATTCAAATGACTCCAAAATTATTCTAATAACTACTACATACAACTAACTTTCAGTTATATACAGTTTGGCTATGTGACCATTTATAAACAAAATAAAATAAACAAGCAAACAAGTAACAAAAGTATTTTCTCCCCAGGGTCTATGATTACCTACAGCCATAGGTTTCTGACTAGATTTTCAATACCAGGTATGTATTACCTAACAGAATGGGCTGCAAATCCAATCAGAAAGCAGTTGGTTATCCCTCAAACAATCATGTGACTATTGCATCAGTGAGTGTATCTTGTCTGGCAAATCAATATTGTTGCACACAGGGTCCATGACTGGGTAAGATCACTGATTCTTTTTCTTCCCTCAGCAGCCTGTTTCACACACACTAGCCAGCAGGTAGATGGTTTCCAGCTCAGTTTAGTATGGTTTCTTGGTGCCTTGTAATCCAAGTGTGTGGTGTCTTCCATAATAGTGTCTTGTGACTTCTGGGAATAGCATTATTCACCCATTCGTGGTGCCTCTGTTCCAACTCTTTCTCTCTCTCTTTCCCTTTCCTTTTTCTTCCTCCTCCTTCTCCTCCTTTTTCCCTTTTTTAGAACAGGGTTTCTCTGTGTGGCTCTGGCTGTCCTGGAACTAGCTCTGTAGACCAGGCTGGCCTCAAACTCATAGAGATCTCCCTACCTCTGTCTCCCTAGTTTTGAGATTAAAGGCATGTACCACTGTTCTTCTTAAAAAATAATAAAGGCAGGGGTGTTCTTCTTGAACACGGGGCACAGGACAGACACACACGGCGAAACAAACACAAACGCGACACGGCGGCTCCCACGTGGGTCCACTTTAATGGGGGAGGGAAACACAGAAGGGCAGAGGAACGTGCGGGACACACGAGGAAAGGCAAAACAATGGGGGGAGCCTCATGTGGCCCTGCCTTTTAACGGGGAGCGCAAGGGTATCTGGGAATATCCCGTACCTGCGCGCAAGTGCGCGCACAGGTAACCATAGTCCAGGAGGAGTCTGGGAGTTGTAGTTTTTCAAAAGAACAACATACCACCCTTTTTATTTTGTTAAAAAATT
>NW_004949096.1:25997345-26000846 GCF_000317375.1 Microtus ochrogaster
GGCTCCCACGTGGGTCCACTTTAATGGGGGAGGGAAACACAGAAGGGCAGAGGAACGTGCGGGACACACGAGGAAAGGCAAAACAAGGGGGGGAGCCTCGTGTGGCCCTGCCTTTTAACGGGGAGCGCAAGGGTATCTGGGAATATCCCGTACCTGCGCGCAGGTGCGCGCACAGGTAACCATAGTCCAGGAGGAATCTGGGAGTTGTAGTTTTTCAAAAGAACAACAACCACCACTGACTCAAACCCTTTTTCTTAAAATATGTTTTTTAGTTAGCCTTAGTTTTGGTTAGCTGTTCCCTTCCTGCAATCTTTCCCCCTACCTCTTGTCCCCATTCCTATTTTATCTTACTGAAAGTTGAGTGAGAAGAAAAGAAAGACAAACAAGAGAATAGGCATGTTAAGACAGCACCGGCCTTTATTTTGGGGAATCCCTTCGCTGAAGAGTGGGAGTCTTTGTAAGAATCAAAGCCTGCTGTCGACTTACAAGCTGTCCCACAGTTGGCCACTGCTAGAAGTAACCAGTTAGTGAAAAGTTAGGTGGCTGATATTTACCTTTCCTGAGTGGCTGTTACTTAGGGTTCATGTAGAAGGGCAGTAAAGAATCCAGACAAACAGGCTAGTTTAATTCTAGAAACCAAATAGTTGTGAGTGCTGGAATTGACACAGTTCAACCAAAATGGAGGAGTTTACGAAATGGCGTGGCCCTTGCTGATACTTTCCATCCCTTATGGTTCTACCCCTCTACTTTCAAACTGTATGTATCTTACTATTCTCCCCTCAGCTTCTTTTCTCATGGCTTCTCTCTTGCTTTCTAGTCTCTATAGATCTTTTTAATGTTAATATGGTGACCTCCTCATTACCTTGCATGAAACTTCTTATCAATCAATGACTGGAGATTTATTATTATTATTTTTTACTTCAAGTAGCTATTACAGCATTAAAATCTGAAGAAAGTATTTTTTAAATGCAGAGATAAAAGCTGAAATATATGTGTGTGCCTATCTTCCTACCCATGAATGTTTTTCATCTTTAGTGTTGTGATATTTTAAAATAACAGAATACATTAAAACAGAAACGGAAGGGCTGGAGTTTTAGCTCAGTGTTAGAACACTTAGCTAGTATGTTGGGATAAGGAAGAGAAAGATGAGGAAGATGCAAACAACATTATTTAACATGGTTTCTTAGCAAGGGTTTCTATTTCTGTGATAAAACACCATGACCAAAGGAAATTTGTGGAGGAAAGGATTTGTTTCAGCTTCCAGTTTCTCATCACATTCCGTCACTGAGGGAGCTCAAGCAGGGCATGAACTTGGAGGCAGGAGCTGAAGCAGAAGCCATGGAGGATTACTGCTTACAGACTTACATCTCATGGCTCACTCAGCCTCTTTTCTTATAGCACGCAGGGCCACCAGCCCAGGGTGGCACTGCCCACAGTGATCCGGACAGTCCCACAGGAAACATCAATCAAGAAAATGCATCACAGTTTTGCCCACAGGCCAGTCTGGTGGCAGCATTTTCTCAATTGAAGTTCCCTCTTCCCAAATGACTCAAGCTTGTGTCAAGTTGACATAAAAACACAGCATGGACTCATGTAATGAAATTTTGAGTAAAGAAGAGAGATTCAAAACAAAAAATAAAAAATAAATAAAAAAAAGGAGAGATTCAGCTTAAAGGTTAACACAGGTAAGAAGAGTGGACATTTGTAACCAAAAAGTTGTGTAGAGAAGGACAGTGGATACAGATAGGGCATTACAGAGAGGAAACATCAGGCTAAGAGGATGTCAAGCTAAAATCCGATTGTGCTAGATGTTTCATGTCAACTTGACATAAGCTAAAATCATCTGAGAGGAGATTACTTCAGTTAGGAAAATGCATTCCTAAGACCAGGCCGCAAGCAAGCCTGTAGGGCAGTGGTTCTCAACCTTCCTAGTGATGTAACTCTTTAATAAAGTTCTTCACGTTGTGGTGACCCCAACCATAAAATTATTTTCACTGATACTTTATAACTAATTTTGCTGCTATTATGAATTGTAATGTAAATATTTGTGTTTTCCAATGGTCTTAGGTGACCTCTGCAAAAGGAAAGGGTCATTCAATGCCCAAAGGAGTTGCAACCCACAGGTTGAGAAGCACTACTGTAGGCTATTTTCTTAATTAGTCATTTATAGTGAATGACTATAAATATATAAAACAACCCACAGGCCGTTGTGGGTGGTACTATCCTTGGACTGGTGGTCCTGGAGTTTATAAGTAAGCAGGCTGAGCAAGCCATGAGGAGCAAGCTAGTAAGCATCACTCTTCCATGGCTTCTGCGTCAGTTCCTTCTCCAGGTTTCTTCCCTGATGTGGGATTCCCCTCTGTATGCTGTGAATATATTTTATTACAATTGGTTAATAAAGAAGCTGCTTGGGCCTATGACAGGGCAGAATAGAGAATGGCAGGAAATCCGAACAGAGATAGAGGAGAAAAGAAGGCAGAGTCAGGGAGACACCATGTAGTTGCTGAAGGAGACAGATGCTGGAATTTTAACCAGTAAGCCACAGCCTTATGGTGATTCACAGATTAATAGAAATGGGTTAATTTAACATGTGCAAATTAGCTAGAAATATGCATAAACTATTGGCCAAACAGTGTTGTAATTGATATAGTTTCTGTGTTATTATTTGGGTCTGGGTGGGTGGGAAACAAATGAGCAGCCTCTGCCTATACTGTCCTGCTTGAATTCCTATCCTGACTTCCTTTGATGATGAACTGTGATGTGGAAGTGTAAGCCAAATAAACCCTTTCCTCCCCAAATTGCTTTTGTTTCATCACAGCAATAGTAACCCTGACTAAGGGAACTTATCTAAAGGATTTTCACTGAAGGCAGGCCATAGTCGAGGGAAATACATTTGATCAGATTTTAAGGGTGGGAGAATACTGCCTTTCCAAAAGTAGTGAAGATCCACAGGCTGCTTTTAACTAATTGCAAGGCTGAAGACAAGCTTTATACTTGAAGACAACAATGGACTCTGCTTTCCTGTCCCAAGGCTAATCAAACCAAAAGGTAAGCTGACAATAGAACAGCTACTTACTGCTCCTTCCTACCTGATCCAATCTCACATCTCTAGTCACACAGAGCAACTCTTGGGCTAACCACAATTCAAACCAAGTAATATCGAGGTTAAATACTCACTCCTTGATTGGATTGAAAAGATAGAATACTCTTGTGCCCTAGAGTGAGGGCAATTTTGTATCTCTTCAATGAAAACTGCTTAATGTGTGATCTGAGGATTAATATTAGCAATTAGATTGAAGTAAAGAAATCAATATTTGCCAGTAGTCAGTTGTCAAAGGAAATCAGGATTATGTAGGGCGGTGGTGGCGCACGCCTTTAATCCCAGCATTCGGGAGGCAGAGGCAGGCGAATCTCTGTGAGTTCGAGACCAGCCTGGTCTACAAGAGCTAGTTCCAGGACAGGCTCCAAAACCACAGAGAAACCCTGTCTCAAAAAACCAAA
>NW_004949096.1:26000946-26002823 GCF_000317375.1 Microtus ochrogaster
TTTCTGTTGCTGTGATTAGACACAATGACCAAGGCAGGGGAGAGAGAGACAGAGAGTGAGAGAGAGAGAGAGAAACAGAGAGAGAGAGAGAGACAGAGAGAGAGTTTATTTGGGGCTTACATGTTCAGAGGATTAGAGTCTGTGGTGGTCCGAATGAAAACGACTTCCATAGACTCATACAAAGTGCATTACTGGAGATGTGGCCTTGTTGGAGGAAGTGCGTCATTGGTGATGGTTTTGGAGGTTTCAGAAGCTCAAGCCAGGCCTAGTGGCTCAGTGTCCCTTCCTGCTATCTGTAGGTCCTGAAGTAGAACTCTCGGTCTCTTTTCCATCACTGTGTCTCCCATACTTCCTGCCATGACAGTAATGGGCTAAACCTCTGAACTGTAAGCCAGCCCCAGTTAAATGTTTTCCTTTATAAGAGTTGCTATGATCATGGTGTCTCTTCACAGCAATAGAACATTACTAAGACAGAGTTCATGAGCATCATGGTGCAAAGCATGGCTGCAGGCAGGGAAGTATGTCTCTAGAACAGAAGCTGAGAGCTCGTATTCTGAGGCAGAGAGCTCTAACTGGGAATGGCTTGGGCTTTTTGAAACCTCAAAGCCCACCCACGGCAACAAACCTTCTCCAACAAGGCCACATCTCCCAATCTTCCCAAATAATTCCACCAACTGGGGAACTACATAGTCAACTTTACCAGCCTATGAGAGCCATTCTAATTTAAACTACCACGCTATTGTTAGCCAATAAATTCTGACTGTGGAAGACACAAACATGTCTGTGTTTCTGACAGAGTGCACTCATGAAACCTGTGTCGTTTCTTTAGTTTCTGATTCTGATAGCTTGTTTTCAAATTCCTGTCTGTATCTATTTCTAAATTCTTTCATCTATTAGACCAAGAACGTTCTTTTTTCCCCCCTTTTTTCTTTTAAGATTTATTTATTATGTATACAACACTCTACCTCCATGTATGCCTGCACGCCAGAAGAGGGCATGCATCTCATTACAGATGGTTGTGAGCCGCCATGTGGTTGCTGGGAATTGAACTCAGGACCTCTGGAAGAGCAGCTAGGGTTCTTAAGCACTAAGCCGTCTCTCCAGTCCCCTAGACCAAGAACTTTCAACTAAAGCTCTGTGCCTCCAGTGACAGAAGGAATCTCTGCCACTATTTTGAGATAGAGATTCGATTTGGTGCATGTGTCTGGATCTCCTTGTGTGCGGCAATATTATACAGGCCACATATTTCTGCATCATATTGGTAGCCAGGCTCTCAAGCCACCATTCACACCTGAGGTGCTCACCTAGACTGGCTGTGGCCTGGGTCAGGTTATGCTAATGTTGTTCTGCTCCCTTCTTTGTAATTATGGAGATTGCCTGGGAAGAGGTGTTAATCCTAGCTAGTGACCTAGCAGCCATAGCTGCAGATGTGACTTTAGTTCTGCTACCCTGGAAACAGAATGCTAATGAATTTCCCGCTCAGTTTACCTTTGGATATAAAAGCTGTTTTGAGAATAAACGCGGGTGATCTTCAGGATTTGAATGGACCCTGAGACTCCATTCTGATATTGCTGTGGGAACTGTCTCTCAGTTATTCCGGTGCCTTCATGTTGGTCCAGAAAAATAATTTATGTTGGCGTTGGACCCCAACATCCTTGTCCCACTCAGTCCAACTCGGCTCTGGCAGAACCATGCATTGTACTTAGAGCCTGGGGTGGACTGCCTAGAGATTTCTTTTTTGAAAAATTCTTTTATTTTAGTTTTTTCATTTTACATGCCAAACACAGTCCTCTTGCCCCATTCACTCCTCTGAAAGGATAAGACCTCCCATGGAGAGTCAACAGAACCTGGCACTTCAAGTTGAGGCAGGCTCAAGG
>NW_004949096.1:26010344-26011115 GCF_000317375.1 Microtus ochrogaster
AGGCAACCATAGTCCAGGGGGAGTCTGGGAGTTGTAGTTTTCCAAAAGAACAACAACTTCTCTTTGTGGTGTTTTTAAATAAATTACAACATTGGTTTCCTGACTGGGAAGACTCTCCTGGCACTTCTGCCTACTGGCAGTCTGAAGCACACTGGGACCCTGGAGCCCAATCCACATAGGACAGCTTCACTTCTACAACTAATGGGTCACTGGGCCCCCTCATCCAACACTGGTATGATTGGTGAGCCCCATCTTCTCCACCTCTGGCCAATTTCCCAAGAGTGAGGACTCCTCTAGAATGTGGTTTCTCACCTTTTGGCCTCGTTAAGCCCTGGTTACCAGGCAACAATGTCTCTCTTGGACTCGGAGCCCTTGGCCCCTGTTCTGTGTTTGATGAATCACTGAACAGCCTGTGTTTTCTTGAAATCCACCCTCTCTGAATTCCTGGGATGCTAGGAATTACAGACCTTTGGGTCTCATCTGCCTCACTCATGGGAACTTTGGCATCATCTATACTTCCATCTTTTGCACCCAGTGCCCTGTTTAAGAGCTTCTAAACTTTTCTGCCTTTGCAGTCAGATCTGGCCCAAATATCCTTTAGATACTGGTTTCTGATCCGCTCTCTTCCACCAGCAGCAAATCTGCTTTCTCATTCACTGGCAGCTTTGCCTTACATTCAATACGGCAAATGGGTCTCTGGCAGGGCAACCCGTTTCCCTGGGTATGAGGCTTTCTTTCTTAAACACAGTCCTCTCCTTGCCTTCTGGCTTT
>NW_004949096.1:26011660-26014214 GCF_000317375.1 Microtus ochrogaster
TGTTCATTTTATCTCCTTTTAGACTAAGAAAGCAACAAACCTTAAATATTTTGGATTGGTAACTTTGGTTTATAACTCCTAAGTACTTATGACTTTGCCAAGTGTTCAACACCAAGTTTCTAGAGATTTTAAATATGCGGCGAAGCTTCTAGTCTAGCTCTGGCGGAGCACTGAACCCTATACTCTACCACTATAGTATCGTAGCCACAAGATCAGGGTTTTCAATTCTCTTTAGTTGCTTTCTACTCTGTCTAAAACTTATCTCTTTTTGTAAACTCAACGTTCTTGTGAGCTCCAGGGAGTTGATCTACCTCCATCCACCTCGGATCCACCTTGAACAGCATTTTTCCAGGTCCGAGCGGTGCCTGATGGTTCCACAGAGCCTGGAGAGTAAAGTGAAATAGCCAGATACCTCAGGACATGGTCAGCACCCCAGCTTTCTCAGGTCCCCCAAAGAAGATTGGTGCCCCCCAGGTCAGCAGGAAGCAGTCTTGAGAACACGGCGTCCTCATCCCCACCTCACCTGCTACCCCTTTCTAACTCCTCATCTTTTTATGATAAGCAAAAGGGAGGAATGTTAGTATTCAGGCACTGTACTAGCCTACCCTTAGGGTACTGACAGGATACGTCTGATGTGGAAAGTCCTTCTGTATATGTGTTGCTTTTATTGGTTAATGAATAAAGCTGCTTTGGCCTATAGCAGGGAAGAATATAGCCAGACTGAAAGAGATATATAGAAAGAGTAGGCGGAGTCAGAGAGAAATGCCATGTAGCCACCAAAGGAGAAAGATGCCCACTGGAGTCTGCCGGAACCTTGCTGGTAGGCCCTGACTGTATGGTGATGCACAGATTAATAGAGATAGATTAATTTACTATGTAAGAGCTAGCTAGAAATATGCATAAGCTAATAGGCCATGCAGTGTTTTAATTAATACAGTTTCTGTGTGATTATTTCAGTCCTGGGCAGTGGGTTTGAACAAGCAGTCTCTGCCAACATATGTCCTCAGCTGTAGCCACTACGAACACTTACTATACACATTCGCTTAGTTCCATTTTAAAAGGTGGACCTTGCTCACTTCCTGTCTCTTTCTTGCTCTCCCTTTTGCTACCCTTGTACTCAGGGACCGGTCTCTGCCCCTTATCTGCCCCATTTTCTTCTGCCCCTTCTTTCTCTTCTTCCAATAAACCTCCCACGTGAGCCCTGTTGTATGGCGTGACTTCTCTTTGTGGTATTTTTAAATAAATTACAACGTCTATGATGACAGGGTATTCACCATAGACATTGTACATTGGCCTCGCACTCACAGAGATCTGCCTGCCTCTGCTTCCCAAGTGTGCACCACCACCGCCTGGCTTACCATAGATTTCTTAAACACAGTAATTTAAACCTATACCTTTAGCCCTCACAGAATGTGGTTCAGTAATAAAGTACTGACCTAGTATGTGGAGGGCTCTGGGTTTGATCATTGATACTGTCAACACCTGTCTCACAACACCCTGCCATCCCACTAAAGCAATGCGAACAATACATCTGTGAAATGCTCTTGGTGCAGCACAATCAGGGAAGGTGTATCCCAGCATGCTTGCCATATTGTGTTAGCACCAGGTAGCTAGCCAGGTATCAGCAGTCTTGAAGGGCACTGGAGATGCCCTCCTCCCTTGTTGTAATAGTGAGCGGCGGGCTACGTTCCTGGCACCGGGCCGTCTGCACGGCTAGCTTTACACCCGAAATAATTACACAGAAACTGTATTCTTTTAAACACTGCCTGGCCCATTAGTTCCAGCCTCTTATTGGCTAGCTCTTACATATTGATCTAACCCATTTCTAATATTCTGTGTAGCCCCATGAGGTGGCTTACCAGGGAAGATCTTAACCTGCATCTGAGTTAAGTGGGAGAATCATGGCGACTGCTTGACTCAGCTTCTTTCTCCCAGCATTCTGTTCTGTTTACTCCACCCACCTAAGGGTTGGCCTATCAAATGGGCCAAGGCAGTTTCTTTATTAAATGAAAGTAACTCCTCCATCATTCCCTCCTGACTGAAAGCTTACAGAACTAGGAGCTGGTGGAGCTTTTCCAGTGCCCATTCGCATCTTTTGAGGGGGCCACACATCCACTTTGCCACAAATTCTTTTCTATGCTATGTCCTGTATATATGGTCTTTATTCTTTCTACAGCCATTACAAGGATCCTAGAGCTGAGAGTAGACCAGAGTGAGATCCCAGGAATGTTAGCACTAAGTCCTGGCTTCTGTCTGTACTCATCAGGAAGAATTTATTTAAAGATACTGCCTACCAGGAGACAGGGGTTACTGTGCTTCCAAAAGTTGGGCCCACTGCATTCTGAATCAGTGTAATTTGGAGTTTAAGATGACTGCTGTTCTCCCAGTGTGGAAGAAGATGTTTATTTCTCCTGAGTAAAAGTAAAACCTGCTCTCTTGTTCTTTTGAAAATAACATCTCAAGCTCCTGATTATATGAGCTATACAAAATGCTTAAAGCATGACAAAGGGAACAATTAAGTTGGTCATGATGACTCATGGTGAACCTCCCCAAA
>NW_004949096.1:26014552-26015067 GCF_000317375.1 Microtus ochrogaster
TTTTCGAGACAGGGTTTCTCTGTAGCTTTGGAGCCTGCCCTGAAACTAGCTTTTGTAGACCAGGCTGGCCTCAAACTCACAGAGATCCACCTGCCTCTGCCTTCTGAGTGCTGGGATTAAAAGTGTGTTCCACCACCGCCCGGCTTAGTATATTAATTTTAAATGACTCATACAGATGTTCTTTGACTTAGAATTAGATTATGTCTCAAAGAATCCATTGTAAGAAGAAAAAAAATTAAATTGAAGTATTTAAAGCAGATCTAAAAATATCTGGCCTATTGAACATCATACATGGCTCAGCAGCATAGAACACAATAGAGTATTATTGCTTCCTCACCCCTGTGATCAAGTGGCTTGCTGGGAGTGTTTCTCATGACCACTGCCAGCATTGTGTGAGAATGGTCACACCACACATCGCTAGCTCAGGAGAAGAGCAAAGTTCAAAAGTGAAGGGGCCTAGAGAGACGCTCAGCCAATAAAGTGATCGGCACACGTGCATAAGGACCCTGAGTTTG
>NW_004949096.1:26018382-26020553 GCF_000317375.1 Microtus ochrogaster
GATGCACATCTAAGAGTCTCCTTATATCCAGTCAAGACCCCTAAATTAAGTTTTTTAATTCTTCCCACCAGTCTCTATCCTTTAATAAATAACGTATGCAGTTGAAAAAATGTCACATTTCGGTTTAGTAATAGAACATTGAATGTGAGATCAATTACATCTCAACAAAAATATACTTGTAGCTAATTATTTTTTAAGCTTTTATATCAATCATATCAATTAAAAAGCATCAATCATAGGAAAAAATAGTCATCAATTATTGAAAATAGCAGAACAAATCCAGGTGACCGACAGTACATTCCTAGCAAAAGAAACAAGAAGGTCAAATGAGAGAAACTTATATGATCTTTGCTGCCCCTTGAGGGTTCTTTGGTTTGCATATTTTTAAGATTAATGTAACCAGTGACCCAATCTATGATTGTATCTACAGTTGGAAAAATGACACCAGAACAAAAGGGCTGTCAAAGACACCTCTGAAAGCAGAAATTTTAGCTAATGCTGCAAAGCCTACATATGCGTAACTATATCAATAAAGTCTGTGGGGGAGGGGTTAAAAATCTAACACAAAAATATCATGGAGGGGAAGCACTTTATACATTTATCTCTGGTTAAGTTACTAATGAAAGAAATGCTCTAACTATTTCAACCTCTCCAAAACATACACATTTCAACTTCTTTTAGTTCTACCACCTAGAGCAAGAAATCTCAAATAGTTCCACATTATTTAACTACAGAGGAGGTGTTGCCTAAGATGTAGTTTATGTAACTCACTATTAAAATGAACTGGGTAAAATATAAAGCAAATAATGTAAGAAGGCAGCAGACTATCTGACTAGAAGGTGAGCTCAAAGTTATAAACTAATTGCCCAGTTACTCTAGATATCAAGTCAGAAGTCAAAAACTCTGAGGACAAGCGATCTGGAAAGAGCAAGTCCTATCTGGATACTGCATTTCCATGAGGAAAGGGGTCACAGTCAGATTCTGATGCGTATCACAGCAAGACCTTGATAACGGAACATATTAAAGAGCTATCAGTGGGAAAAATCAATTAGCATAGTAATGCTGCCAGGGTTCATACTGCTGAGTTTAACAAAGTTCTCTGAGAAATGCAAAAAACAGAAGCCTACTCAGATGAACCAGACAGAAAAACAGTTGTGATGATGATCAGGAAAGTGAACAAATGAACAACAGTGAAGTATGGACGAGAAACATTAGATGTGCTTCTGAAAAAGCGAATGTGCCCGAGCTATGCTAATATTCAGTACATAATTATGATGATGACCCTCTTTAAATACAGACAAGATTCCAGAAGGGGAATTAAAAAGTGTTTTCACCCGGTGATGAGTTATAGCTGTGGGGATGGGAGAGGAAGGGAGAGAGAGGGAGGGGTAGAAAAAAACCCACTTCAGAAATGTAAGTCCGTATTCAGATGTGTTTAATGTGCAGGTACACCTTTTTAAAACTTGGATGTAAGCTGCCTAGATACCCTTTCCTTACAGTCTGTCCTGTATTTCACCAAGATTTATAGCTTTGTTTTTAATATTTCGGTCTTAGATGCTAGATTTTCTAACCAGAGAGAGACAGTAAAGAGGAGAGCTCAAACTAGTGGTGAATACAAATACGTGAAGATATGATAGAAACATCCAAAAGAAACAATAATAACTTACATAATAGTACAACCCAATAGGAGAATAACCTGGAAAGTAAAAGGCACACCTAAGAAATGTTATCACCCAAAGTAACAAATCATGGACAAAATAATCACAGCCTTAGCCTTCTCTGTGTTGTCTTATACTAGCATAATCTTAGCAGTCCAAGAACTGCATCACAGGAAAGAACCTACTCTGTAGCTATAACTGCTTATACATTATTACTCCACTGATGTTTTACACAGGAACTTGCTAAATACGGACTGATCGCTACAACTGCCATCTGTATTCTTCAGATTTGAGGTTTTCTCTCTGTCCTCTTTCTGAGTCTCTACCTTCTGGTGCTCATTTCCTTTAATAAAGAAAATGAGAATCCAAAGCTGAAGCACTTCTGAGCTCCTATCAAATTTCCCACTCCGGGCTGAGGTACGCCTGGCTCCCTTTCTTCATTTGTATCAGGACTCTGTTGCTGGCTACTTTGCTGGTTCCACTCTGATTCCTAGCAAATGCCAGGCTCACCTG
>NW_004949096.1:26021075-26023932 GCF_000317375.1 Microtus ochrogaster
GTGATGTCCCAAACAAGGTATTTAGGGCTCTCTTATTAGAGATAATCCACTGATCTGAGAAGACAATATGGTAGTGACATTCACTAAAACTCAGTTCTTGGGATAAAAACAAAAAAAAAAAAACCCAAAAAACTTGGCCTTGGGATTTATTATTGGATTAAGCCACCCGATTTTATTTGTGCCACAGACTATCAGTCTCTTTGTGAAAGAGAAATGGCAGAAACCTTTTTCTAAAGATGTGCTACTCGCTGTCTTACATTTAGCGCTGCCCCTATTCGCAAAGCAAGGAATTCCCTCCAGACACATCTAATTATCTGAAGACATGGCAGAGAATTTATGTCCCTGGCTCCTCCCTGAACATAATTGTTCTTAACTGCTTTGGAGGTGATCGATATCACCCAACACTCAGACTGGAGAGAGAATGCCACACTGTACTTCACATGCAGAAGGAAAGCTGGAGACAACGGCCCTCACTCTTATATAACTGAGGTAAAAATTCATGAAGGGTCACTTCAGGGAAATCATTTTTCAGTCTTTCATCTCAATTACCAGTCTGGACAAGGGTGGAATCTAGAAATTTAGATAAAAGCAAATCAGAGATTTTGAAGGCTTCACCTAAGTTCTAACAGATAATGAATCACAAATAATATGAATTTTATGTGTCAGTCAGAAAAGGGCACTGTATATGAACATACTATACTGCTTATAGACAAGACTACTCAGAGTATAGAGACAAAATTCATTTCTCAAGAGTTTCCATTTTAATTCTGGAAGCTTCTGCTTTATTTCTTTTTTAATATTTTTAGGGTTTATTTAATTTTATTTTATGTGCATTGGTGTGAAGGTGTCAAATCCCCTGCAACTGGATCTTCAGACAGTTGTTAGCTGCCATGTGGGTGCTGGGAATTGAACCCTGGTCCTCTGGAAGAGCAGTCAGTGCTCTTAACCACTGAGCCATCTCTCCAGGCTCTCTGCTTTATTTCTTTAGTGCATAAGAGAGTAGACCTCTATGAGTACCTAATTTAAAACTGCCCACCTGAGAGTGTAACTGCTACCACTCAACCACACAAACAGTCGCTTAGGGGCTCAGGCTCTGTTCTCCGCAGTGTTGGTCATCTGGATTTCCCTTTTTCCTGAGAAAACTCTCTCTTTCCTTGCTCTCAGAGTAAATATAACTTTTCAACTGTCTGTTGATTCTGGACTTAGATGGAGACCAGAATTACAATAATCCAGGAGGCAGCAAGCAAGACAGAATCTTAATTCAAATCAACACAGGCAAAGGCCAAACTGGAGAAGAAAACCGATGGGACAGAGAAGTACTCTACCTTTGCTGGATTTCCTCCTTCTCCTCTGGAAGACATACATCACCACAATAAAGATGCAAGATTAAAGAGAAAGTTGTAGCAGGAGGAGAAAAAATTCTAAGACAAAGCATTAAGACTCACAAATCATCTGCAATAAGGAGCCTGGGACAGGAATTGCCATTTATGAAATGCCTCGGTCAAGAGTAACAAAGGAGGCAGGAATTACCTTATGATTGGCAAGTATTTCTCCCATCTTGTGATCTACTTGCAATTTAACCAAATTTTATAGCTACAAGTTACCTCTAAAAGACCCGAGCCATTCACATTACATAAAAGATGTTGGTGAGAATTTATGGATTATAGGTATTTGTTAATAATTCAGATATTAAAGGAATCTGCTAATGAACAATCAAATTAGTAGAAAAAGTTGAACTTTACCCAGGGGGAAAAGGTAGTATTTTTAGAATTCCAGATACTCAAAGGCTGTGAGTTTGACAGCTGGCTCCTCTTACTGTAAAAATTATTCAATCCTAGGGGGCTGGAGAGATAGCTCAGTAGTTAAAGCACTGACTGTTCTTCCAGAGGACCAGGGTTCAAAATTCCCAGCACCCACATGGCAGCTCACAACTGTCTGTAACTCCCGTTCCAGGGGACCCGACAGTCCTGGCAAAACACCAATGCACATAAAAATAAAGATAAATAAAGAAGTTAGAAATTAACACTAAAAAATAATAAAAAATATTCAATCATAAGGTGGTAAACTCTTTGTATAGTCCATTAGTAGAAAAATCAAAGTTATGACAAAGTTTTCTTGTGGTTTAGTAAGACCAGATCTGAATATTGAGTTTCTAGTCCATTTATATACACCATCTTGAGAACAAGTAGTCTAATACCCCAAACACACACATACACACACAAGAAACTTCACATAACTTGCATAGGTTCCTGGTTATGACAACTCCTACTGCTAAAAATTCAAATAAGACACAAATTCTAGCAAATATTGATCAGGACCCCTACATGTTAACAAACCTACACAAGCAGTTTACAAAGTAGTTACACCGATACCATTATAAACAAACAAGCCTTCATATAGATTAGTAACTCATAATAAGTTTTCAAGAACAAATATCCAAGGTAAGAAATGAAAGTAACAACTGGGCGGTGGTGACACACACCTTTAATCCCAGCACTCGGGAGGCAGAGGCATGTGAATCTTTGTCAGTTTGAGACCAGCCTGTTCTACAAGAGCTAGTTCCAGGACAGGCTTCAAAGCTACAGAGAAACCCTGTCTCAAAAAAAAAAAATAAGTAAGTAAATAAATAAATAAATAAAGTGGGGAGTGGTGGCGAGGGCTGGAGAGATGGTTCGGAGGTTAAAAGGATTGGCTGCTCTTCCAGAGGTTATGAGTTCAACTCCCAGCAACCACATGGTGCCTCACAACCATCTGTAATGAGATCTGGTGCCCTATTCTAGTGTTCAGGCAAACATGTAGACAGAACACTATATATAATAAAATAAAATTAAAAAAAAGAAATGAAAATATCTGCACC
>NW_004949096.1:26027986-26028530 GCF_000317375.1 Microtus ochrogaster
CCTGACACTGCTTGGGTAGATGACAACCTGACACTAGATAGGCTAGGGACCGAGGGGAAAGGGGAATACTCCTGTTTTGCTAAAGGACTGTAGCAGATGACTCCTAATAACATTTGCTATAGTCATAGGTCAATATGTTGCTCAGCCATCTTCAAAGAAGCTTTCTCCTACTGTAGATGGGAACAAACACAGAGGCCAACAGCTGGATTATAAGCAGAGAGCAAGAGATCTTGGAACACTCAGCCCTAAATGGGATGTCTCCATTAAACTCCTCCTCCCAGGGCTCAGGGAACTCTGGGGAAGAGGAGGAAGAAAGAGTGTAAGAGCCAAAGGGGATATATTGAAACCAAGGCATCAAGGCCTTCTAAACACAGCAGGACCAGTGCACATCTACCCCACAGAGACTGTGAGGACATGCACACGGTCTGCATGGGTATGCACAAGATGGAGTCCTAGGGCTGAGAGGAGACATAGACACATGTCCCATCCCTAACCTGGACACTCACTCCAATAGATAATCACTTCCAAATGAAAATTAATTTTC
>NW_004949096.1:26028630-26029660 GCF_000317375.1 Microtus ochrogaster
TTGAAATTCTATGTAGGGTAGTAGTATGGATTCTTCTACCTGCAGCCATCCAGTTTGACCAGCACCGTTTGTTAAGGATTCTGTCTTCTTTCCAGTGTGTGCTCCTGGCTTCTTTATCAAAACTCAGGTGTGGACCTCTTCCTGGGCCTTCAGTGCTCTTCCATTAAGCAATGGGTCTGTTTTGGGCCAAGGCCATGCTGGTTGTGTTACTGTATCTCTGTAGCACAATTTGAGATCAGGGGTGGTGATACCTCCAGAAGGTTGGTTGGGTTTTTTTGGTTTTGTTTTATTCAGGATGTTTTACCTATCTTGGGTTTATTTGTGCTTCCATATGAAGTTGAAAATTGTCCTTTCACGTTTTGTGAAGAATTCTGTTGAAATTTTGATGGGTACTGCATTGAATTGGCAGATTGTTTTTGGTAGGATGCCCATTTTTACTATATTAGTGGAAATGCTTTAAGCCTGTCTATTTGGGTCGATGTTGAATATGGGCTTGTTGTAAATTAGTGGCTCATATTTTTAATCCCAGTACTCAGGGCGTAGAAGCAAGCAGATCTCTGTGAGGATAAGGCCAGCCTGGTCTACAGATTAAGTTCTGACATCGAGGGCTGTTGCACAGTGAAACCCTGTCTCAAAATAATGAATTACTATGTTGAATTATGTCTATTATATCCCTAATCTCTCCAGGACTTCATCATGAAAGGATGTTGGATTTTGTCAAAGCCGTTTCCGCATCTCATGAGATACCATGTGGTTCTTCTCATTTAGGGTGTCTATCTGGAGGATTACATCTATCCATTTACATACGTTAAACCATCCCTGCATCTCTGGGATTGAAACCTACTTGATCATGTTGGATGATCTTTTTGATCTTGGGTTCAGGTTGGAAGCATTTTGTTGAGGACTTTTGCAACTATGTTTATAAGGAAAATTGGTGTGTACTTTTTTTCTTTGTTGGGTCTTTATGGGCTGTATATCAGGTTAACTGTGGCCTCAAAAAAGAATTAGGCAGCCGGGCGGTGGTGGTGCA
>NW_004949096.1:26030280-26033337 GCF_000317375.1 Microtus ochrogaster
GCACTCTGGAATTTAAGCCACCTGCAGTGGCTCTGTGGAATCTCATGCTACATTCAATAGATGGTGTATATCAAGAAAATTATCCATTTCTTTTAGAGTTTCCACTTTGGCGGAGTACTAGTTTTTAAAGTATGCCCTTTATGATTCTCCTAATTTCCTCAGTGTCTGTTGTTATGCCCCCCTTTTCACCTCTAGTTTTGTTAATCATAAATGTTTTTGGATTTTATTAGAGGTATAATTGGTTTTTATTTGTGATTCTGGAATTGGGTAGCACCTCACTTTGAAGTTGAATGAGTGATCTGTTGATCTAAATGGAGAACGTTAGCTTCATGAGGAGAAAAATTCTAAATAAAATATGACTCAAAGGAAAAGGCAAATTTGGAAAGAGGATGCTTTTCATTTCATTTGCTCCATATTTTTCCTTTCCATCTCCTTGCTTTCGTTTGTTTTTTTTTCTTAAACTGAACTGTTTAGAAATGGAGTTTGAAGATGAAAGGCTCCTTTAGCACTGAGCCCTCTCTGGTCTGGTCTGTGCCACTGGAAACTCATCTGAAGCAATGGCTTCTCTTGAAAGCCATTCAGTGGAGTTTTATATCGAGTCAACAGTTCTTCATATTAAAGTTTGTCTTTTAAAAAAAATGATGCAGTTTCAGTCTTACTGGTCCTTGAGGAAGCAGAGTAGTAAATAAATGATTGATAAACTGAAGGGGTAGAAAATAAATTATCAGAATAGTAAGAAAAATTAGTTGTAGTAGATACTACAAGTAAGAATTAAATTTGAAAATAATCTCAATGCAATGTTTCCTGAGCCTTGGAGGGATGACAGAATGCCCTGAATAGGACTGAGTGCTCCGGTGTCACCTATTCTCCGCACCTTGAGCAGTTATGACTCTCTGAATACACCACTCTCCTGCAGAGAGGAGATTCCCTGGCCAAGGTTGAGAGTTATCAGCCTTTGTCTGTGAATATAAACACAAATATTTAGATTGAAGACTGTCTCCATGTCAATTATACAACAGTAGTGAATTCTCTATAACCCTCATGGCCTCTCCAATCATGAGTCTTTGACTAGGGTCACAGTACCAGACACTAATTCTCTCCTGTGGAGTGGGACTCAGATCCAACCCAAGCACTGGTTACCTCTACAACAGAAAGTTCGTTAGTGTCTAACATTAGAGAAGGGGAAGGCAAGGAGCGGGAGGGAGACCAAATGTCTAGGTGCTCAAAGTAGAAATTCTGTGGAGCGTGTTCTAATAAAGACTGTGCAGGAGTGCACTGTGCAGCTAGAAGGAGGTCTGGTTCTGGTTGCCTGAGTAGGAAGGGTGGAAAACAAGACCAGCTGCTTGGCCCATACCCATGAGAGAGCTAGTCTGTTACTTGAGGATGTAGCTGAGGAAATACACCCAGCAGAATCCTGTGTTTGACATAGGTCAGATTACCTTCTGACCTATGCTTAGAAGTGGACTCCTATGGTTAGGACTGAGAGGAGGTGACCAAAATAATTTGATTATAGGCTCCCGGTAGTTACATGATTTGGCTTGTGTTTATTCATTCTTTCTTCTTCCTTTGGCATTCTAGACATAACAATGATAGGGCCTGAACATGGACTATTATTTTTGATTCCACTCCAAGGCCGTTGGTTTCCTTCTCAAAGCTTCAGTCTCACTGCACCTTAACCAACATAGGAGAGAACTGGATATAACCTTGGAATTACTTTGGCATCTTTCTATCAAGTAATTGCATTGTCTTCATATATATTCTCACTTGAGTTAATGTATTCACTCGTTCTAGTAATACTGAATGTCTCCTGGTCTCATCTCTGCCTTGGGCAATGGAGACTAAAGCCCCAGTGAGATCAGTATGTCTTCTTTCTGGAGGTCTTCATAGTCTTGCTAGGACATTCAGGAAGAAGACAAATTTGGACTAGCGAGAGCTGCAGGTCAGTGCTGCAATGTTGAGGAGCTGGGCGATTTAGTTCCTGGCAGAACAAAGAAAACTAGAAAGAGAAGATGATGATTCAATGGGATTGGACAGTGACCTGGGTTCTGCCAAGTCAGAGACATCAAGGAGGAACTCAAGATCATGGCAAAAAAAATGACCTTGGAGAAAGGAGCAAAAATTAGTTGTTGTAACTTTTTGGGGGTATCTAATCTGGCTACAGGGCATATCTCTAACATATAGATCGTTTCTTCCATTTTTCCCCCCAATTTCTTTCACTTCCAAAAATAACCAGAAAGTCCTAGTGATGCAAGCCCAAGTCATGAAAAGGAGGACAAAAGGCCAAGGGGCTTGTGAAAAAGCCCAGATCTTGCAACAGCCACAGGAGTATTTTAATAAATCTTAAGGGAGTCCAGCAACAGAGGCAGATAGCAAGAAGAAAGGGAACCAGGTCTGAGCACAATCAGTCGGGACCTAGAATCCTTTTGTTACCTACCTGTGTGACTTTACATGTGACTTGACCTCTCAGCTTTGGCTTTTCCAGCATTCAGTGGTGATTAGTCCCTTGGAGCTGGGAGTTAACACATGCAAATCCCTAAAAATGGTTGTTAGCACATAGTGAGCACCCCTGATGGTTCAATGTTGTAGTTGTTGCAATTGCTATTTTAGTAAATTTCCAGGCTACATGATAACAACAATTTAGTGATAGCTTCATTTTTTAAAGATTATTTCTCTTTCATCCTAAATATTCCCAAATGGAAGAGGAGCATTCGATTAGAGGAGACATTAACCAACCTTCTGTAGGCTGATGTTTATTGAACCAGGCCACCAGTTAGCAGCAAAGTACTACATCGTTGGGGAGAGAGCACTGGGAACCTTGGTTTCTCATCTTGAATCTACTAAAGAGCATCACATGACTGTGCTGGAGACCCAAGCAGCTGTGCAAGCTTCACTGTTAGTGTGGTTTTCAGAGGACATAATTGATTATACCTTGCTAAGATGGAGAGTTGGCTTTTGGATGCTTCTAGTCCCTTCCTTTTTTTATTTTTGTCTTTTGTTTCTTTGTTTGCTTGCTTTCTTGTTTGTTTGTTTTGTATTTTTGAGACAGGGTCTCTCTGT
>NW_004949096.1:26033672-26053717 GCF_000317375.1 Microtus ochrogaster
AGAGAGAGAGATCACAGTTATTTATCCCTATTTCTGAGCCCTTGAAATATGTCCTCCAGTCTTTTTTGTTTGTTTTTAACATGGGGAATTTTATTGGGGGAAAGTAAGGGAGTAGGGGAAGGGAAGGGAAGGGAGAGAGAGAGAGAGAGGAGAAAGAGAAACAGCCTGTGGGAAGAGAAAGAAAGAGAAGAGAAAAAGAGAGAGAGACAGAGGTGCAGAGAGTTAGAAAGAGAGAGAGATACAGAGAGAGGCAGAGCGCAAAAAAAAAAGAGGTGGGTGGGAGAGAGAGCCTGTCCTCCAGTCTTTCTTGATTCTCTGAGTTTTCATTTCCAGTTAAGCTCTACCATACTGAACTTCTCTTATTTGTAACCAAGGAAACCTGTCTATTGTCAAGCATCCTGTGAGTGGCAGGTAAGATGATGGAGTTCTTTGAAAATTCAATATAAGACAAATGACAGCCATAACCAAGAGTGGCAAAATGTGGTTTCTCCCCTTACAGAAGAAATAAAGCATTCTCTTCCATCAGCATCGAGAATTAGGAACTGACCTGGTATGGCATAGTCATCTAGGGAGAACTTTGGGGGGAAATGTAGGATTTGGGCTGGACTGGGCAGCTGCAAGTCTCCAGGATGAACACAGTGCTGACCACAGTAAGAAAAAGCCTTTCTAGGTGTTATGGATGCTGGGGCTTAAAGCATCCCTGTTGGTTGGTCCATTAACACATACTTGCCGGCCTCCTATGGGCTAAGTATGGAGGAAGTCAGAACTTGAGATCTTAGAATCTGCTCCAGCTGGTTGGGAAACTCATTTAAATCAGAGAACGGGGAAGAAGAATGTGCAGTATTTTTTTAAAGAGGAGTCCATACCACATTCCTGTGGGTCCTCGCTCAAATCCCAACGCTTCCCCCCGCTCCCCTCAATGGCATTTTAAAGACTTCTCTGCTGTTGAAGTCAGGTTGGAATTCTCAATATGTTTTTGATTCCCAGTCTTTGGAAGTGAGCAGAAATGGCCAATTTGAATGAGAGCTGTTCCCCCCTGTAGAGCCTCTTCTCGACTACCCAGCTGCCATCACTTTCCCCCACCCTGTGGTTACTGTTCCTTCCCAGTTTACATCTCAAGCCCCATGGCTGGCTAGGCTTCAGGCCTGAGAACGCGAATCATTCTCCCCGAGAGAAGCTTGTTGCTGTGATTGAATTAGCTGCAGGCTTCCATGGTTCAGGGTCCAGGGAGACAAGGGCAGACATCGTTTTCCTTCTTGGGTCTTACCGTTCCACACTAACAAGACCTCTCCGTTAGTTTATTACGAGGCTGTATGTATCTGAAGAGCAGAAGTTTCATTCCTCCAGTTCACGAAAGGTCACAGGACAATGGTTGTCAGGTCCACTCAGCATGAGGCATAAAAAAACCCAAAGCCTTAGTTTTCCCATCTGTTCAGTGGGATGATAGCACCCCATTTGATAGCAGTTATCACAAGAATTAATTAAAATCAGGGCACTGGCTCCATAGTATCTTGCTAATATGGACAGACTCAAACGAGCAAAGCCCCTGTAGTGACTTAAACTCTGGGGGACAGACTGGCTGAAGCACTTGCTGGGTGCCACCTGTATTAGTACATTATACCCCCCCCCTTTTTTGGTAGTTTCTGATCAGTCATTTTCTCTTTGTCTTTAAAAGTGTCTTCTGGAAGAAAGGCAGTTTGCAAGAAGGGCAGCCAGGCCTGCTTCTCATTTCCTCCCTTCTCTTTGTCCTGTTTGGAAGCACATAACTCAAAATAGGTTGAGGACATAACAGATCCAGTTTTTTTCAGACTCTTTTTTTTTTTTTTTTCAGAAGCAAATGATTGAAGAGAAACCAAACTTAGCTCTCAAAAAATGGCCGGGTTGGCTTTGGAGAGGAATGGAAACGCTAGAAAGGGGCCTCCCTCTCCTTAACGATGAGAGCATTGAAGCTACAGCAGCTGACAGCCCGTACAGGGGCTCACCGCCAATGTCCCACCTCTCTACCTCCTCTGAAGGAAAAAGAATTACTACAGACAGTGTCAGGCAACAAAGCCAGGAAGGACTAGTCAGCGGGCACTTGTCTTCTGAAGGGCTGGACAAGGAGTGGGGTCAGGTTAGTGTCACACAGGATGCTCAGAAGTAGAGGAAAACCTGAGTGACAGCCAGGCGGCAGCTTCTAGCAGTGATTCAAAACTGAGACCTGACACTGGATGAGAACCAAGTGACTCTGAGAACAGCTGAGAGAGATACAGAATTGTCTCCAATTTGTTAAAAAGCAAATAAAGGTTATGTGAAATGTTCAGAGGAAATGAATTCTTGAAGGACTCCCCCTTGTAGGAGATATTTTCACAATCCATCCCATCCACCTTCCCCTTACTGCCTCGCGACACACCCCAACGCGGCCACTTCCTGTCTTTCCTATCCCCACCCAGGGTCCCTGCTCCAGAGTATTTGTCAGGCTGTTGGCGCCGCTTAGGATGGTAAGTGCCTTCCTAGCCCCTTTCTTTCAGTTCACCTGAATTCTGCATACTTGCCAAAGAGCTCTTCGGTCCCACTGGCTCCACGAAGCCTTCCACGTGCCTGTCGAAAAGCATTCTTTCCCTTCATTGGCCTCCCACAGCCCCGTGGCCGCTCCTGTTTCTCAAGCTTCGGTGCGATTGTACACACTATGTACAGACATGGCTGCATTGCTTCTTCTCTCTCTGGCAAGTTTATCAGTAACTGACTCATTCAGTCTCCTGCGTGGATCTGACCTGCGTGTCTCACAAAGGTGCCGAGAAAATGTTTTCCGAGGGATCATCTGAGAGGCATCTGCATGATGCTGGCACCACGGTCCTTGCCTGTAGCAAGATTCTTCCCGGGGGTGTCGGGTTCTCCTGGGATCGAAAAAGATAGAGATGTTGGAAGTATTTCAGGAAGAGCTGTAGGAAAGGGGAGTACATTTTCAAATAGGCCAAACAAAGTCAATTTAAAGACAAAAAAAGCTGGAGACCTTTGCAGAGGAACCGGGCACGCTCGTGGCTCTTTCTGCAAGCATGCCGAGGATTTCCCTTCCGCAGGCATGCCGAGGATTTCCCTCGGAGAACTGGAAGCAGTTGGTTTTCATTCCTGATCAAAACACATCAGTAGGAAATCAACCTAAGCAGAAGTGGCGCTGAGATCACAGAGAGGAAAAATATTTTGGAGAGAAAGTGATTCAACAGTGAGATGAGCTACCAGAGGGAATGTAGACTTTAGGGCTCCAGAAGAGTATTAAAGCTCAGATCTCCGTGTGCCAAGGCCAGGTTAGCGACTCCCTCTGGAATGAAAGCCATGGCATGAACTTGACAATCTCATCTCTCACACTTTCCTGAGCTGGCCAGGTGTCCACCCTATAGGGCACCAGAAGCCAATCCTAGTACCTCCCAGCAGGTGGCGACAATGCACAGAAAAACCTGATCAGTAGCTCTGGCCAGAAAAGTTTGAAAAAGGGGCTGTGATTTCTGAAGACATTAGAGACCCACGCTAGGTCTGTAAAAATCTTTTAAGCTCTCCAGAAAATGTGGACGCCTCCATCAGTTTGCCTCACACTTTCTCCTCCTTTGCTCCTCGCAGGGCCTTGGAATTAGGATAAGAAAGTGTGTTTGGTTGCTTGTTATTGTAAATACAACCTTCCCAAAAGGGAATGGGGCATAGTCTTTTCTAGACAGTTGAAGAATCCATGGCCAGAGAAAAAAATAGTGTACAGTTTTTCCAGGTCTGCTTTTGTGGACTTTATTAAATAACACCACACACACACGCACACACACACACCATAGGCCCAGCGTGATGGCTCAGTTGGTAAAAGTGCTTGCCATGAAAGCCCAATGGGCTGAATTTGATACTCAGAACCCACATCAAAATGCTGGATATGGTGACATGTGCTTGTAATCCCAGTTTCAGAGAGGAAAGGACAGGAGGATTTTGGGGGTTCACTGATGTGACAGTCTAGACATTAGTGAGCTCCAGAACAATGACAGTGTTATCAAAAGCAGGGGACTAGATAGATATTGCTAGGGATGTCCTAAGAATGTTGTTTCTTAAATACTGCCTTCTGACACACACGCACACACACGCACACACACACACACACACACACTCATGTGCTTCCACCCACACATACACACCTCTCACTTAGACAAGTATATATACTCTCACACACATTGAAATAACACCTGACCAATAAAAAGGCGACTCCTCTAAAGATGTATGCGTATTTAAAGGGAGGCATGCCTGTGTTCTCTGACTTCCTCCTGAAGAAGGCTGCAGCTGAAGGATGCTAGGAACCTCGAGTTTTTAAAGGGTGGCACTCCTGTGTGTTCTCTGGCTTCCTTCTGAAGAAGGCTGCAGCTGAAGGATGCTAGGAACCTCGAGTTTTTAAAGGGTGGCACTCCTGTGTGTTCTCTGGCTTCCTTCTGAAGAAGGCTGCAGCTGAAGGATGCTAGGAACCTCGAGTTTCTCTGAGTCATGCTAGGTTGCTGAATCTGCTCACACCAACCAGGCCTCATGACTCAGCCTAGAGGCAGCCTCTTGATGAGGATGCATGAGAGTGGTCCATGCCTATCAAGAAGCAATAACCGGGAGGGATGCTGCGTGTTGAATGTAACAACCAACATCAGATTCACTCCCAGGGATATTTCCCGTTGATATCCCTACCAGTGGCCCAGTGGATAGTTAAGAGATAAGCACTCCCTCTTTAACCCATGTGTTGAGCCCCAGACTGCTTCCATCTGCTGAGAAAGCTTACTTCTTCACCTTGTTTCCCTATGTAACATTTAGATCTTTATATCGCCTTGGTAATCCAGACACATGCCTCCTAAGCAATCTATCAGTGTGTAGTATGCATCTCCTCCCCGTCTTCTGACTCAGAAGTTTAGAGGCTGGATCAGAGGGCTTGCCGTTGTGTTGTGTGGACAGGATGTGACAAACACAGGCTACAGTGAAAAGAAAACTGCTCACATTCCACAAGGAGGCCGAGAGAGTTCCATCAGCCTTTCTGTCTAACTATAGCATCATCTCTATTTCTCGTGTGCATCAAAAGCTCACAGTTGTTTCGCTTGTTGAATTGGTTGGAGTTTCAAGGATGTCTTCAGCTCGATCCATCATGACCTCCCTTAGATTAGGAATCATAGCCACCTGAATTTGTTTTACGAGCCTGCAGGAAAGATTTCCCACTAGGTTCCATCCATGAAAACTAGCAGTACAATGCCCAGCATGAGAAGTGGTTGTTTTTCTGTAAAAGACAAAGGGTTGAAAACCCTGTGGTTGAATCATGGTCGAGGTGGGAGGCAGCCAAGGGTGGATATCCTCAGTGGAGTGCTGGCTTTGAAAGCTCATGCTTTCTTTGGGATTACTTCAGTTGTCAAATGCAGCAGAGTTGACAGCAATACACAGCAGGCCATGGATTATGGCTGTCTCTAATGACCGTGGGGCACTGTGTTTACTGTTCTGGATGTTAATATAGAGAGTAAATGGCAGTTCTTTAATTGAAGGTTGGAAGTTCCCCATACTAAGGCGCCCAGGCGACACATCCTTAACCACTAAAGAGAAACCCAAGACACTTGCTGGCTAGGAAATGATAGCCCTGGAAGCCGTCTTCCTATTTGTGCATGTGGTTTGTATGAGAGGGAGCGTGGACCCAGCAGCTGGCCTGCACCTCACTGGCCGCTCTTGATCTTCCCAGAGGAGAGGGCATCATGGGGGAACTAGCAAGAACATATTAGTTCCATAGGAAATCTCAGCTAATCAGAAATTTAGTGCAACATGATGTTGGGGGAGGCTGCTTGTATCTTTCCCGGCCACCCAGACTCCCAAAATTATCACACAGAAATCTGTATTAATTGCAATTCTCTTTGGCCAATAGCTTTAGCACATTTCTGGCTAACTCATATCTTAAATGAACCAATTTCTATTTATCTGTGTATTTCCACATGACTGTGGCTTACCTGAAAGTTTCTGGTGTGCTCCGACAGAGACGTCTGTCCCCTGTGGGCGGCTACACAGCTTCTCCCTGACTCTGCCTACTTTCTCTATATATCTCTTTACTCTGTTAAGCCATTGGCTGAAAGCAGCTTCTTTATTAACCAATGGCAATAAAACATATTCACAGCCTGTATTACCTCCCACATCAACATGACAACACACCATGTATGAGGCCAGGAGAGAAGTTGGGGGGCCAGTTCCTGTTCATTCTTTTTGGAAAAATTTGAATTGGTCATTCAGTGTTTTTCAGTTTAATTATGGGAACAATTTGTGGTGTCTCAACCTCTAGTCACAAAGATTTCCCATTATTTAGATTATAACCTCTGTAATGTGAGCTGTCACAAGGTTCTAAGACTGTCACTTGGCCTTATTTGTTCCCATAGGAGTACAATAACTTCCTAGAACTGAAACCAATGATGTCTGGTGGTTCCAGACAGCGCTGCTGTTTAGGTAGTTTGTTACTTACCACGATATGCAGATTAACCCTAAGTCCTGTGTTTGCCCGACAAGCATCCTACCATCGGGCAGTATCTCCCTCCAGTCCTCCCTTTACTTTTTAAGACTGGTTCTCACAAAGTTGCCCAGGCTGGTCTTGAACTCATGATCTTTGTCTCAGTCTCTGAGTAGCTAGGATTATAGGCCTCTGCCACCAGGCCTCACTAAACTCATTACCTCATAGTTCTTGAGGTCAGAGGTATGAAGTGGGTCTCACTGGAGCAAAGCCAAACATTCTTTCCAGTGGTCCTAGGGGGAGAATATTTCTTTTCTTTTTCTAGTTTCTAGAAGCTGCCTGATGCTGGATTCTCCTCCATATGCTGTAAATATGTTTTATTACCACTGGTTAATAAAGAAGCTGATTTGGCCTATAGCAGAGCAGAATATAGCCAGGATGGATAAGAAATATACAGAGAATGAATAAGAGGAGTCAAAGAGATGCCATTAGCTGCCGTAGGAGACAGACACCCTGGAACCTTACCTCAAGTCTCATGATAAAATATAAAATAATAGAATGAGTTAATGTTAATTTAAGATGTAAGAATTAATTAACAAGAAGCCTGAGCTAATAGGCTGAGCAGTGTTTTAATTAATACAGTTTCTGTGTGATTATTTCAGGTCTGGGTGGCCGGGAACAACAGAGCAGTCTCCGTCTACAGCTGCCTTGTCCCATGGCTTGGGAACCTTCTGGCAACTGCACTGCTCTTATTTGTTCTTTGATTTTTATTGTCACATTTTTTCTCAGTTTCTCCTGTTTTGTTCTTTCAATTATGAAAATCTCTGTGATTGTACTGGGTTCTTTAATCCTTTCATACACAAATTGTCTGATAAGCCACCTTACTTCTGTCTGCTGTCTTTAATTCCTCCATGCCCCTGCCATTTAATATAGATAGTATCCACACTGGGTCTGAGGATAAAAACATGGGCATCTTTGGGATGGAGACTTTATTCTGCTTAATTGGAAGGTACTGAGTTAGGGAGGGTCTGTGGAATGCCTTGAAGAGATAAGACTCTTGTAGTCAAAATCTCAGAGACAAGGACTATCGGTGGGAAAGTTCAGTAGTGATAAAGGCCTTAAAAGCAAACTTCTTAGTCAAGTCAAGAAGATTGTTTTTTACTAAGCGCACATGCTTTGGGCTAGACAGAACCTGGGTCCAATGTTGAGTCTATCACTGGCTGGATATGAGATTCTAAGTAGAGCACTAGAGGCTGATAAGTTTCCTTTAATGTAAAACAGATGTAACAATATGCAGTGGTACTGGTTTCCATGGATCTGAAGCAATCAACTTTGAAGGATGCAGTTGCATTTTGGCTCATGATTTCAGAGCTTGCAGCCTGCGGTCTCCATGTTTTGACCTGCGGACAAATGAAGTATCACAAAAAGGATGTGTGGAGCTAAGATACAGGACACAACCCCTGGGACCTGCTTCTAGATGAGCCTGTTTCTACCTTCCCAACAATGCTATTAAGCTAGGAATATGTCCATAGATGTCAAAGCCTTCAGGAGTAAACTTTTCCTAAAAGCCCACCAATAGACACCCAACGCTTTTGAGACACTTCTTATCAAAGTTGGTGTGATTACATGGGTTCATTCTCATATTTGAGTGAGATGGTGCACACAAAATGTCTAGGGTGGTGTCCAGCATTCAGTACTCAGTATTCAGTAAGCAGGGTCTTCATGTTAGAAGTCTTGTCTTTTACTCATATCCTTATGGCACATCTAGAAGAAGGCCAAGGTCTATGATGCTTTAATGTAGCAATATATTAATATCTTATATTAACATATTAATCAATATATTAATAAGTAATATATTACATTAATTAATAATATGTGAAAATAATATATTAATTAAATATTAAGGATTTGTATTTCATAATACTTTGATTTTAAAAGTAGATGAGTCAAAACTTTAAGCTGCTTTGAGAAATGCTTATATTTATGCAGTGATGATACCACCTTCCTGCTGGTGGGCACTCTGTGCTGGTCACTAGAGAAGGGGTAGCCCACATGTGGGTCCCATGGCCCGTATAGCACCAGCCCTGCAGATGCTCTGCTAACAGCTAAGCACCACTAAGGAACTCAGGGACCAAAGCCTGATGAGGTAATGCCCAGGGTAATTGAAGGCATTTTCACAAGAGTTAGGATTTAAAATGGGCATTGAGGGGAGTTGGGAGGCTGACCAAAATAAGTGGTCACTTTATTTCTAGAATTTCAACATTGGGTTGAGAGTATAGAAGAAATATTAGTGCACTGAACACATATCATCACAATGACACTAGCAATGCTGGTGTTCACAGTACCCAGACACGTCATTTTGTTTTATCTTCTTAGCACCAACACAACCTATGGGTTGTGAACATTTTAGGGGTTGGATGACATTTTCACAAGGGTCTCATATTAGATATCTTGCATATCAGATATTTGCATTATGACTCATAACAATAGCTAAATTACTGTTATGAAGTAGCAATGAAAATAATTTTATGGTTGGGGGGTCACCACAACATGAGGAACTGTATGAAAGGGTTACAGCATTAGGAAGGTTGAGAAGCACTGCCTTAAAGGGAACAAAGACCTTGAGGAGAAGCAAAGTTAGGGCCAGAGCTGTTTGATTCTGGTATAAATCAGGCTGCTAAAAAAAGTCAATATACAAGAGGACCTTTCCCTGTACTGGATCCATTAATCTTCCTGTGCAGGTTGGGGAGATGAGTGTTATTGAGGGATGGAGGAGGAGTAAAGAGGATGATGGGATGGTTGGAGTAGCCCAGGGCATTTGGGAGCCTCATAATGAACTGGGTAAGTTTGGGCCAAGCCAAGTGGCTAAGGTCTAGGAAGGGAGCTGGGACCTTGGAGTTTGATACCAGCCTATCTCAGGTTTAGTTCTGTTTTATTTCTCTTACACTATTACTGCCTTATTTGAACTCCAACCCCATAGTCCTGTAGAGAAAAAGCCGTCTTTTCTTCCCTCCCTGAAGTCTTGAGCACTGTTGAGGTGATGATTGAGGTCAGGTAATAAAGAAAAGAGCTCCATTTTGGTGCATTTTAAGTAAAGTCTCCCTTCAAGAATGGTACTTTTTGTGGATCCCTTTTCCTAGACCACTGATGTGCTAGTTCCTGAGGGCACCTTGTATATTCAATGTCCTTGCTTCTGCTCAGACCATTTTACTGGGTCATCTGTCTATCTGTTGCTTTCATTGGTTAATTAATAAAGAAACTGCTTGGCCCTCTGATAGGGTAGAATTTAGATAGGCAGAGTAAACAGAACAGAATGCTGGGAGAAAGAAGCAGAGTCTAGGAGTCGCCATGATTCTCCCACTCCAGACAGGCGCAGGTTAAGATCTTCCCTGGTAAGCCACACCTCGTGGGCTACACAGATTATTAAATATGGGTTAGATCAATATGTAAGAACTAGCCAATAAGAGGCTGGAACTAATGGGATAGGCAGTGTTTAAAAGAGTACAGTTTCCGTTTAATTATTTCAGGGCATAAGCTAGCCATGCGGGCTTCCAGGTTCCGGGGACACAGCCCCACCACTCCTATTACAACAGCCTGGCAAGATTTTTTTTTTGCCAGTCTAAAGCTCAATGCATAGTATTCCAATTTGATTACCCTTAGGGTAACTTTTCTAATCATTTTGGGTTCACCAATCTCTCCATTCTCTGAATCTCAAGGCCTTGTCCCACAGGCCTTATACCTAATGACTGACATTTGGAAATTAGTGACATATCATTTACCTTTCTAATGACTGACATCTGTGTTCTGTGTGTCCTTTTATAACAATCTGTATGCTGCCTTATGTCTCTAATAGCACTGCCTTGCTGTCTGGCCCACCCTAGGCTCTTACTAAGTATCTGATGGTTATAGCACTTGGGATGCCATTCCTTACATTTCATGGTAGGACTCACAGGGATTGAACAGTTTTGGTCTGCTCCGGCTCCTTCCCACCTCTGGATAGCCCTCTGATTTCATCTATGTCGTCTAGTCTACTGTGTGTCATCTTGGAAGACAGCGCTAGGTGCCTGTGTTCTCTTAGAGAATCTCAGAGTGCACAGCCCCTTCTCTCCAACTACCAAACTGGATCTCTGGAATGGGAACTAAATTTGGGGGTAACTGTCATCTCCCGGGTCTCTGGAACTGAGCGGGGAGTTAAAAGACAGAGGCTACTTCTTGTATCTCATAGCATTCTGTTTGCCCTCTAGCTTTTAGGCCTTTGTTTAGTATATATTTCAAGCCACACTCTTCAAGTAAATCTCTATAAACCATGCCAGTTACAGATCTCCCAAAGTTCCCAAATAGTTTTAATGGCTAGGGTTTTTTTTTTATTTTGGTTTTAAAACCAAGAAATCCTAGTTGAGACATGCCTATTTCCAGATCTTATCAACCTGCCCCTGGAACATTCTTACACAGCTTCTTATTTTAAGTTTTACTCTACATTCTTTCCAAGGTACTATATATAAGAAGAAAGTTTAAAGTAAACTCATGACTTATTCTTGTTCTTACGATAAAATGTTGCCCTCTAAGCATTTCCCAATACTTTCTGTGTGTGCTGCAGATTTGGGAAGAACGATGCAGTATAAAGACCTAAGATTTGACTTTGGACCTAGGCTTGGAGAAATTCAAGGCTTAGTGTATGATATTGGTCTGTTTATTGAATCTCCTCATGATTCATTTTCTAGTATGTAAAATGAGAACACCACTTACTATCCCTTGGGGGCATTTGTATTCTTTGAGGCAGGATGACACAGCTCCTATGACCCCAGCATGATGGCGTCTCAGTGGATGTTCCTCCTCTGTCCTTGCCCTGTACATATGACATGAGCAGGGAGCTGGCTGCTCCCTCATGAGTCTTGACCTAGACTAGAGATCAGATGCACCATCTACATAGCTCCATCATCACTGTGTCTTGTGTGCATTCTAGAGAGACAAGAAGGAGAGAGGCTGACACCGTGCACTGAAGTCAGAGGGTTTGCATCTGTGCTGTGCTAAGAGCAGTTCCCAGTCTACTGATCAGAGAACCGGCCATTGGTTTGATGCAGTTATTTAAGGAGATGGCCACGGTTTAGAAATAGGTGAGGCGTCAACCTCATGGTCCCCCGTCCACTGTCAGCAGATGAAAACACACATTGTGCATTCCAGACAGTGTATGGGAACAGTTGTCTCTAGCAGTAGCCATGGATCTCCACCCCCCCACCCCCGTTTCCCATTCTTTCGTTTGAACAGACCATTTATTGTGGCTGCCAACGAAGGAAAACAAAGCGAGCTCATCACCAAAAGGGGACTCCCTTCCCAGAAGTGCTTTTCCCTGGAAGCTGAAAGGGGGCTGCCCTGTTCTTGCAGCAGTGATAGTTTTGTGGGGCTCAAAAAGAAGAGTAGCCCCTGATAATTTCTAACTTGGCTTCACACAAGACATCAGGGGAAGAAGGTGTCTTTAGATTGCCAGGGGTGCTGGGAATATCTATGGAAACTGATAATGCTAAATCAGCTGGATGGTACCCTCTGTTCTACTGGGGTTTGTTGGCCAACATGGATAATATGGATATATAGATAACAGGGCTGGTTCACTGATATGGTATCACTTTGTGACATGGGGATTTTGAGTGTCAACCAAATACACAAGAGTGCCCTGCAGGAAGTGATTGGTGCGGTGAAATTTTATGTTTCAGCATGACACAGTTACTCAGGGAAAGGACAGAGGGTGTGGGAAGGAAGGTATTTTTATATTATATGTGACCAGGGAGGTTTCTCTGAGGTGGTGATTGATGTGTTCTCCTTCTTGCTTTTGAGGTACTAAGAAAACATAGAGATCTAGAGATCTTCCCAGTTGTTTCTAAGAACCACACCTTTCCCTTCTGCTTCTCTGCACACCCTCTGACGGCTACTCTGAGAGACTTACAGGTCCTAGCCACAGAGTGTTTGGCCTTCCTAGCGGCACCTGTAGCAAGGAAGCCCTTGTCTTACACAAGCACAGCGTTGTGTGCACTAAGGGTCCAAGGCTCTTCCAGGGCTTTACCCTCAAGTTTGAAGCTTGCATTTTTGAATCCTCAGCATGCAGCTTTTGTTGGTTATATCCCAGTCCCTTGGAAGCCACAGGAGCAGTAGCAATGGGTGTCTACAGCACAGCACTCAAATCCAGGCAGTGCTTTGGAAAACAAACGTCTGAGGTGGAAACCGTGTGAATTCTGATTGGGAAATGAAACCAAAGTCTTCCTCTGTCCTTGGGGCGGGAATTCCATTGTTTGGTCTCATACGACCTCTGACTGGCCACGGAAGCTACAAATACCCATGACTCCCTAACGGGAGAGAAGTGATGACATGGATTTCCCCAAACTCAGAGGGGCATTCCACAGGGGATCTGGGCCACTGCAGTGTGAATTCCTTTTCTGGTAAGCTATCATAGTGAGTTAACTGTAGCTTGATGAGCTCAGGAGACTTCATTTTTTTCCTCTACAAGGTGAAAAAAAAGGCCTCAAGTCTTAACTACTGGATGTTCTTTTATAAAAGAACACACACAGACACACACAGTTGTCTTTGCAGGTGAAATGCTAGGATGCAGCTCTTCTGATCGCCAGCCAATCGGAATTAAAGCGGCATGAGAGGAAACCGTGTTTCTCAGAAGAGCCCATTGAATTTGTCCAAAGTCTATTTCTTGGCATATGAAAACCATGTACAATCATGCCAAAACCCCATGGATGTTGACTGCAATGTTGTCAGAGAGTCTGAGAGTGTCTGGTACAGGATAAAGCCCAGCTCTCCATCGATCTCTGTTTTGTGTGATATGTTCTTAAAGATTCCTTGGGTATACCTTCATGTGGCTTTAAAGCTGAATTTTATCTTTTGTAGAGGCCTGCATTCTTCATCTTATTAAACTGCTTAGCTGTGTTACTCTGGAGAGCCTGAGTTTGGGACTTTGGTACCCAGTTGTGCCGGTCAACAATGGGGACTGAGGACATCCTTGAACTTCAATTGGCTTTATAAAAGTGGAGAAAGAACTTTTACTCTCCCCTGTTTCAGGATGATGAGATAACCCAGAGAATAAAACTGAACTGCAACTGTAGCACCAGGCACTGGTGTTACATAGCACCAAGACATTATGCGTGTAAACAGCCAACGGCAGCAGCTCCTAGTAGAACAGCCTGCAAGAGGTAGTTCTTATGACCAGATCTTGAGTTGGAAGCAAGAGAAAGAGAGTCAACCTCAAGGCCCATATCCTACAATGAGCAGCTTTTGTACATTTCTGAGGACTGAGACAGTTGACACGTCATGGGGCCCATGTAAGTACAAGCATTTTTGGTGCTGAATGGTAAAGAGACCAGGGGTGTTATTTCCTGCCAGGTTTCCCCACTCTCTGCTTATCTCCTGTTTTTCTTGGCTTGACTCTGCTAGAGAAGCTACCCTGATTTCCTGCTATGTGAAAACGGGGTGGATTTTCCTTCTGTAAAATGGGAATACGATCTCCTAGGACTTTGAAAGGGTCAACAATGAGGTAAAAGTTACAAGAAAACACCTCCATTAAAGCATTGCCCATGGTATGTAAAAAAACTGAAAGATTATAGCATGTGTTACAATTATCACTGTGTATATCACAATCTCAATGGCTATGTATCTTCCCCGACTGTCTACTAACAAGATAGGCTAAGCTTCAAGCAGTTTTAGAAACAAGGAAGCGAGTGTGAAAACTATAAAACCTCATCTTAATAATGCAAGGCCGCGTCTTGAAGCATTCTTTATTTTGTCTTAGCTAGTTTTCTCATTGATGTGACAAAATACTTTAGAGGAGTGGATATTTGTTCAGCATCATTGTCAGAGACGTCAACCCACAGTTCAGCAGTTCTCAACTGTGGGTCATGACCCCTTTGGAGGTCACGTGTCAGATTTCCTGGATATTTACATGACAATACATAAAAGTAGAAAAATTGCAGTTATGAAGTAACAACAAAATAATTTTATGGTTGTGGATGAGCACACTTTGAGTAAATATATTAAAGGGTTGCAGCTTTAGGAAGATTGAGAACCTGAGAACCCCTGCCATAGTCGCTTGGTCTCATGTACTTGGAAAGACCTAATGTCGTACATCATGCATCATGGTGTTGTGTGTGTGTGTGTGTGTGTGTGTGTGTGTGCGTTAGAGGAGGTTCCTCACTTTATGATAAATGACAAGCAGAGAGCAGAAAGGAATGTATAAACCTCAGACCCATTACCCCTGTAATCCACTTTCTACAACTAGGTACCACCTCTTAAATTTTCCAGAATCTGATACTTGTCTGAGGAGTGAGAGTGAGCCTTGATGAAATGGTAGCAAAGGTCACCCTCTTCTACTGCTTAGCAAGCGATTCCAGTCCCTTAAAAGAGATGCTTGCCACCTTTCTCTCCTGATAGGGCTTCCATCCTCTCTGGTCCGAGCAGGGATGCCACTTAGTCTATACTGTGAAGCTCAGAGCACAGACAATTCTTGGTTCATATATAAACAGCGAGAGTCAGATGATAGCAGTTAATACATTTGAAGCATCTTTCATTTGCCCGCCAAAGTCTGCTCTAAGATTAGAAGGACAGGTTGCCTCTCAGCCCAGAGCAGAACCCTACTGTGATTTTGGAGCAGAGATAGAAATTGTGGAGGAATGGCTATGCCCTCCCAGAACAGACATGCGGGTAGTACTTGGAAAACCACAGTTAACTTTTGCTCACCCATCCACAGTGAGCCTATCTAATATTCATCATTTTGCCAGTTCCCACTGAATTTCAGATATCCACATAGATGCCACTTGCTCAACAAAGTCTGCCCTTTTGGCCATCTGCTCTTCCTACAAATGTTTCTCTTTTTGCCATGCCATCTTGCCCTTCCCATTCACAATGTTCGTTTGTTCATGTGACAAATACCAGTATAAATAGAAAAAAGCACCTGCTTCTCATGCCCTGAAAGGAAGTAGTGGCATGAAAAGGAGGTACAAATGGTGACAGACGTGAGGCACTTTGCTTTCTAGAATGGCTCAGAGAGAGGCTGGATGAAAAGGGTCAAGAACAAGTGTCCTCAAACTCACTGTGCAGTCCAGGCTTCCCTTGAACTTAGGGTTCTCCTCTCCAGACCCTCTGTATCATAAGATTACAGGTATAAACCACTGAATCTGGTTATTTCAACACTTTGAGTATGGAAAGTCTAGGGACAAACAGATGGCAAAAAAAAGTTTCAACACAGCCAAAGTGGAAATGCAAACATGTTAAAATTATTGACACAGTACAGATCTTTTTAATTCATGTCAGTATGAAAGAAATGTGACTAATAATGGCAATAAAAACGGAGTTGGGTTGTCTGTTTGGAGAAAGGGTGGTAGGGGAGGCCTTGTTTTGTGAAGTGGATGGAGGAAATAGGCCGTGTTTGCTCTTAAGTCCTCCTAGAATATCTTAAGAAATTTCTGTCTACATAGGAGACTTGGTGGCACTAGTACTTTATTGAATTGAGTCTTACAGTGATGAGTGTTTCTCCTTTACATTTAAAATGGGCTATGAAGCTGGCAACGAAAACAAGGTCTCCAGTTTCAGCTTTTGGTTTTGCCACCAAATGTGCTACCTTTATCAGTACTGTTATGTTGATCCACATTCTGTGTTATTTAACATTGCGACAAGAGGACGTGGAACAGGGCTCTATGGACAGCTCAGAGTTTAATTATTTATATTGGGATAGAATATATCTGACTTAAAGAACATCTGAGAACCAGCAAGTTTCAAATAATGAATTTGTATGGGACTCATGACCAGAGGGAATTCTGTAATAGGCACATCCAGGCTCACTCATACATGTGGCCTGTTGTTGCTGACCCTGATCATCCCTCCCCACCCACCTCTTGTCTCAGCCTTCACTCAACTGCATATTTCCTAAAGTAAAGTATATTCACACACATATCTTTATGTATACACACATATATACTTACACAAGGGATGAAATTTGCGAAGAAGGCTTATATCTGTCAAGAGCTAGAAGGGTCTTCTTCTGACCTCAAATAAGGCAGGCACAATTGCTCAAAGACAGCTCAAAGAGACCGGATTCTTTGAGTATTAAATAGCAGTTCTTTGGTGATTTGAGAATGTATAAAAAGAGCACACTGGACTATGGTCCTATGTCCACAGAGTTTGTCTGCTTTGTTCTTCTACCAGTTTACTTTGTTTTTAGTTGATTTATTTATCAGAATCTTCCCTGCCCCATCTGTGATCCCAGATCCATTTTGTGGAGAGATGCATCTGTGTAATTCATATGCACAGGGAAACTGCTTTCACTCTGGGACTAGTGATTTGCTGTTGCTTACTTATTGTGGCTCTGAATAACTCCAAGAATCCTTAAGTGCCATAATTTATAAAGAAGTAGTCCAATCTTGGCAGAGAGCAACACAGACCCTGAGATCTCCTTGCTGTCATGAAAAGTTTCCTGCTAAAAACGAATCCATGGACTTGAAGGAAACCAAGTTCAGTTCACAGGGCTGAGAACTTGGCCGGGAATCTGTAAACAGTGGAAACATCTGTGGGACCACCGCTTCCAACCTTGGGCCATAGGCTCGTGTGGCACCCGTGGGGCACGGGAAAGGCCAGATTGCTTTTAAAAGAAGCCCCGAAGTCTAGAGGAATGGACACAGAGGTTACTGATGTCTCACTTCTCATCCTGCTTCTGCACTGAGTTCTGCCTAGACCACAGGTTGTTGGTCAGCACAGATTTCTTGAAAACTCAGGTAGGAAATGAATCCTCTATCAAAGTCAACATGCACCCGACATGCCCTGTATACGGCTGAGTAGACAGAAGAGTGTACGCCCACAGTGAGTTGACTGTGGTCTAGAGAGAAGCAGAACTGAGTAAGGAGATAAAGCTTGATTAATGGGGGCACACATCTCTGTACCTTGCAAGGAAGACAGGGACTCTTAGGGATTGGTTTCTAGGGGTGATATTTGAGGCAAATAGACATTTAAGTGAAGAGATGATGGAAGACATGGTAGTTTTGGCAACGGAGACAGAAAAGAAGAGCTTGAATACCAGGGTTGAGGCTGACGTGTTCTGACCTTCAGTTCTGGGATGCTTGAGAGAAAGACTGGAGGAAATCAGTGTGGAAACTGAGGAGATGCAGGAAGGACAGTGCTGATACGTAGGGAAGGCCGAGGACATCAGAATTCCCTGTGTGAAACGGAATGTGAGGCCCCTTTTGAGAAGCAAGAAATAGTCAATCGTTTAAAGGCACAGAATTAAAAAATATTTTTTTTCAGTCTATTATGATAGTTTTATTTGCTATTGATGGCCTCTTTCTTTCAGAGATGAGCACAAACCTTATGTGACCAGGGGATTCCATTCTGGATATGCATGGGAAGTCCATTGACTCCAGGATTCTTTCTCCTGCAAATGACTCTAGACTAATAGGCTCCCCTGTGTCCTTAGAGTACCGGGAAGCCTTCTCATGGGCTTTCCTACCCCATAATTGATGAGAGGTGGTACCCAAGGGACTTCAATTACTTTGCTGAGAGATGCTCAGTACTGAGATTATGGGAGTGAGGGGATGGCTTCCTTTCCTCAACTTAATCGCTTTTCAAAGCACTGTGGTTACCAACCAGGTCGAGATCCTCCTCAGGTTCAAGACTGAACTCAGTTTGTCAGAGGTAGAAAGAATGAGGTTGCGTGGGAGGCAGGAACTGATAGAATGAAGAATTGCCCACCAACTGAGGTTCTAAACCCTGAACACACAGCTGTTTGTCCATCTGGACATCATTTCCAAAACACAATTTCAAGAAGGCATTGTGAGAACTGATGAGCTCAAATGAAGGGCATTAAGTCCAAGCATATGATGCTTAGGAACCGGGACCCTGAGTAGCTGCTCCGGCTGGGTGCCCAGGTAGCTGGTTCTGCATATGGACCATGAACTCTCCATCTTTTTCTAAGTGAGACCCACTGGATGGACATGGGTGGTTGGAGGTGGCCTAGGAAATAATCCTGTATAATAATAATCTCTGATGGATAATTTCAGAAGAGAAAGCAGGGGAGATGCTGGATTCCAAGCAAGATAATAACTCCAAGATGACTGATTTACAGGTGAAGCATCTTTCAAGCAAGTGATGATAAGCTTAAGAATCACATTCTATAGACCCTTGCTCCGGAGGTGACAAGATGATTTCACAGAAGAAACTAATCTGATAGAGTCCCAGGTCTTGGGAAGAAATGACTTTTTCCAAACGCACACCAGTGTAGGTGATACCAGATTTTTACAGCATTCTAAGGACCCAGATGTTGGGAGCAGTGAGACCCCAGATCCTGAATTTCTTGTAATCCCCTGATCTGAGTGTTTACAGCTGCTCTGAGCACGAGACCTTCAGGAGTTCCTGATGGCAGGAGAGTGATTTCTGGTGGGTTTGGCTGGGGCATGGCTATCTCTATATAATCTGCCCCTGAACACAATAAAGGGGGCATTCTTGGGGAATTCAAGGATGACCCGTGTCGCTGTCTCTCTGTCTGTGTGTGTCTGTGTATTTTAACCTCCAGCCCCCTTGCCCGAAGCCCACGAAATGGGTGCTAGCGCACCGAGCGCAGACACGGGGGCACAGTGCACAGCACCCAGAAAGAACCAAACAC
Organism: Microtus ochrogaster; assembly: GCF_000317375.1. Taxonomy (NCBI): domain Eukaryota; kingdom Metazoa; phylum Chordata; class Mammalia; order Rodentia; family Cricetidae; genus Microtus; species Microtus ochrogaster. The sequence goes on from NW_004949096.1 coordinate 26,052,761, forward strand.
AACTGAAGGAAAACAAGCCAACGTAATGATACCTAACTTGAATCTGCTATACTCATAGGCTGGTTCTTAGCTCAGTAGTCGTCAGAGAGCCTTCATCCAGCAACTGGAGGAAATAGAAGCAGATCCACAGTCACACATTAGGCAGAGCTCGTGTCTAGAAGAGAGAGGAAGGGTTTAGGAATCAGAGGGGTCAAAGATACCACAAATAAACCCATAGAATCAACTAATCTGGGCATTTAGGGGCACACAGAGATTGAAACAACAGCCAGGGAGTCAGTATGGGACTGACCTAGGCCTGCTACATCATATATGTGACAGTTGTATAGCTTGGTTGATGTGGGATGTCCTTCTATACGCTGTGAATATGTATTTTTCCTACTGATTAATAAAAAACCTGCTTTGGCCTATGGCAGGATAGAAGATAGCTAGGCTAGAAATCCAAGAAGAGATAGAGAGAGAAAGAAGGTGAGGTCGAGGGGGCTGGAGAGATGACTCAGAGGTTAAGGACGCTGACCGTTCTTCCAGAGGTCCTGAGTTCAATTCCCAGCAAACACATGGTGGCTCACAACCATCTACAATGAGATCTGGTGCCCTCTTCTGGCATGCAGTCATACATGGAGGCATCACACTGTATTGTATACATAATAAATAAAATCTAAAATAAATAAATAAATAAAATTTTACAAAAAAAAAAAAAGAAGAAAAGAAGGTGAGGTAGAGAGAGATGTTAGCAAGCTGCCCACAGGACAAGATGCCAGAACACTTAAGGCAATACCACAGTCACACAGTCCAATAGTCTGATATACAGACTATTAGAAGCAGGTTAATTTACAAGTGAGAGCTATTTAGTAATAGCCTAAGCCACTGGTCAAACAATTATATTAATATTAGCCTCTGAAGCTGGGCGGTGGTGGCACACGCCTTTAATCCCAGCACTCGGAAGGCAGAGGCAGGTGG
>NW_004949096.1:26054827-26056321 GCF_000317375.1 Microtus ochrogaster
AAAGAGGCTGAGAACTCAGGTGGGAAGCACGCACTTACCAGTGAGCCTCACTCTGAAGTCCCTCTTCCACCCCTAGGCGTTTCTGGGCCCATTAAGGCATTGGTGTTAGTACCCATTAGCACAAATGCCGCCCCAGAATGCCAAAGTCACATCTCTGTCTGCTCTCAGACCCTCCTCAGAGCCCTCTCTTCTGATTCTGAGGGAAGCCCACCTTTGGTTTTATGGTTGTGATCCTTTTCCCCTCAAACTAGAGGTCACCTACTGCGATACCACTGAGACATGAAAAATTCATGAGGCATGTCTTTTCCTGAGCCATGATGAATATTTTAACAAGTGAATCCCCAAACAGCATTTTAATTCTTAAATTACATTTCTAAATATATTTTAATGGCTAATCTTTTGAGTGGTAGTTGATTTTCTAATTACCTTTCTGTTTACATTGTGCAGGGTGAAATATTTGGACATAATAGAATATTCTGGCCACTTGTTGAGAAGTAGATGGACATAAATACTGGAAGAAAATGTGTTTGCTTCTGCATTATAATTATTGGGAAAATAAGCTGAATTTCTCAAAGAAGAAACAAAGGGAAGGAGGAGGGAAAGTGTCTTGTATATTCTCCTAAAACTTTAGAACTACAGAGCTAAAAAGTGTGCTTTTCACTCCCAAGTCAATGGTAATGTTAACCGAAATGGTGCCTTGTGGTGAGTGATGGTTTCCACATGTGTTTCTTCTCTGCAATAAAACAGAGGGAGTATAAGTGACCACCCCCCACATCCAGGACCATGATCTGCCCAGCTCTGGACCGGTCCCTTCACGGTGTGTAAAATGGGACTGCAGATGTAAAACCGCAGGTTTTGTGCTTCGGTTCTTTCTAAATCTTTATTGCATTAATATTTCTTTCCCCGGTGTTAGAATAATGAGCGGCAGTGTGATTTCAGCACAGCGGCTTGTTTTTCTTGTGATGCCCTGAAGGGAGGGCGTTGTGGGAACTGCCTGTGGTCTGTGGCCGTGTGTAGATGTGTACACAGTGGCACATTGTCCCTGTGTGCAGATAAATCCACGCTGAGGACTTGCCTTGTCAGTTCAGAGAGCTTAGAGCCATGTTCACCGTCACAGCTGGTACCCTTCTAGTGACCTCAGTCATGTTTCCATGGCAAAGGAGCTCAGTCGCTGGGGTGTTGCCATGGTCTTTGTATGTTACTAACATCTTGATATATGTACGAAGTTGCTTTGAAAAAGGTGTCCACTAATTGTTTCAATGCATGAAAACTAATAAATCTGAGAACAACCATCACAGCACATGCTGTTTGTTAATCAAATATAGCCTCTAGCATTAAGAAGATCGATTTAGTGCCGAGGATGTAGCTCAATGGAAGAATTCTAGTCTAGCATGAGGAAGGCCACTCATTTGGACAAATACTTGGATTGTAAAGTCTGAAAGCATCATGAGGAGTTTAGATAATTTTGCATTGACTCCAGAACTCTTTTTTTTT
>NW_004949096.1:26058396-26082460 GCF_000317375.1 Microtus ochrogaster
GCTATTTGTGGCTATCGTGAAAGGTGATGCTTCTCTGATTTCCCTCTCTGCTTCCATATCCTTTGTGTATAGGAGGGCGACTGATTTTTTGACTCCAGAACTCTTATCTCACTAGTTGCTGAAGGGCAATGGCCTTTAAAAGTAGAGTCCTATCCCACTCCTCTGTTGGCACAAAAATTGCAGAGGCTGCTAATCTAATAAAAAAAAAAAAAGATGCTTCAGTGTTGTTCTTGGGCAATGCAGGTTTTGGGAAACTGTCTTTGACTCTCCTTTCTCCTAACAAACAGTACTGGCAAAGATGGAGGAATTCTGAGATCCTGTTCACTCCTTAGAGTTCACACAAGATATAGGCTATATATCTGCAGATGTAGAATTTTAAACTGGTATTACAGAGGGTGAGTGGCAGGGTTAATCCCTTCCCCAGGGACACAATGATGCCCAAGCACTATTACTTCTTTATCTTATCTTTATCTTTATCTTTATCTTTCTCTATCAATACACATGAAGTCTAGAACAAGAATGAGCTCTGTATCACTATGTATGCTTTTAAAGAAAATCTATTCAATATGTGCTTTATTATGCTAAGGATATCAAAGATTCCTTTGACCTGTTTTGTTCTGAGACCTTTCCGGCACCTGATGTGCAAAAGATGAATGAAAATTATGTAGTGAAAAAAAAACCACAAAGTACAGTAGTCTGATACTGCCTGTATATTATTCAACACACACACACACACACACACACTTCCAGAACACAGAGCGGAATAGGTTTTATCCACACAACTTGTATAGATAAGAGCCTTAGCAGTACCTCTGTCTGTAAGGCTGGATTTCATGTGACTGTACATGTTCTAGGGATCAAAGAGACTTAGAATTTACCAAGGCCACACTTTTTTTTCGTTCTTTCCCCTTGTCAGTATGTAGGAAACGGAAGGGTGTAGCCACACATATGCATGCATATTTAGGCATAGAGCCCTAGACTTTGATCATATTTAAATACAGATCCTTACATTTCTAAATTCTTTTCATTGAAAGGTATGAAGAAAGATTTCCCCTTCTTCACCAATAGCTATCATGTCTTCCTTCCTTGGAGAGATATTAAGATGGAGGGTAAGGCAGATGACTTGACAGCATGGGAAAGATTCTCCAAGCCCAGGAATAACTTTAGTTGGGAGTGTTTAGAAAAGAGGAAGTCACTGGCTGAGAATAATTAAAAGATGCCTTCAAGGAACCTTCTAGCTGGATCTGTGCAACCATGAGGTTATCAGAACCACAGCATTCTAAGCATCTAGACAAAACCACTGTCCTCTCCTTAGAAAATGTGTGTTCAGAGAACTCTTTTCCTCCACCCTCTCCCAACCTGATCCTTCCTGTTCCCATGCCCACCCTCACATCCACCCATGATGTCTTTCTATTTCACCTTCACAGTGCTATTCATGAGTCTTCCCTTAATCCTTCATTTTACTTTGTTTCTTTGGACCTCTCAATTGTAACATGGTTATCCTATACTTTGCAGCTAATATCCACATATAAGGGAGTATATACTATGCTTGTCTTTCTGGTTCTGGGCTACTTTACTGGTGTGGGAGGTCCTTCTGTCTATGTGTTGTTTTTATTGGTTAATGAATAAGGAAACTGCCTTGGCCTTGTGATAGGGGAGAACTTAGATAGGCAGGAAAAACTGGACTGAATGCTGGGAGAAGGAAGGTGGTTGGAGAGAAGCCATGGAGCTGCCATGGAACTTTGCAGGTAGGCCACGACCTTGTGGTGATGCACAGATTACTATAAATGGGTTAAATTAGTATGTAAGACTTAGCCAATAAGAAGTTAGAGCTAATGGGCCAAGCAGTGATTTAATTAATACAGTTTCTGTGTGATTATTTTGGGTCTAAGCTAGCCAGGCGGCCTGGAGGAACAAGCGGCTCTCCTCCAACACCTCACTTAGAATGATCTTTTTTAGTTCCATTCATTTGCCTCCAAATTTCATGATGTCATTGTTTTAAATAGCAGAGTAATAGCCCATTGTGTAAATGTAGCACGTTTTCTTTATCCATTCTTCAGCTGATGGAAACTGTTATTAATAAAGCTGCTATGAACATAGTTAGTTAAGCAAGAGGGAAGAACAGCTGGGATCAGGGGCATCACTGGGATGAGCTAGAAACCTAGTACAATGTAAATGTCCAGGAATCCATGAAGGCGACACTAGGTAAGACTCCTAGCAATGGAAGATATGGAACCTGAATTGGGCATCTCCTGTAACCAGGTAAGACTTCCAGTGGAACACACACCTGCCCCTTTAATACAGTGATCAACCTTAAGGGGCCAGATCCAGGGAGGTGAATGTGGTGAGAAGTAGAGGCAGGCAGTCTCCATGAGATACAGGGCAGCCAGGACTACATAGGAAAACCTTCACACATACACACATGCACCACACACAGACTACACACACACATGAAAGAAAGGAAGAAAGAAAAAGAAAAGAAGGAAGGAAGGAAGGAAGGAAGGAAGGAAGGAAGGAAGGATACAGCTCTAGATTCACACCCACACCTTGCCTAGGACAGACTTAAAAAGTTTCTCTCCAGGCAGGGCTGGTCATGAATCAGAGGGAGCCTCCGGTTACCACACATCCAAGTAGATCCTCTCTCTATGTGCCATACAAAACAGCATTTGGAAGGCCAGTGAGATGAACAATAAAAAGAATTTACCAATGGTAAGAAAAAAATAAAAACTTAAAAACAAGACTTCCAGTGGAGAGGGTGGGACCTCAACCCACCCACATAACCTCTGACCTACCATTTTCCTTGCCTACCATATATGCCAGGACAAAGGAGGCACAGATAATGGAGTGACCAACCAATGACTGGTTCAGCTTGAGACCCATATTTTCAGAGGGACTACCTGACACCACCTGGCGTTCAGGACTCAGAGACTGGACAGCTCAGAGACCTAGGATAGAACCAAACATGGCTGGCAAAAAAGAAAAAAAGAAGTCAGTGAAATGATTCATAATGATAGCCTGCTATACTTATAGATTGTTGCCTAGCCCAACTGACATCAGAGAAATTTCAATAAGCAACTGATAGAAACAGATGCAGACACCCACAACCAAACAGGCAGATCTCAGGGATTCCTGTGGAATATGAGGAGGGAAGGAGGATTATGAGAGCTAGAGGTGCCAAGGACTCCCCAAGAAAACCCACAGAATTAGCTAACCTGGCCTCATAGGGATACACAGAATGAACCACCAACCAGGGAGCCTGCATGGGACTAACCTAGGCCCTTTGCATGTATATTACAGTTGTACAGCTTGGTCTTCTTGTGAGGCTCCTAAAAGAGTGACCAGGGTCTGTCTCTGACTCTGTTACCTGCTTTTGGAACCCTTCCCCTCACCAGGTTGCCTCATCCAGCCTTAATAGGAGAGGTGCCTAGTCTTACTGCAACTTGCTATGCCATGGCTGACTGATATACACGGGAGGCTTGTACATTTCTGAAGAGAAAGAAGAAGTGATGGTGAAGGGAGGAGATATTGAGGGGACTAGGAGGAGTGGAGGGAGGGGAAACTGTGATCATGTGAGGAAAACTTACTAATTAATAATAAGAGATTAAAAAAGAAAATTGTATGTTTGCATAAAATTTTGCAAATGTTTTGAGGTGTTTTTCAGATTCTTTTGAAACTCAACCCTTGGGTCCATAATATGAAATCCATTGCAAAGACAAGTCCTTTATTTGATACAACAAGTGATGCCTGAGGAAACATCAAGATCGTTGCCTTGGCAATTGTGGGTGGAGTAAATAAAAAGAGATGGCTTCAATGGTCATCTCAGAAGGGCATAGCAATTTTAAATATCTTCAGAGTATGAAGGAACTCTGATGAAAAATTATACATGTTAGCAACAGTCATCCTCTGAGGAGAGCTACAGACAGCCTGGCGAGAGCAAGGCTACTGGAAGCAAAAATAGAGCCATGGATATGCAACTGAACAAAGACCACCTTGTTGATTCCGGAGTCCTGTGTGAGCTAATAACCCGCTTGGGAGGATGGGCTTTGGGGAAAAGAGGGTTGAAAGTTTTCTTAACTTGTCAGAAAAGAAGAGGGTGTTGCTGGTTTCCAAGTTCTTTGGTCCTTGGAGACTTAACCAAGGAACAGCACTGATAATAAAATAACATTCATAGCAGGATCTTAGAATTTGTATTTCTTCTTGCTTTGGATCTGTGTCCCTTAGTAGAATAAAAAGGACTCTGGGTCATGATTAGAGTCCTTAGTTAGGGAAGAGCCTCTCTCATTCACGTTGTAATCAGTAAAATTTTCCTGCATCCTTGACATGACAAACTCTATGCTGTATGTTGGTAATAACTGACTGCTGAAAGTCTGACACAGTCTCTGACTTGGTGGAATATAAATATCAACCCAAACATTGACATACAAAGCAGTAATGTGTGAAGAGGAAACTCAAGGAAATCCCAGGGGGGAAAAACGAATTAGTTATTTTTTCCATGGCTGCAACAAGATATCTGACAAGAAGAAATATCAGGAAGGCAAGGATTCTTCTGCCTTAGAGTTCTAGGACATAGATTCTCTTCTGATGGGGAAGGCAAAATGGCTAGAGCAGGATGATGCTGGTCACCTTGCCTTTGCAGACATGAAGCAAGGAGTGAACAAGAAGTTGTGCTGGTTTGTACAACTTCAAAGTCATCACCCAGTGACCCACTTTCTCTAACAGAACTCTACTTCCTGAAAGTATCAGATAGCATCACTATCTGACTACCTGGTGTTCAACACGTAAGCCTCGGGGAGGCATCTTACCTTCTAATCTCAGCACTTTTCTACCCAAGTATGAGGAGATGCTTGGTGTAGGAGGTTCTTCTGTTTATGTGTTGCTTTCATTGGCTAATGAATAAAGAAACTGCCTTGGCCTTTTGATAGGGCAGATTAGGTATGCATGGAAAAGAGAACTGAATGCTAGGGGTAGGAAAGCAGAGTGAGAGAGCCACCATGGAGCCACCAGAGTCAGACATGCTGAATCTTTCCTGGTAAGCCACAGGCACGTGGCAATATACAGATTAACAGAAATGGGTTAAATCGAGGTGTAAGAGTTAGCCAGTAAGAGGCTAGAGCTAATGGGCCAAGCAATAATTTAATTAATACAGTTTCTGTGTGGTTATTTTAGGTGTAAGCTACTTGGGTGGCCGGGACAAACAAAGGGCCCACTCCTTGTAACAACTGGCTCCTTCAATGTGGCCAACTAACTCCACATAAAACCTTGAAAATGAATTCTATTCTAGACACAAAAACAGAGTTTAATACAGCTTTTTGCTGTTTGCTGGTGGCATGCACAGAGAGATTTTCATGACTCAGAAATAGCAGCAGAAAAAAAGCCACACCATTTTAAAAAGAGGCACCTGACCAGGGTGCAAACTCTGGATATGGAGTATTTGTGGGCCCTGGTGTTTGTGTGCCTACACAGGGTCTGGAGAAAAGTATCTGAGACCATGCCCGTGGTCTTCCTGCCTGGGCGGTGGGCAGGATCAGGTCTACTAGGCTTGGGCAGGCAGGAGAGCATGGTGGATTCCTGCCACCATACAGAGAGAGATGTTTCCAGGCTGTGCAATGTTCTGTGTGGCAAATTTGGCTGTAACTCAGATAAAAAAGGTTTATGTGCTGTATGCTCATTCTCGGGGTTGGACTGCTGAGCGCTGTTCCTGCCTGGTGGCCCCAGAGCTAGCACTGGTGGTGCTTCCACCATTTTAAAATTGGAGAGAGGTGGAGCCAACATTCAGAACAGCTGCAACCAAGCTGCTTAGCATTCTAAAAGCTCTTCAAGAGAGTAGAGAATTACAGACAATGCAATAAGGACAAATTCAGACATAAAAGATCCAAAAATGTGTTACGGTGTTGGATAAATGTACATAGGCTTGGGAGAGAGAAGAAAAAGAGTATAGATATTCATAAATAATGCTCTAAGAAAGAGGTAAAGTCTTTAAAGAGACATATTACAGATAGTCATAGATTAAAAGAAGTAAAGAAAAATAAGCTATGTAAATGGAAAATTCACAGAGAGTCTGGATTCTGTATATTATTGTGTTTTCTTTGAATTTTTTGACTGTGAAGAAGCTAAGTACAGAAAGGCATTTTATTGTATGGGCTATTAAGCTAACCCAGCATGCATATTATAAATGTATCTTGACTTCAGAATTTGGGTCTAAGGATATGGTACTTTGGAAAAGAGGTTCTTGTTTTGTTTTCACAGAAGATGAGAACCTGTGGATTGCCTCCAAGCATATATAGTTTCATGGACCTCCTGAAATGTTGTCATGAACACGCTCAAAAAGTTACTTTGCCTAACTCGTGACTGAGATGAACCTAGCACATAGGATGCACCATGAAATACCTGATTAACAGCACCCCCATACAGCAGGAAAAAGTTTGAAGAAAAATAGGTTCTATTGCTAAACATCTCTAGGAAAAAAAACTAAGCACTTCTAAGAGATCAGTTCAGTGCTTCCCTGGAATTCCCATGGATTTTGTACAGTGTTGAGTGGTCGCTTCCTTTTGGGGAAGGGATGGGGAGGCAGATCCCAAGGCATCCAACTCTGCCAGTGCAGTCCTGCAAATGGTCCTAGATTGTTGTGGGAGCTGCGGGTTGCATTCTGCCACCCAGCTCTTGCCACTGGCTAGCTTTACCTGAAATAACAACACACAAACTGTATTCTTTTAAACATTGCTTGGCCCATTAGCTCTATCCCTTACTGGCTAATTCTCATATCCCGATCAACCCATCTCTAATAATCTGTGTAGCACCAGTCTTACCAGGAAAGATTCAGCATGTCTGATCTGGCAGCTTGCTTCATCACGTCTGGCCAAGAGAGGGGAGTATGGCCTCTGAGCTCACTTCCTCTTCCTCCCAGCATTCTGTTCTGTTTACTCCTCCCACCTATGTTTTAACCTATGAGGCCAAGCAGTTTCTTTATTACTTAACCAATGACCTTCCTCCATCATTTCCCCTTTTTCTGTTTAAACAAAAAAAGGAAGGCTTTAACTTTAACATAGCAAAATTACATATAACAAAACAGTTATTAAGCAAGAATTATAGTTATAATATTTATATCCACCTTATCTTTTATCATAACAATGGAAAACTATAACTATAACTAACCATTCTTCAAGTTTATCAAAGACTCCAGAAGAATATAATATTACCTAAGTAAACAAGAAATCCAAAACTCTAGAAATGACAGAGACATCTCGATACCTGGACAGTCACCCAAAGTTCCTCTGTACCATTGGGGCATGAATCTTTGGCCTACAGGCCCATAGTATCCAGAGACATTTTCATGGAGCAGGAAATTTTAAAGGCAGTTCAGTTACTATCTGCTGTGTCCTGCAGAATGTCTCGCAGACTCTCATGGATCAGGAACCCCAAAAGATCATCTGTCCAGTTTATGCAACGGTCCATGCAAGAGCAGTTTCTTGCCCAAATGGCTATCAAACTCCACAAGGATCCTCTTCGATGCCCATCTTCTTCCTGAAGTAGATTGGTGATGGAGAAAGGTCATTGGTTAATTAAATAAAGAAGCTGCTTGTCCTGATAGGTTAAAACATAGATGGGAGGAGTAAACAGAACAGAACTCTGGGAGGAAGAGGAAGTGAGCTCAGACTCGACAGCTCTCCTCTCGGGGGCAGACGCCTCGGAGAGACACGATGCTCCACTCTTGCGGGCAGAGGCGAGAGCTCTGCTCTCTGAGGCACACGCGCGGCGAAGCTCCTACCCAGGATGGATGTAGGCTAGAATCTTCCCGGTAAGTGCCCCTTGGGGTGTGACACACATGATTGGAAATGGGTTAGTCCAGGTGCGAGAGTTAGCCAAGAAAAGGGCAAGAGCTAAAGAGCCAAACAGTGTTTAAATGAATACAGCGTCCGTGTAATTATTTCGGGGCATAAGCTAGCCAGGCAGGCAGGGTGCGGCCAGGGTGCTGGGGACTCAGCCCTGCCGCTCCTATTACTACAGATTGGTGCTGCCAGGAGTAGAGTGTCTCATTGTCATGAAAAACCCTGTTATTAAAACATTTAAAATGCCATATTCTATAATCTTTGAACGATATGAAGAATACCTATCTAAAATATATCTATGTATATCTAGAAAATCTAACATAACTACAAGCTTGACTATTATTGATGATTATCCATTAACAACCTATATAAATTACATTTTTAAATGAACTACACAATCACAATACCTTAATCAATATCAGAAATACATATACTTATAACAAAATTGACCTTAAATTTAAATCACTAAAGCAAAATCCATATCAATGCAAATTATCCATACCTATATCATATCCCCCTTTAAATGTAAAAGAATATTTGTAAACAATATTTGGGAATATGGGCGCAGTTTTTTCTCTCCAAACTGCTTTCTGCTGAATGGGGGCACTGTTATTCAGGTCTTTTATGGGATAACCTGTCTGCTAGGTTCATCTCAGTTGGCAATTGAGCAAAGTAATTTTTTGCGGGTGTTTACAGCAACCTTTTAGGAGGGAGAGGTCTATCATACCATATTGGAATAGAAGAAATACATAGGGTCTCATCCTCTGTGAAAAAAAAAAAGAAGAATCTCTTTTCCAAAGTATCATATCCTTAGATCCAAATTCTGAAGTCAAGGTATTTTTAAAATATCTATGTTGGATTAGTTCAGCAGCATTTATAAATAAATATCTTTTAGCAGCTGTTGCTCCTTCCTCAGCATTTAAACAATTTAAAGAGAGTATAATAGCATATAGTATCAAAATTCTCTGTTTATTTTTTTACCTTTGTGTGGCTTTATTTTAACCTTTATTTTGTTTATTTTTATTTTTAACTTTTTGCTTTGAGTCAGGTTCTCTGTATATCTTTGACCTGGAATAACTCTGTAGACCAGGCTGTCCTTGAACTCTCAGAGATCTGCCTGTCTGTGCCTCCCAGGCATTGGGATTAAAGGTGTGTGCTACCACATCCTGAAGTCATAGAGGTCAATCTCCCTCTGCCTCCCAAGTGTTGGGATTTGGGTCAGAGTTTCATTGTGTCTGCCCGGGAGAGGGGAGCTTGGCCTCTGAACTCACTTCCTCTTCCCCCCAGCATTCTGTTCTGTTTACTCCTCCCACCTATGTTTTAACCTATGAGGGCCAAGCAGTTTCTTTATTACTTAACCAATGACCTTCCTCCATCACTAGATGGTATAGTTGGTGGAGACTCAGATCACAGTGAACAGAGAAATCTACATTTCTTCAAAGGCACTGTCCTTTCCATGCTTGGAAACCATTCATTGGCATTGATATCTTTTTTAGGACCCTGTTCATCTGCTTTAACCATTTTATTGTGACTCTGTCTTCAGGAAGTACTTATGATCTGGCTTCAGTGTAAGGTGCTAGTCATATCTCCTCCAGGGATTCTGCCTCCTCCATGGTTTTATAATGAAGTAAATTTATAGCTGGATACATAGCCCGTGGAAGCATAGCAGAGTCCAACATACATGATTTTCAAAGATATAGGTCGTATAATCTGTTTTATAGCTTCCCATCCCTGCTGCCCTATTTTATGATGATTACTTCTTTTAGTACCAAATTCTTAGCCTCGTGTCTACATATGCTTCAACTCATGGAGTATAATTTCTTTATATTGCAGAACACACTACAACACACATTAAGTAAACATTCTATCCTTGATTATTCTCATATTTTCTTCTTCAATTCTTGCTTATTTTTGTATGTGTGTGTGGGGGGGTGTTATTTGTGTTTGGTGAGTTGGCATAGTGGTTGGTCCCAGCATAGATCCAGAAGAAAATACCACTTGGTAATGACAGATTTAGTAGTAAAACTTTTTCGTCTTTAAGGATAAAAAGAGGAAACGTGTTCCATGTTGAAAGGATGACATGTGTAATTATCATCCTAGATGTAAGTAGAAATATCCTTCTGTGGTCAAGAGGAGTCTCCCATGGCCCTGGCTTCTAAAAGACACAGTCCAGTGGTACTAGATGCTTGTTTCATTCTGGGGCCACAGTAGGCAAAGACTGATCTAAGGGCACAGGCCTGCTTCTCTGTTTGAATGAGTTGCTTACATTGATAATCCAAGACTACCTGTCGGGTTGTCACACTGAAGGATGTACCCTGAAGGAAGTACTTAGAAACCATCCCACTGTTTACAGTGCTACACTGAACTATTCCTGAAAGCATTCCAAGCAGGAGAGCTAGCTGTTTAAATCCCCTCCCATCTTCATCTCCCAGTCCCAGCAGGATTCTGAGAATTGTGTTGGACGCCAAAGACCAACATGAAGCAGGGGTGCCTTGTGTCCAGAAAGCTACCTAATTACTCAATAGCTTCATGACTCCAGATTTATCAACTGCTTCTCATTCACTAGCAATGTTATGATTGTTGAAAAATAGAGTAGTCCCTCATCTTTGGGGAATACACTCTAAGATATCCCTAGGTGATGCTCTAAGCTGCGGGCAATATCAAGACCTATATGTTCCAGTATATATATATATATATATATATATATATATATATCCACTAAAATTTATAAATCACACACCATAAGAAATGAAAATGAGCAGTATTTAAATAATTATAATAATATACTATAGTAAACATTATATAGATTTGGTCCTTTTCCTTCAAAATGCTTTTGTAACATTTTCTTTTTCTTGGGAAGATGTGGCATCATCAGTCAGTGTCTAGGAAAGGTGTGTGACATTGTTATCACACAATGACTATGTGGATAATCACTTTGATACTCAATCTGATCCCTATGGTGGCTGCTAAGTGGCCAGTGGGTGGTTGGAATACATAGTGTGGAAAAAGGTACCAAGGAATGATTTGTGTCCTGGGTGGAATGGAATTGAATGGTGTGGGTTTCGTGACACTGTTCTGAGCGACAATGTTAGGTGTCCTTTTTTTATCATCCTGCGCCTTGTTTCCTGGATGCAGAGATCTCTGGAGCTGGAGTTCCAGACAACTGTGAGTCACTTGATGTGGGTGCCAGGAACTGAACTCAGGTCCTCCGCTTAGCAGCCCATGCTCTTCACTGCTGAGTCAGCTCTCCAGCCCTATCAGATCTTTACTGATAAACAGAAAGAGGAATACCTTGGAAGTAGTGTGTATGTACTGGTCAAGATAATTTGTGCTTTGGATAAAGAAGGAATTTTGTTTAGATTTTGCAGAGTTTTGGTTCTATTCCGTTTTCTCCCTTGTGCCTTTTCTATTTCCTAGTCTAGCAAACAACCCACGGCAATATCATATGATTATTATAGAAAAACATCAATCATAAATACACTGCCTAAAGGCATTTCTGGCATGCTCTGATTGGGATTCCCTTCCTTTTTTTGGTTGATACCCTTGTACCGAAACCTGCAAAAATATGTGATGTGACTCGGCATTTTCTCCTCACACACTTTCCTATGGTCAGTACAACCCCAAGACACAGGTACTGAAGCCTGTTCACTAACTAACCGGCTGATGGGCTTGAAGAGATGGGAATTCAGCACCCACGGGAAAAGACTGGGCTTATCAGTCTGAATCAGCCTACTCTACCGTCTTGTGCTATACTGAAATTTCAAAGATCTCTCTTGAGGTATGACACATTCAAGCTAATGATTAAATGTCTTCAAACCGACTAATTTATTAATGAACAAATGCTGTTTTGTTTTTAAATTAAAGCCCAGGCTTCACCTAGTCTCTTCTTGGGCATGTTTTCTTCTTGTCAGAGGACTTTATAAGGTTGATGGGGAGGCAGGGGATGGGAGGAGCCCATGTCATGTTGTGAGATAGATCTCAACACTGTACTTTCTGGGCATGGAAAATTACTGCCTGTCATTTTTGTGCACAGTTGGCATGGAGATGAGGTACAGAGGAATAACACTCTGCTTAAAATAGTCCACAGGCTGTGCACACCCTTGCTGTCTCTGGTTAGTAGGATAGGAAAACCTATTTCCAGGGTGGCTTGCTTTTGGGTTAGCTGGCAGCACTCATCTCTATGGTTCATTTGGGATGGTATGAACCTCCAGTTTTTTGGGGGGGCCCATGGTGTGATTTCCTCCAGGGGTGTATTAAAGAACTTCGGCATCAGTAACTTCCAGTTCCAGCTCAGCACTTCCATGGAGGAGGCTGAAATTGCTTTTCCAGATCTTGAAATAAATAAATACCAGAACCAATCTTACACATCCATCTTAAACCTCTGCCATGTAGGTGATAGGGACAGAACATTGTACAAGGAAGGTGAGTTTGTGTTTTCATGATGATGATTGGTGGGAGGTCAATAAAAAACAAATAACATTTAGTGAACACTTTCTGTATACTGTTCTCTGCATAGGTAATCCCTATGAATGTCAGGAAAGCACACGTGGCGTTGGGGTGTGCCTGTAGACAGGAGGAGAGTTGGAACAGAGACCTGGGCCTGCATAGGAACCAGGACACTGGAATCCTCTGGTGGTATTAGAAGAGGTCTAAACCTGAGTTTCAATCAGGGAATGCTGGTCAGATAAGATCCAGAACATTTTTAGGGTTGTTCTGGCTAGCATATTAAGGCAGATTTCTCTCTGGGTAAAGCACAATGCAAGATCCATACTAGGTAACTACGATTCTACCGCTAAATGCACAGCAAGCACCTTGCAGGCAGCCAGCCAGCAAGCAATAAACACTTGCTGAGTAAGAAGAAAAAATAATGGTAAAATGTATAGCAAAAGTAAAGTGGTCTTGCATCATAACCACTGTGATGTCCTCTGCCAAGAAATAGCTCACCCAGGGCTCTGGGGACTATGCTCTGAAGAAGTTGAGAGCACTCCCTGTGTGGAGATGGGCCGAGATTGTAGGATGGCTTGTCTTCACTGGAGGACATCTGGACTCCTGGTCACTCCTGTGTGGAGATGGGCGGAGTTTGAAGGATGGCTCATCTTCACTGGAGGACATCTGGGCTCCTGGTTACTTTCACAGACATCATTGTTACTTCCTTACTAGACATACGTCAGTACCCTGAGGGACCTGGGGCAGTGAGAATGGAGGTTGGGACTCTGGAAGCCATTTCTAATTCCTTCCTCTCCTCTGCTACCATGTTTGTAATGTAACCTGGATGAACTGGGAAATTTCTATGGACCATTACCATTTCTGGGGCAACTTTAGTCTCTCTGTATTAACTTTATTGTTTCAAAATCGTTTCTGTCTAATTGATGAGAAATTTTGTTATATTAATTTGAAAAAATAATATATATTAGTTGTATAATGAATTATATACAATTCTATCTGATATATATATATATATGATATCGAGTGTTATATTTATATTTTGGCTTATTCTAACATATAGTTGTACAAAATTTTGTATACATAGTTAAATATATTAGATTCGTGTGTGCTGCTGGGCATACAGAAAGCTCTTAGGAAGAGCACTCTGAGTCATAGACTTTGTAGCCCAGCTCTGGAACCATGGCACAGACCACATGATTTCTAACATTGCCTGTGCAGCTCCATTGCTGTGGGTACCACCAGGTAAACATTAAATAAAGGAATACAGAAAGCAGGCTGAATAGCGAGCCTGGTACCTGGTGCTCACTAGATGAAGGGAGTGAGCATCGTCCAGAGTCTTAACTGGGAGGAAGGATAGCAGAGATGTGAGTATAGGGAACGACACCACAAAAAGCCACAGCTAAAGCAGGGCATCCTTTGTGCCAGCGGTGGGCTGCGAGATTTATGTGCACTGTCCTCACATGGTCCTGGGGAGGTATGTGCTGTTGTCCCTGCTTTGCTGCTGAGAAAGCTGAGACTCAGCAAGAGCAGCTTGTTTATCTAAGGCACAGACCTACACAGGCTCTGCACTATTCCTGAGCGAATGCCTGAATAATTAAGGCCATGTAGCTGGCAAGCAGAGGCCACGATGGCATTCGGGCTCACTCCAGAGACAGGCTCCCGCTGCTCTTCCTTCCCTGGGGCCTTATTTCTGCTGACAGAAAGAAGGCTACTGGAATAATATCTATCAGGCTTGTCTCTGAGCAGAGAACGTCTGTCCTTGCCCTCAAGTAAGCCCCGCTGCCAGAGTACACTGGTGGGATTATGTTACCAGCCCGGAGTGGCCAGCTTGCCTACTGTTATCTACATGAAGGAATGCTGTTTTGCTATTTCCCCCTGCCTGATACTGAAATTGAGACAGGGAAGCAATCCAATCACAACATATCATGCAGGGGGAGTGAGGGGGAGAAGAGGTACCTTCACGGGATCACACCATGAACTTACCCAGAACACACTGAAATCATTATTCCGGCAGATCGGGACTATTTCCCCAATCAAAGCCAGTGGCCACGTGTGCTGGGCACACAACGTGGCAAGGCTGAGTTGGCCTCTTGCAGAGAGCGGGCCCGCAGCAGGAGTCCGAGGGACACTCCCACTGGGGGTGCAGAGCCATTTGTTCCACAACAGAAACATTAGAAAGGTTGGAGGCAGGGACTCGGGCCTGGAGCCTTTGAGGACATACTCCTGAGAAGCCGCCCATACAGGAGTGTTTAAAACAGAAAGCGCATGCTGTACTTTAACGTGGAGACTACTGTGGGCTTAGGACACGGGGAGAGTATTTTCACGTGTGTTGTGATGAACCAATGAGAATGAGGCATCTTCCAGGGAATTTATGCTAGGTAATCGGGACCGTAAATCAAATGAAATCAGCCTTCCCTGGTCCCCTCGTCTCCCGTAGAGTCTACTCTGCGATGAAAGTGAGCCTTAGGAAAGGGCTACACTATGTGATTTCAATGTACGAAAGCCCTGCTTTAGAAGTCAGAGGGCCATAGACAGGTGAGCTGTTCCTCTGGGTTCTGCCTTGATTTGGTTAGTTTTATGTCAGCTTGACGCATGTCAGAGCCACTGGAGAGGAGGGAGACTTAATTGAAAAAAAAAAAGTCTCCATAAGATCAGGCTATAGGCAAGCCTATAGAATATTTTAGAATATATAAGCCTATAGAATCAATTAATGATTCATGGGGGAGAGCCCAGTCCATTGTTGGTGCTCCTAGGTTCTAAAAAAAGCAGGCTTACTCAAGCCATGTGAAGGAAGCCAGTAAGCAGCATCCTTCCGTGGTCTCTACTTCAGTTGCTGTATCTAGGTTCCTACCCTGTCCTGACTTCCTCCAATGTTGGACTCTGATGTCAAAGCATAAGTCAAATAAACCCTTTCCTCTTCAACTTGCTCATCCATGACTTTCCAAGTCAATCTCCTAGATATACACCCATGGCTTTCTATGTCAGTCTCCTAGGTACACATCCATGGCTTTCCAAGACAGGTTTCTGCTCATACTTTTATAGTCCTCTTAAAATTGTTGTTTTTAGCATTTGGTAATTCTATACAGCTATATGATAATAGGCTCATACCTGCCCCTACTCCCCACCTCCAACTCCTCCAGGAACCTTCACACACTTTCCCCCAACCACCTTATGTCTTCCTTCTCCTCTTTTCCCTCTTCGTTTCTTCTTCTTTATCCACTGAGTACAATTAATACTGCCCTTGTATTCATGAATGTGAGACCATCCACTGGATGGGCAACCTGCCATTGGCCACACCCCTAAAGAAAAGTGACTTTTCCTTTCCCAGAAGCTATCCACTGACAATAGTTCCATGGTCATGGTGGAACCTCTTCCATATATACTGCAATGTTGTTGGATCTTGTGCTAAGTAGGCTGTTACTGTAACAGCTGTATAATACTCTTATTGACTTTTCTCCCCTACAGACAGCACACCTTCTGGTGCTATGGATGAAAGCTAGCCATCAAGGAGAGAGTGTCCATGCTGTAAGAACTCCTTCAGCCAGCAGCCTCTAGAGACAGAGAAACGACAGTTCATACACAGAGGAGACAATCATATAGGTGGTAAGGAAGCCTCATAAGGGTTGGGGCCAGGTTCTATTCTTGTCTTTGAGGGAAACTACACACCTTCAAAAAGTCAAAAGACGACGGGTGTTTGGACACCTAAAGAGAAAAAAAATAACTATACAGGAATTATCACAAAACAAAGAGGGATATGACTTATGAGGAAAGGTCATCTGAGGGTAAAAATTCATTTTATATATATATATGTGTGTGTGTCTGTCTGTCTGTCTGTCTGTCTATCTTTGTGTGTGTCTGTCTGTCTGTCTTTGTGTGTATGTGTGTGTGTGTGTGTCTGTCTCTGTGTGTGTGTGCATGCCCATATATATAAAGCTGACTTTGGAGTTGGACAATGGCTATTCTTCTCTAAACCCAAACATGTTATTAAAAGAAAAATTCATAGTTTCTGTCTCATGCCAGGATCCATCTGGTATGGGACAGAAAGAAGAAAGATTTTACTTTTCTCCATACCTATTTTGTCTATATCATATCTTTCACTGAATATATGTCCATATGAGCAATGTTTAAGTTTTCCATAATAAACAGTAGACTTTCCTGCAGTAATCTTTGAAGTTTCCAGGACGAAAATGGGTCCCTACAACAACGACTCCACCTGGTTGATATGACATCATGATGTTGATAGCGCTACTATGAGACCAGTTTTTGGGTACCAACTGCTCAAGATGGTTCCAACTTGGTTACCTGAAATGGTGCACCGTCTTACAACATTCAGGCCAGAACTCTGGAACCTCAGAAAAACCCTATCGACTATTCAAAGATTATTTGCAATTATACCAGACAGTAATTTTGAAACTTAACTATCATTTTACTTTTACAGAATCCCATAGAAAGAACATCACCCCCATAACAGCTGGAAGTAATTCTAGAAGACAACATCCCCTCTCCCACTAAAGTTTGTCCTCAGAGTTAGGGACATCAATTAGGGGATGATTATAACTGGTACAGGATTGTGGTTTGGAGTAGAAATTATGTAGGCTCAGGGATCTCTTTGAAAAAAAAAGGGGGGGGAATTGATGGGATAATAGGTAGATTAGTGTGAGCTTACTCATATTACCAATAATAGTGGTAATAGAGTGAATGCTTGTGAGCTTTATTTATAGGCAATTTATATTGTTATAGATTCTTGTATATTGATACAAATTCAAATTATATTGAATATGCTTCTATTTCTGTTTATAATATTTGTACACCTAGGCAAAGTTATTTTTGTCATATTATATACACGCATGTTTCTACCTCTGCTTAAGACATTTTATATATTGATACAATTTTAGAATATATTTATCATATTGTACTATACATTCTACCTCTGATCAAGATATTTATACATTGTTCACATTTAGAGGTCATTGTCATCATTTGCTGCATAGTTGTCTAAAGACTGATTAATATTCTAATATGAAGTCTTAGTCTTTAAGCTATATAGGTATTAAGTATTATAAATCTATAGTCATCCATGTTTTTCATACTTATAGTTAGACTAATCAGGTTCTTCAGATACACAGAGATGGTATTTTGCATAGATAGATAATCTCCAGTCATTTCAAATTGCTGTAGAATATGGTGTTTAAATAACTTAGGGTTCTGTTAATGTGAGACACAATTGCTCCTGGCAGCATCGATCTATTCCTGAGAGAATGTTGAGCACTGAAGACACTACTTGGAGCTTGTTTTCTTCTTGGCAAAACTGGCCTTTGGGCAAGGAACTGCCCATGCCTCGACCACTGACAAAATGAATGCTGTCTAGACAGGACAAGCAGGATACAAGAAAAAAGACTGCCAAACCTTGCCAGGACAGGGTAAGACGGTTCTGAAAATTTTTCTGCCTCAGAAAATGGTCTGTCAGTTACTCTAGGCCTTAGCCAAAGTTGGTCATTTCAACATTGCAAATGAGACTTTGGGCGATTGCCCAGGTAGATGACATGTGTGTCATCTACTGCACATTTTGGAAGCTGCTTAATTGCACTTCCTGCCTACTCAAGTAATATTATTTCCCTTTTCAGGCCTTTGATAGGGTTAAAGATTAGATAGTCATAGTTACTTTCCTCTTATGATTTAGCCAAGTTT
Organism: Microtus ochrogaster; assembly: GCF_000317375.1. NCBI lineage: Eukaryota > Metazoa > Chordata > Mammalia > Rodentia > Cricetidae > Microtus > Microtus ochrogaster. The sequence goes on from NW_004949096.1 coordinate 26,076,357, forward strand.
TTTCTAATAGAAGACTTATATTCCTTAGGATAGAAAGATTATTGAAACATTTAGCCTATGTTCCTTGCTTAATATTGTTTATGCTGGTTGCAATTCTAATTTTTATACTTAATATTTATTCTTATTGTATATGGTTTGTATTAGGCTTAGAACTCTTTCATTTAAACAAAATGGGGAGGTGCTGTAGGAACTCCTTCAGCCAGTAGTCTTTAAGATACCAGCCCACTTGGGCGTGGCCTCTTTTACTATAAATGCTGACTTTAAGCACGCCCTTGCTCTCTCTCCCGGCTTCTGGATGCAGTTGGTTCATGTTCCCCATTCCATGCAGAGGACTGTGATCTGTGAGTCTAACCCTAAATAAATAACCCTTTATTATACTCAATTCTGAGCTAGTGTGGGATTATTTTATAAGTTCCATCTTCACTTTCAGGTCAGTACAAACTTGATTTCTCCATGTCTTGCAACCAAAGTATGTGGTGTCTTCAGCAACAGGGACTTACCACCAAGTTCTGGAGAGCAACAAAAAACAATGATGATAGCCTTCATTATTTTGAGGGTTTCTGGGGCTTTTGTTGGATAGCTCAATGAGGGATATTCCACATATGGCACTGGGCTTGTTTTTGATGGCCTATGGATTCTGGGAGGTTGGATGTGTGTGTGTGTGTGTGTGTGTGTGTGTGTGTGTGTGTGTGTGTGTGTGTGTATGTGTATGTAAATATAAATACACATACGTATATACACACGTTTATCTTATATATATATGCTTATAAAATAGATTTCCACATAAATTTTTCCAAATGTTCTTATTTAATCCCTCTCCTAACTCTGCTCCTCCCTCTCAATCCACTGTCTCTGTAAACCTTCCCCCATTATTTTTTGTTCTGTCCCCCATTCCATCTCTAACTTCTTTAAGCCCTTTCTCTCCCCAATGTAGCCCCTTTCTAGTTCCCTGGCTTCTGTAGATATTTCATCTTAACACCCACAATTCTAAATATTTGAAGCTGAGACACATATGATCAAGAACCCGTGGCATTTGTCTCTTCTAGATTCAGGCTACCGTATTCAGTGGGATAATGAAATGTGGTATAGATGCGCAATAAGATTTTATTCAACTGTCTTGATTCTTATCTTCAGGCACAAATAAAAGTGCCCCCCTTCACATCCCTCCAGTATCTATATCAGAGAATCATATGGATCTTGGGAAAGCAAATGGTGGCAGAGATAGGTGACTCAGTCCCTCTGTCTCACCTCCACCTGTGCTCCACTGAGACCCCGCAGCAGGGATAGTTATTTCTTTTTCTTAAACTGAGATCAAGGGACTCTTGCTGATCCAGCACAAGAGTGGATTTTCTTGTGCTTTTCATCTCAGTAAGCCCCGTTAGAAGCCATCTTCCTCTGTCTTCTGCCACCCTTCTATTTGTTTTTGCTGGCAATTTCCTTCTCTTCTGCTGCCTGTACATCTGTTTCCAAGTGCCTCCTATCCACAGGCTTTTTCTGGTGTTTTTTTTGTTTTTGTTTTTGTTTTGTTTGTTTCACTGACATAAGCAAAGTTGGTTTTAAAGCTGGTTTGAATTACCTCCAAAAATGAAGTGTGTACCCCACAGTCTATCTGTGAGTCTGATCTAAGGGGACTGTTGTCTTGTCTGAGAAGACACAAGAAAAACTTCTTGGCTTGGAGTTGGCTTCTAAAGGAAATAGTTGGGATAGGTGAATCAAAGCGTTTGGCTTTTCTAGCTACTGTTTTCATAACAAATAAAGCACCAGTTTTGACTACCTGAACTTGACTGACTTCAGTGTGCAAATTAGAAAGGTATGAGGGACTTAGGCAGCTCGTCTGTGTTTGTTCTGGTGAGGGAGACCTGTGTGTCCTGAACGATCTAGTCCAAGGTCACCCATTGTCAGAAGTAACAGGAAACCTCACTGTCATTGAGTAGGCAGCACTCACCTGGTAGCCTTGCTGTAACCAGAAATTCCTCCTTGATTGAAGAGTATAGCATTTCACATTCCTCCAACCCCTCCCTCCCACTTGAAGCCAGCCTCCTTTGTTTCCCCAGCATCAGCAGCCCTGCGAACTGCCTTGGTGATTTGAATACTCACTCAGTCCCACCAAATCACTGTAGCAAACGTTAGTACAGTGATAAAGTGTCTATTTTCAGGGAATTGAAAATGGTAGCTTATTAAAATAACTCAGATAAAATATTTCATTATATTATAAAATAATTGTTTTATAGTCTTTTACCAAGCACTTTCACCTTGGGAAAGGCATCTGGGATCACGTCTTTCTAGTGTTAGCCCGTGTGTCACCCATATGGGAGTGTCTCACCAATGAGCCTGCAGATTCTCTTCTTGTCATAGATTGGGAAGGGCATCCTACTCCCAAGCGGCCAGAAGGAATGACGGAATCTTGGAAATAAAGGCAACAGAGTCAGAACACATTGTTAGCATGTATTTTATTGAGAATTATTTTCATCAGTTGCTGTCTTTGGGTAGGAAGGTCAGAAGTCCAGATTTATGTGGGCTACGACACTGATTGTGTGGACGGGATGCATTGTGCATAGAGGACTTTCAAATGAGAGCATTGTTCTTCTGTATCATCAAACCACGAAGCTGTGTTTGATTTCACTTAAGTGTAGGAATTTTCTCAATTGTAGAACATTTGGCATAAGAACAGTGTTTTTATCTGGTCTACTTGTCTTTGAGCAGTACTCTTATGTAATTTTGGTGGCTGAAAGTTGACTGTTTTCCTTACCTTCACCATTGGCATTACTACTCTCTTTTGGATTTCCGTTGTTGCTCTTCACGTAGCCATTATCCTCTGGGAGTCAATGAGTATCCTTCAGAGGCTGGCTTTTTTATTCAAGGGTATACATCTTGTCTTGTCCTTCATCCCAAAGATAGCTGCTGCGTATGAGACCAGGACCGATAGAACCATTTCAGTTCTATAGTGCAGCTTTTCAGAGATCAGAGAGATGTGAATTTTTCCAATCACTTTTCCCTCATACTCAAAGACTGTATAGATTCTAATAGTCAACTCCTATCCATTGTGTTTGGATTAAAGGTGTGTGTTACCTCTGCCTGGTCTATAAGGCTCATCAGTGTGGCTGTTTTACTCTCTGATCTTCAGGAAAGCTTTATTTATTAAAAGACAAATCAAATATCACTACAGTGAGGCTTGATGGGTATAGCTTCTGATATTGCTAAGAGACACAACCTCACTGATCTTCGACTCTTACAATCTTTCTGTCCCCTCTAGCACAATGATCCCTGAGCCTTAGGCGTAGGAAGGTTTTGTAGGTGTATCTATCAGGACTGGTCTCCACAACCCTGTAGTTTTAAGAGGATGACCTCTATCGAGAACCGATCTTCAGTCGAGGGTACACAAGTAGCTGTGTTCCTCTATGAGACCCTCCAGCCCTCCCTGATGCTTGATTTATCTGTTCTCTATCCTTCATTTGTTCTGCTTTCATTCCTTTCCACCTCTTGGCTTGTACTGTCACCACTTAACCTTTCCGTGGTAGTGAAGACTGGTTGGGAAAGCGTGAAGCCCTGTAGGAGACAGTCCTAGGTTACACACCAGTTCTGATAGTTATTTCAGAAGACCGTCCTAGGATGATGTGACACCCCAGTTCTGTTGGTTACTTCAGGAGACAGTCCTAGAATGACACTCTTGTTCTGTGGTTACTTTCTTCATGATTTTGGACAGGCTATTTTAACTTCAAAAAACTAGAAATGAAAACTGCTAGGATATATGTATTTTGTAAGAAATACACAAGAGAATGTATATGCTGTAGCTGAGAGATACCGGGGCTCAGTGTGTCCATCTCTCTCGGTGCTATTAATAAAGGAATTATTCAGTTCCCCCTTAAAATTCATCTTCCTACTTATCACATGTCTATGATGGTTCTTAGACCCAGCCTGACCTCCTTTCCCACTTTATCGAATGATATATTTTAATCTGGTCATTTTCCATTGAAATCCTTTTTTGTCTTAATTATTTGGAAAATGGAAAAGTTCACATTCCAGCCTGCAGTGGTCAAAGTCACTGAACTGGCAGAGTCTGACTAACATGGGGAAAAGTTTGCAGCATTTGGGAAGAAAGAACAGGCTTGATTTAGAAGACTCTGGCACCAGGGGCACATGGAAGGTTCCAGTCCTACACTGCCATCTACTTCAACTTCCTGTCAGAACCAGACCATGTACTGTTTACCAACCGTGATGTACAGACGGGCCTTAGAGCTGGAGAAGGGGACACTGTGGCTGAAGAGAGTGGAAATAAACTGTTCTGGGCCTTTGCTCTTATGACATCAGCCAGGACCTTGGAACCTTTAACTGGAAGTCATAGCAAAGTCAGCCAGCTTGGAAGGGGAATTACCTGCTGGAACAAGACACACTAAAGAATGTGCTTCTTTCACTGAGTGATGGTCAGGTGGTATTTAGCTGTGTCTTTAACCAGGCTCTCCTTGGCATTGTGGGAGTTTAGTCAGCTTTTAGCACCTGAAGCCACCGGTGTCATTTCCCCTGAGATGGCGTCAGGACTCCTCAGAGTCTCTCATCTGTCCCTTGCGAATGGCACCACTTTCCGTGCCTAAGAGAAAAGCCCAGGGTGTTTTCCTTTGCTTATGAGCCTTTCAGGGACGATAGAAGGAAGGCAAACTTAAGAACCACGTGAGACTTTCCTGCTGCTGTAGATTTAGGTCTAGACTCTCCATCCTGATGCTCTAGGGATTGCTCATTCTCAAGAATCCAAAGGCAGTTTTAGCACAGGGCTACTTCCTGCTGGTGATGGAAGGAGTAATATGCCCAGGTGTCTGCTACTTTGTGTAAATTATCCCGGGGCAGTGTTCTTGGTTTAAATGGAAGACTGAGCTGGCATTTCAGCAAACTGGTTGTGTCACCAATATCGAGCCACTCCTCATGGCTTTACTCTTCCTTCCTAGGCGCGACCCCTCAGGCTACAAGATGGCAACTGCCGCTGTAGTGCCAAACCCCATGTTCTCATTTACATCTTCAACAGAAGCCAAGACTAGACTGCTCTGTTGGCATGCATGTCAGAGGAATTAACACGACTCGTTCATGGATTCACAAGCGGTGGCATTACTGGAAGCTTCTCCCCTAGATTTGAGGTATGAGAGGATTTACTTATTATCTAAGTCTTTCCATAGCATCCAACATTCTTGGAGCACATCTGGAACATGTTCTATGTCTCAAGCCAAACCCTAGGACCCTTTCAGTTGGTCTGCGTAAATGACATCATTAGTTTCTCATTTCACAGACAAGAAAACTAACATTTAAAGCAGGGTTAAAGCTTTAAAAAAAAAAAAAAAAAACATGCATCTAAATTCATTAGTAGACCATGAAATCAATTTGACTGAGCACAGCTACCATTTGCAAATACATAAACAGAATAGAATCAATGAAACAGCCCTTAGAATCTTACAATAGTAAACATTATCTCATTGCGTGTTTTCAGTTTATATGAGTATACATGCATGGATATAAGGCACAGTAGCATATGCAGTCTGTTAAATATGTTCTTATCACAAATTGCTTTCAAAATATTTGAAAAGCTATACTTTGAAGAGTTTAAGTTACCCAAGATCCTGAAATTGTAATCTGACTCTGTACTGTTTGAAAACACACTTGGCTTCTCAGTTTCTTAGAAGTAAAACTGTGGAGAGCACAGGGTGGGTGGTGTGGAGACAGAAGTGATTGAAGATCTGCAAGAGAACAAAGAGGTGGCATGAACTTTGACCTTCTCTCCCTGGGCTCAGGTCACAGAGCTTTGGCAGGTGAGTGGCAGCAGAGATCTCGGGCAGCTTCCGCAATCATACTCTTGCCATTCTCTGCCCCCACCCCAGCTTGCTAATAGTCACCCCCTGGATTTGTGTTGTTCCCGATTTGAACGACCAAAATAATTGTCTTCAATGCATGTTATTTCCGTGGAGATTTAAAGAGATCAACTCCCAAATCCTGTTGTTCAAATGGACAGGAGATCTAAGGGGCAAAGGGAGACATTGAGTTCGCAGAGGAAATGACAATGTTGCAGCACAGGGTTGCAGGCCCGCTCAGCACTGATTGACTGTGCGTCCTGAGTGTAGACTTCT
>NW_004949096.1:26082981-26092447 GCF_000317375.1 Microtus ochrogaster
CCTCTCCAGTATCTTCCTGAGCTTTTGGGAGGGTCTAGGCCTTCTTGTGTGAGCCCAGGGAAGTGAGAAGGGCAAGGAAGTGAACTGGATGGCCTCTTAGTTTATTTTTATGTGGATAAAATGAACTTTTCCTCCAGGCAATATTTATAAACCAGATGAGATGATTTGAGTTCATTTTCCAGGGAAGAATGTACTGGGCAGGTTTTGTGTTCCACACTACCTGTTCAAGATGGAACCAAACTTTGTTCCAGGTCTGGAAGTCTATGGGTCATTCAGCTGTGAAGCAGTTTAAGGCTGGCAAAGTTTGGTGTTTGTTTGAGTTCCTGAGAGTTGCTAACCATTCTCCGTTTCTCAGAAGCAGTAAACTAGGATTCCATATACCTGCATTTTTCATATTAAGAAAAATTTGTTTGTTTTGTTATTCTTACTTCAGAGTGTATACACACACACACACACACACACACACACACAACTGCTATGGATTCATTGTCTCAGAAAAGTGGGCTTTCTTTATTGGCTTAAAAGTAGACCCTTGCAAAGCAAGACTTATCTGTAACAGAGTTTCTCTGCTTATGATGAGATAGGCTAGCTAGGCAATGTAACATTTATAGATTGACATTGAAATATTTGCGGAATTTTTCTATACAAAATCAACCTGTTAGAATTTCTGTTGCTATGATAAAACACCATGATCTAAAGCAACTTTGGGAGGAAAGGATTTATTTCAGATTGCAGTCCATCATGCAGGGTGTTCAGAGCAAGAATTAGGAGCAAGCAGTGATACAGAGGCCATAAAAAGGTGCTGCTCACTGACTTGGTCCTCATGGCTTGCTCAGGCTGCTTTCTTATACAACCCAGGACCATCAGCCCAGGGGTGCCACCACCTATAAGAAGGTTGCCTCTCTCTTTTAAGAATTAGAAGAGCTTTCTCAGATGGTCCTGACTTTTGTGGGATTGACATAAAACTAACCAGGGCACAACAGATTGCCTGTAGGTTGTGAAAACTTGATCATGTGTTACTTCTTTCTTTTACAGGTGAGACTAAAGTTCTACTGGAATAAAGATAAAAGAAGCAAAAATGTCAAACAGAAACATGAATACAATTCCTGCCTACCACACACATATGCACATACACTTGTAAATTTTCTTATCAGTTTCCTTTAAAAGACATAATTAAGCCAGATATGGTGGTTTACTTCCATAATCCCAGCACCAGGATGCTGAAGAAGGAAGATTGCTTTGAATTTGGGCCACATAGAAAATTTCAGGTTAGTCTAAACAATGGTGTGGGACACTACAGCAAAATACATCAAAGATATTTATAAATATCACAATTAAATAAGCCCAGTCCTCTGTAACGTGGAGACAGATTAAAAGCACAAGAACAGAATCTATTTATATAAACTTCTGAAACAAACATTTCTGCTGAAATCTTGCTTGCCCTATTCTGTTTGCAAGCCTATCTTCCCAAATAGCACAGGAGTAAAGTGTGCTCTGGTTCTGCTGAAATTCTTTGAGAAAATCCTTTGGAAACCATCCCAAAGTTTAAGATATTTGTCAGAAAGAAATTAGGAATAATGATGACATTTTTAAAAAATAATTTCATGAGCTCCAAATGAAAGTAGCTTTTGAGTGTGTTGCTTTTCTACTTAGAAAGAGGAAGAGTGGGCCCCATGCATCTTTAAAGGATGGAACACATTCAGAGTTTTGTAGGTGGGCTGACCAGAAATTAAAAAGAAAAACAATGATTAGCATAACACACGTTCAATAGTGAACTAGGATCAGTTACTTCAAACTGTTATAGATGAAATAATATCAAAAACCCAGCTCATTAAAACAAATTTAATCAAGGCAGTTTAGTTTATGACATGAGGAGGTATCACAGCTAGGATTCTGGCCACAATGATGTAGGAGTCAGCCATGATAAGCTAAATAGGAACAGATCACCCAAAGGGAGTTCTTTACTTCCAACCATTATCACCTGCCAGTGTAGGACCCAGCCAGTGATAAGTTTAATGAAGGCCAGAGTCTCAGTAGTTTACCCTGAGGCAATACCTGGCTGCAGGAAGAACCACAAACTGAGATTACCCGAGCACCACCCAAGAACAGACCATCCAAAGGAAATGCCTAACGTTCCAACCATTGTAGATATGATCATCTGCCAACACACTCACCAGGACACTCCTAGACAAATGTCAGCCAATCAGGGGTCCTGAACCTCAGAAACCCCTCACTCCCACCTTTACTACTATAAAAACCCAACTCTAACTGAGCTCGGGGCTCTCCATTTATTCCAATATGCTGCACATGTGGAGAGTTTGCAAACTTATGTAAAATGAAGGCTCTTTGCTCTTACATATGGGACTCGGTCTCCTTGTTGGCTTTTGGGGGACTTCGCAGGTTTGGGCATAACCAATGATAAGTAAATCTTCTTCTAGATACTCTAAATATTCCTAAAAAGATGATTATGTAGATTAAGTGAGGTCAGGAGGTGAGGAACAACCACTGGACTTTGACATTGAAGGGTTAGGAAGAGGATCTCTCCTCTCAAGATTTTAGTTCTTAGACTAGAAAATTCTGGGAAGTAGAAAAAGGCAAGATCATTTGCTGCTTCTTAATCCTGAAAAAACTTTGTTTTTTGTTGTTGGGGGTTTCTGTCCTGCCCGGTTCCCACAATCGTTAAGTCCCAAAGAAATCACAGAGGTCTACATTAGTTAGAAACCAATTGGCCCATTAGCTCAGACTTTTTATTAACTCTTACAATTTATATTAGCCCATTATTTTTGTCTATGTTAGCCATGTGGCTTGGTACCTTTTTTTTGGTGAGGCAGTTACATCTTGATTCTTTTGTGGCAGGGTCAGAACTGCAGAAGAATGGGCTTCCTTCTTCCCAGAATTCTCCTGTTCTCCTTGACCACCTCTACTTCCTGTCTGGTTGTCCTGCCTATACTTTCTGCCTGGCTATGGGCCAATCAGCGTTTATATAAAATATAATTGACAGAATGTGGACCATGGTCCCACACCATTTTTTTTTTTTACTATACAAGCCAGTATCTCTAGCAAGTGATCTTTAAGTTCATGACCCAAATGTAGGCATATCTTATCTCCTCTACTCTCTCACTCACTAGGAGGCTGTGCCATAGCTCCCTCTCCAAAATCCTTTGAGTTTTCTTCTGGATTCCACTCTTTCCTCCATAATATTTTAATCTATTTTATTGGAAGTACAATTAAAGCAATCAGAGCATCTGCAGCCTTGTGCAGGCCCAAATCTCCAACATCCGGTGTGTGCATTCGCATATCTGACTTTCCTGCACACTGCCTTGGAGTACAAAATCCTGGAGTAAACACTGCTTGATCATGAGGCACAGTCTTTGTTCCATTTGGATTCACTTGGCAAATAATTCGTTTAGGATTTTTCCATTTCTATTCTTGGGAGAGACTGACCCATGTTTTTTTGTTTATTTTTTTCCCCATAATTCTCTTATAACATGTTGGTAGGGTATTGGCTGCAATTCTGTAAAATAAGATGAGGAACACTTACCCTTTGCCTATTCCAATCAAGTACTTGTTCTTATGGGACTTTTCCAATAATGTTGCTTTAATTTTATGTGTATGGATGCTTTGTCTGTGTGTATGTCTGTGTAGCAATCACATGTGCACAGGCCAGAGAGGGCAGCGGATCCTTTGGAACTGGAGTTACAGATGGTTGTGAGCCACCATGTGGGTGCTGGGAATCAAACCCAGGTTGTCTGGAAGAACAGCCAGCACTCTTAAGCACTGAGTCCTCTCTCAAGGAAAAAAATTAAATTCTTTGCAGTAATTGCTGATAAATTGTTGATATTATTCAAAATACAACAATTGATTTATTTCTTAATGGATGTTTTCTTGAAGTTATGTTGATATATTTTTTTTCTGGAGTTTAAAAATATTTCAACTAAGTTTCCAAGTAGACTGTTCAAAAATTATTACAAATCATCTTCTTTTACCTATCCATAGCATTTAAGCAGTGTCTATACTGCTGTTCCTAATAATGGATGTTATTGCCATCTTTCTCCAGTGATTGTTCAATTTCAGCAGTTTTCAATTTTGTAATTTTTTACAACCTCCCTTTTCTTTTATATGTCAATTTCCATCCATTAATTATTTACTATTATTGTGTTCTTTGATTTGTATTTTCCTAGGTTGTTGCCTTTCCCAAATTAAGTTTTATCCTTAATGCATGCATTTAAGGGATACATTTTTCCAAGTGTTGCCCTAGCTACAGTCAACCTGTTTTAAAGTAGCACTTGATATCATTAGTTTTATACCTTCTAATTGTATGAAATCTATTTTGACTCAATGTATTTTATGCCTCTTCTCATTTATTCAAAATTTAAAATTTTTGTTACAATAGTTCATATAAATTATCCAGTCTTTTAGTGTTGCTTGTGCTTTTTTTCTACTCATCATTAGTATGCATGCTATTTTTTCCATTTTCAATTTGGTTATTGATAATGAATAGCAATACAATTGGGTTTTATGTGCTGATCAATATCTTGCAATTTTTCTGCAGTCACAACTTATGCACATGTCTTAAACCTGTTTTCTATGCCATAACATCATGCCACAGAATGGCTGAGTGGATGAAACGCTCCTATTTCAAGAGACTTGGGAGTCCAGTTTGAAAACACTGCAAATTTCATGACTTCCCCAAATTCCCAGTTTCTAATGTCATCACACTGGGTCAATTTTTTTTTAATACTTGAACTTTTTCTGTTGAAAATAGGACTGGCCCTATTTGTCTCTTTCCAAGCTTAATTTCATAATTGTTGTTGTTATGACTTATGGTTTAGCACAATGGCAATGAAGTGATGAACTGCATCTCTCTTTCCCTGAGGGCAATGGGAAACCTTCTGAGATTTTTCCAGTGCTTAACGTTCTCTTCAATTTCATGTCAAAGTATGTCAATAGTGGGGTACCCGTTTGTGGGAACTGCAGAGGGTATGGAACCCAATGTAACCTTTTCCAGACTGTCTCACACCCTGGATATAATTTTGGTTCAGCCAATTGTATGTGCCTGTTTGCATTTAGAAAAAGTTTGCATATTTGTTTGAAGCTGCAGAAAAAAATAGATCCTCAAACCACATGTTGATGCCAAATCAAAAAACATATATTGTGCAGGGATGCCCACTGTGTGAAAGGAACACACCAACTTCAGTGCCTTTTTAAAGCCACCTGCCCTTTTGTCTTCTCAACTACATTGTGTTTTCCTGAGCTTATGAAACACAAGTATCCATCTATGAATTTCTTCTCAGAAAAACAAAGAATAAAGGAAAACAGTTTCCTCTATAATCAGTATAATATTGTCCAAATAGCATATTTTCATTGCCTCCAAAACAAAATATAGACTAACAGAAAGAAAGAAATAAAAACCACTCATCACCCTTTATCACAGAGAAAACTCCCTGTTTGGCTTGGCATTCCCCATCTACCTGTATACAGTATAGACATGTATCATAAGCCATCTGATTCTTATCAGTATGGTGCCATGAAGAATCCAGGACTTTACTGGAGAGTTGCACCTTCACATGGATGCCTTCCAAGGCCAACATGAATGTGGTTAAAGTGTCTGGGGTGGGAAGCTATGTATTTCTGACTCTTTAGGAGATACACCTAGTCCTTGGATGCTCCTTCAAACATAGTTTCCTTAACTCATTTATTGTCAAATCCAAATGAAGTCTTGGCAGAGCAGAGAAAGTCTATAATCTCAGGCCTGGGAGACAGAGATAGGGGAATCACTAGTTTGAGGCCAGTCTGGTCTACATGGCAAGAACTTGTCTCAAAAATAGAAAACAAACAAACGAACAGGAAAACAAGCAAACAAATAAATACATAAATAAAACTAATTAATTACCCCAAATGGAGAAACCTGGAGATAAATTCTATTTTAAGATTTATTAAGGGAAAGATGAGTGAGGGAAAAGAGCAAATTAGAACAAACTATAATGATATATTATCCATAAATATGCCATAATAAGCCATTACTTTATATATTGACCTAAAGATTAATTTAAAGAGTTTTTTCCTCAAACAATGGAGAGAAAAAAGTCCCTGCTTGATGATAACCCAAAGAAGCTGGACGTATGGAGAAAAATCATCTCACAGACTGAGAATCGAATTAATTGATGGTCTCTTTTCCTTACCAACCAACAACGGACAGCATTGGTAAACAAAGTTAAAAAAAAAAAAACTTGAGAGCCTTAGAATATGTCCTTCTTTTCATGGAAATAAAAGGAAAAACACTTGGCTTTTTATTATTTTGTATTTAACCACCCCAGTTTCTCAAGAGGCTCCTCAGACTTTTGTTTTCTTATACCAACTATCTCCCACAAAAGCGTGATGAGGCACAGCTGCGGCCTTGGCTGTCCTTGATGTGAAGCTTTCTGTTGACTACCGATGTTGAGACAGGCCAACCTATTAGCCTGAGTTGGCTCTCAACAAGGACTCCGTCCAAGAATCCAGGCTCTCCTGTGACTAAGAAAAGCAAGAAAAGAATGTTTCTTGGGAAGGATTTTATGTTAATCTGTTCATCATTTACGATGGTATTGAGGAATGAAGTTTATAATAACCTGGACCAAGAGTAATTTCCTAGTGCTCCTTAGTACTTACAAGGCAAAGTCCATGCTCACTCAGTCTGTTCTTGTTTCCACTCATCCACCACCCCTCAAGGGCTCTGCACCCACTGTCCCAGGAAGTTGGCTAAGTAGTGATCTCTACATGGTAGCCATAGCTTCCTGAGGGCAGGGGCTCCCTGCTTCAATCTTTTCTTTTACATGATGTGGACTTGCCTCGAAGGATATGGACCCTCAAAATAGAAGATATATCTGTTTCTTCCTGAGAGAGAGTGGGAATGGGTGAATCAGTTAAGACTGTGAATGGCGTGTGTTACGTCTGCAAGGGAAGCCGGGAAATGTGGAAATGTGGTTCCCTTATGTGTCTACAAGGAAAATGATGGGTTCTGATGCTGGCAAGGATGGAGAGATTTCTGAGGTGCCTGTAAAAAGGCAAGAGTCTTCATCAGCTTCCTGATCTCCCTCAAGAATTAGGCAGTCTTCAGAGAAGAGGGCTTTCTTTCTCTAAGTCCTTGGTGGATGTCACTGTGTACCTTCGTGATGGCAGTTACTTCTACAGACACATCCCTTGCCCTTGGCACACTCATGCAATTTCTTTGGCTTGTTAAGACGTTAATACAAACGAAGCCAGTAGAGACGATGCTGTGGGCCATTCATACTATCACACTTAGCAGTGTGCCAACTTTATGATGTAAAAATGTGCTGTTAGTCCTTTCAAGGCCACTTCTGCAATCTTCTTTGCACTCTTGCCAGCTCCAGGCAAGCTTTTGGCTGTGTGTCAGTGATATAACTTAGTAGGCCATCTTGAAACCCTTTTCTGTCCTACTAAATAAGAGGCAACGATCCTTGTGGAGCTACAGAATCAAATCTTAGTGCTTCTTAATGAGGACTAGAAGTCCAGCAGAAGTTGTAACTGACTGGTCACCACAGAGAGCTTGTTCGGGCCGATGGCCTTGGTAATGACACACAGATCCATACCGCAGCTGCTTTTCTTTCTGTCAGGTGAGGGGTTCGAGAACCCTGGCTTCTTCTGATTTCTGTACATCAAGAAAGCCTCTTTTTTTTACTGTACCCCTTAGATAGTTTTTTAGGTGAAGATGGAAAACTCATCAAAATATAAGGAATGACAGCATGCGAGCCTTTCGCACCATGTTTCCTGCCTTCTAGCCCAATGGATAAACCTTTTCCTAAATGGTCTGGTAGGTGGGCTCCAGATGACTTTGGTCCCACAGTGCCTGTGCTCATGGCTGTGATGATGACCCAGTTCAATCCCCCCAGACTCAAGATGCCCAGGGCTTGCCATCAGCAGCAGGTAACTACAGAAAGCTCTTTTGACTACATGCTTGGCTAATGTTACATTGCTGACATCAGTCTTAACGGGCACGAGTTAAGGCAGACATATTTTTCTCTTATGATTTATAAATTCCCAAGTGCCACCACTAGCATTAGATGATAAAACGAAGGTGTTTGTTTGTACTGCCTTGACAGGGTTATAGATGAACTTGGGGACTCAGAGGACATTGTTCAGCGTGGTCATCATCACTCGGACGTCATCAACAGGAACTATCAATAACTTGCCAAGACGATTTGTCCTACCCAGTGTCCCAGAGGCTTTGGCAGTCAGCAGCTGTCAGTTCTTCCAGGTAAGTACCTGAGCCTGGAGTCTCTCCCCACCAAACCTTCACAGGTTAGAAAAAGGCAAGTTCAGAGGATTGTACCACCTTCCTAGACCTTCACCTTCCTAGACCAGGATGGAGTGGGGGAGGACTTTGGACTTTCCACAGGGCAGGGAACCCTGACTGCTCTTCAGACTTGAGAGGGAGGGAGAGAGGAGTAGGGGGAGGGCGGGAGGAGTGGGAGGCTGGGAGGAGGCGGAAATTTTTTTTTCTCAATAAAAAAAATGTTAAATCCAAGGAAAAAAAAAAACTACTAACACAAACCATCCAGGAAATCTGGGACATCATGAAAAGACCCACCTTAAAAATACCATGAAGAGAAGAAAACTCAGCTCAAAAAACCCAGAAAATATAGTTAACAAAATCATAGAAGAAAACTTCCAAAGGAAGAGCATGCCTATAAAGACATAAGCTTACAGAAAACTAAACAAATAATATTAGAAAAAAAAGTTTCCCAGTCACTTCATAATCAAAAGACTGAAAATAGAGGACAAAGAAAGCATATTAAAAGCTGCAAGAGAAAAGGGTCAAGTGACTTGGTCATGGTTTCTAATGCTGTCACCAAAAAGAAAGTTGGGGGGGGGCGGGTTTTTTGGCTTATACTTCCTTATTGATGTTCATCACTGAAGGCAGTCAGGACAGGAACATAAGCAAGAGAAGTACCTGGAGGCAGGAGCCGATGCAGAGAGCATGGAGGGGTGCTGCTTATTGACTTCTTCCTGGTGATTTGCTCAGCCTGCCTTCTTATAGAATCCAGTACCACTAGCCCAGGGATGCTACCACCCACAATGGGCTTGGCTCTTCCCCACTGATCACTAAGAAAATGCCTCACAGCTGGATGTCATGGAGGAATTTCCTCAATTGAGGTTCCTTCTTTTATGATTCTTACTGTTGTGTTAGGAGCTGCGGGGCTGCGTCCCCAGTACCCCGCTGCTCGCAAAGCTAGCTTTACCCGAAATAATTACACAGACGCTGTATTCTTTTAAATACTGCTTGGCCCTTTAGCTCTAGCCCTTACTGGCTAATTCTGATATCCAGATCAACCCATCTCTAATAATCTGTGAGCACCAGTCTTAGTGAGCACCTGTCTTACCGGGAAGATTCTAGCCTACGTCCATCCTGGGTCGGAGCTTCATCGCGTGTGCCTCAGAGAGCAGAGCTCTCGCCTCTGCTCACAAG
>NW_004949096.1:26093643-26114434 GCF_000317375.1 Microtus ochrogaster
AGAGAGAGAGAGAGGTGTATGTGTGTGTCAGATGTGTGTGTTGGGGTGATGCAAATGCCTGGGTTTTGCTTCTCCTTCTGGTAGGTAGAGGGATTGGAGAGAAAACAACTTATAAATTCTTTATGACCCCGAAGCCAAAGCAATGTACAGACTGGATTTTCAAACCATACTGTTTTAAAAGTTCCAGGGGACATGAAAGAAAATAGCTTGAAAGATGGGGGAGCAATATTTCTTTCTTCACCTGAAAGCATTGCACAAATTGAGTTGACCCCTAGTTAATTTCTGGGATTACAGGACCTGGGAGACAGCACTGTGCCAGGATGCTTGGTTCTGACTTGTGCTCCCCTCCCCACCCCCACTGGTCAGTATTACTATTTTTTCCCACCTGAGGAAACAATTGGAAGTATGACAACATTGAAAACAGTTTCCTTTCCCTCCTTCTAAGATCAGTGTTGCTGCATATATGAACATCATTGTTGAAATAGGAGTGGCGGAGCTGCGTCCCCAGCACCCAGCTGCCCGCAAGGCTAGCTTTACCTGAAATAATTACATGGAAACAGTATTCTTTTAACCACTGCTTGGCCCATTTCTATCTAGCCTCTTCTAGGACTAGCCCATTTCTAATAATCTGCTGTAGCCCACAAGGTGGCTTACCAGGGAGATTCTAGCCTACGTCCATCCTGGGTCGGAGCTTCATCGCGTGTGCCTCAGAGAGCAGAGCTCTCGCCTCTGCCCGCAGGAGTGGAGCATCATGTCTCTCTGAGGAGTCTGCCCCCGAGAGGAGAGCTGTCGAGTCTGACCTCACTTCCTCTTCTGCCCAGCATTCTGCTCTCTTTACTCCTCCCTCCTGTTTTAACCTATCAGGGCAAGCAGCTTCTTTATTTAATTAACCAATGACCTTCCTCCATCACATCATCTCTTGAACATTCCAGCAGGAGGAGTATGGACTATTGAAGGCAAGTATGCAGTGAGTCATCTCTCCAGAAATGGGCCAGAGAAACAGTATATATCAACCCAAAGACGATGCTTGGGGAGGAGATTAAAGCCTCGTTGAAAGGATGCGTGAGACTCTTTAAATGTCTGGTTGAATATTTGCAAACGAACACATTACATCTTTTGTTTGTTTTTGAGTCAGAGCTTCATATTGTATTCTAGTCGGGCCTGGAACTCGCTATGAAGCCCAAACCAGTTTTAAAACTATGGCAGCCTTTCCCTCTCAGTCTCCTGGGTGCTGGGATTATAGGTGCGAACAGACAACTTCAACTGGCCAAAATCCAGAGGACAACTGATCACTGGGATCTAAAGAGAATGAAATCCAGCACTGCTTTATTTACGGATGTGGGGAGAGGCTCCATGTTCAGTGTGGTTCCCCCGGCAGAAACCTTGAAGACTGTGTTTCCCCGTTGATATCATGTTTGCAATCGTGGTAAGTGGTGGGGCAGGTGGGATTTCAACTTCCTCTTTTTTTTTAATTAATAAAATTTTAAAAAAAATCCAAGTTCCCACTCCCTCCCCTCCTTCCATTCCCTCTACAAATCCTCCCATCCCACCCCCATTTAATCCTCAGGGAGGGTAAGGCACATTGCCTTGTGAAATGTCCAAGGCCCTCCCTACTCTATCTAGGCTGAGCAAGGAATACATCCAAAGAGAATAGGATCCCAAAAAGCCAGTACCTGCAGTAGGGATAAATCCTGGTGCCACTGTCAGCGGCCCTTCAGTCTGCCCCAGCCGTGCAGCTGTCAACAACATTCAGGGGGACTAGCTTAGTCCTATGCTGTTTCTTCCCAGTCTGTCTGGAGTTGGTGAGCTCCCATTAGCTCAGGTAGACTACTTCAGTGGGTATACCCATCATGGTCTTGACCTTTTTGTTCATATTCTCACTCCTCCCACTCTTCAACTGGATTTTGGCAGATCAGTCCAGTGCTTTGCTGTGGGTCTCTGCCTCTGTTTCCCTCAGTTGCTGGATGGAGGTTCTGTGGTGATCTTTAAGATAATCATCAGTCTGACTACAGGGCAAGACAAGATCAGATCCCCTCTCCTCTACTGTTTAGGGTCTTAGGCAGAGTCGTCCTTATGAATTCCTGGGATTTTCTCTAGAGCCAGGCTTCTGCTAACCCTATTAATGGCTCCCTCAATCAAGATATCTCTTTCCTTGTTCTCATCTTTGTCGATCCTAGAGAAGCTGAGTGATAAGGTGAACCCAAAGAAAAACATATAGACCCACCTGGAAACTGGAAACAGACAAGATCGCTTGACAAAATTGGGAACAAAGGGGAGGGGAAAGAAGGGAGGGTAAATGAAGGAAGGTCTGACTCTTTTTTAAATACGTAATCTTTGTTTTGAGATTTGTAGATCGTTAACACTTTATTGATAGGGTGCAGTGGTGTTAGTGAAGACTGGACGAGAGCAGGGGCAGAGTGTGATGAAATCCATGTGTGTAGAGACCATAGAGGAAAAATAAGATGTCAACATCTTAAGTTACTTTTGGTTCTTCAACTTTCAAATATGCCAAATGAAAGGACCCCTTTCTCTCGATGCTTTCTTGTTTGTAAGATGCAATATCACACCAAACAGAATATGTGTTGGCAGTGGATTAAACCACTAGTTTCCAATGCTTGGCAATGATTCTCCTGGGCCTCCTCTACACATGGTATGGGCCAATTCCAGGATTGTAGTGGGACCACACATATGCTTGATGCCCATACAGGGAGGGTGGTTCTGGAGAAGGCACCTTGGCAGTGCCTTCTACCTTGACTTTCTGTTGTGCTCCTGGTGTTCTTGGATGTTTTGTTAGGCTACCTTACTCATAGGGAATTATTAGATGGTTCATTCAGTGCCCACTTTTGTCTATTAGAGGTCAAGTTTCTCAGGCTCACCTCTAAAGTTGCAGTTCCTGACAGAATTCCTTACAAGGGGAGGGGAGGCCTCTTCCTCCTTGACCATGTGCTTGCCAAGGGTCAGATACAGACAGCAAGATGCTGAGTTTGTAGATACAGTTTAAGCCAGACATTACTAACAAAAGTCCAGTTTGAACAATCAGCTAGCATACGTTTATTAGAATGTGACCTGAACAAGGTTTGTGACCCTTGTGTGATTGGCTTGTTAGTGTAAGGGAGGTGTCGTTAACCATCAGTGTCCAATCAGTGTGTGTTTGTTACTACTGTACCGAAGGCACATTGGTTACCCGGAAGGTAAACAGGTAGGCATCTGTAGGGAGCTACATTCAAAGAATAAAAGAATATTTACAGCAAGATTATATAGAATATAGTTCTGGCACAGATGAAGTAGGTCTGTGGCAGTTCTAGAGAGCTGGTGACACTGGCACTGTGTAGTGTACCACAGGCAGAGAAAACACGAATAGACAATGCACATGTCTGGCTGTATGTCACTTTTGGAAATAGGCTTATTATAATGTGTGCTCCTTAGCCTTCCTTTACATTGTCTATGGGCTCCTACCTCTACCATCGATTATTTCATTTAGTTCTGCTCAAATCGATGGGCATTTTAGTTATTAATAAAGTGTTAGGAATTATTCTAGCACCATATATATATATATATATATATTATATATATATATAGTAGTAAGTGGGGGGAAAGTCACTGATTTTCTGAGGTCTATATCTTAGTAAAGAGACCAAGAGAATAAATGACTATAGTAAGAGATTATAAAAGTGTGGGAAAACATCATTGGATAGGGGATACAGCACAACTGAGAGACTATTGTTTTCATTTTTTATTATTTTTATTGAGCTATATATTTTTCTCTGTTCCCCTCCCTTCCTTCCCTTCCTCTTCAACCCTCTTCCATGATCCCCATGCTCTGAATTTACTCAGGAGATCTTATCTTTTTCTACTTTCCACATAGATTAGACCATGTATGTCTCTCTTAGCGTCCTCTTTGTTGTCTAGGTTCTCAGGGATTGTGAATTGTAGGCTGGTTTTCTTTGCTTTAAGTCTAAAAGCCACTTATGAGTGAGTGCATATGATATTTGTCTTTCTGGGTCTGGGTTATCTCACTCAATATGATGTTTTCTAGCTCCATCCATTTGTCTGCTGAATGATGTAGGCAAACAAGGAATGGCATTTGAATGTTCTTTGTGGTGTTACAGGAGATTTCTATCAAATGAACTTTTCAGAGAAGTGTTTCAAGTTGTCAGTTTTTCTCTGAGTGAGAACACCATTGATGGCTGTGTGGGAGGTATTTATATTGTGTGTGTGTTCACGTGTGTGCTTCTTGTAGTTGTGCAGCATGCTGCAAAGATCTTGTTTAACAGAGTCAAAGCCTTGAGTTTTGAAGTTTGCTGCCTATAAAATATTTTATAACTGAGTTTTATTACAGTCAAACTTCACAGAGACATTTACAAACATTATTGCCTTCTGATATGAAATAAAGCCTAGAAAGGTATTTCTGCTTTTATAGAACTAAAGCTTTTATTTTTTCATTGTCTGGAACATTAAAAGCTGTTGAATGCTAAAGTTCAAAGTTATTTCTTAAGTATCTTCTCTGCAGGGATCACTGGGATTTTTACAGATCCCCGACGACGTCTATGCTCTGCTTCTTACTCCCGTTTTTCTCTTTGGGAGAACGTGCACAGAGACCCTAGTGATAGGAAGGTGGAGTCAGTCTGTGCCCATCTCACGTCTCAGTAAGAAGAGGGACCCTGTTTACAGGGAAGACACAGGCAGAAAATGGAAAAAAAATACAATACCGTAGATAAATAGTTCCACACAACATGGCATTCCCCTAGAGTTTACAAGGGCACACATTTCTGAAGAATAAGCTTAGAAAATTAACTATTAAGAGTCCCAGTAAGAAAATTTTACAATGCTGGCCATGGAAACTGGAGCCTTTTCCCCCCTATCATCCACTCACAATTATTCCACGTTACTCAATTCTTACTTTTTATCAGTCACTCTTCCGAGTGCAGCTGAGTGTCAAAGCAAAAACGGTTTATCAGGAGGTTACAGAGAGTCAGGCAAAGCATAGGCATGGATCTTATCTGCTCACGGGTGGTGAGAGTTCCCACTTATGCCACAGGATGAAGAAGCTTCCGTGGAAACACCCAGACAGGCCCACGGGAGGAGGAGGCCACCCTTGAATTCATTCCTTCCAGGGCAGGTAAGAGATGGGCAGAGAAGGTTCAGGTTGATATTTGTTTGCAGTGCTTGGGCGGGCAGCAGGAACGATGTATACACAGCCTGAGATCAGAATGGAATGTGTTTATCAGGGAACTCCCTAGAAAGGAGGAACTCAGCGTAAGTAGCTGCTTCCCAGGGGAAGCAGCTGTGCTGAATTTGCATCCCTTAAGAAACCCAATAATCTGTTTATCACCTCCTGCTCCAGGTTGCCACAGTAACAGACCTGCTGTTTACACGGTGCTTATGGTGGATGTATTGCTTTCTCCTGCTGTTGAACTATTCAGTCTTCGTGATGTTCTGATAAGACTGGTTTGCTATTGCTGTTACAGGTGAGCAAGCATGTCAGGGTGTCAGAAGACCTGCTGGAGGACATTCATCCACAGGATGGCTTATCACACCTGAAACAGGCATAAAAACAATACCTTCTTTATAGGGTTTTACAGAATTCGTAAATATCCAGTTACTGGAGATTGTGTAAAAGGAGACCTCATTGAAAGGTGGACGTACCAAGTATTCATGAGAATTGATGAAATTATGTTGTTACCTTCCATTTGAGTATGATGAAGCAAAAGATGATTCAGGGCTGGGGACGAGGAGAAAGGAGTGATTGAATTCTTTCATTTGGAAAAAATACATAATTTTCAGTTGGAAAAAAAAACATGTTATGAACTCGCTTGAAAGAGTCAATGTGAACCAACATAACTGAATGTCTGTTCCTTCGGCTTGGACAGTGAGGGACACCATACAGAGCGCCTCTGTGTCCAGGTTGGGCAATGGCCATATGATACTCCCAGACATCCCTTCCCAGGCCACACAACACGGGGCCATGCCAAGAACGGAAAGTGTGTATATTTCTCTTTCCTGTTATTACACATTCCTCACTGACTCACATGTAGAAATAGCGTTTGAAAAACTTAGGTTTGGGAACAGAATCTGGTGAGACAAACTTTAAGGGAATCTTAATAAGAGAGAATGAAAGAAGAAAGAGGAGAGGAGAGAGGGCAGAAGGGGTGGGGGAGAGAAGAGGAGGAAAATAGATATGAGTAGAGAGAGAAAGATGTCACAATCATGTGTTTTCTCTCCCCTGACTAGAAGTTTGGGAAACAGACTGTGGGCAAGCATTTCCAGGGACTGCACCTTGTAAAGCAGCCGTGCCCATTTCAGGGATGGCTAACTGTGAATATAAGTTTGTAAGCATGCGTGAATCATTGATCATACGGTTAAGATTCAATAAAGAGTACACAGTGAAAACATCTGGGCACAATTGAAGATTGTTTGATTGACCATGTTGAGGTTAACTATGAAAAAAAGTCATATTTTATAGAAACACGACTTGATTTTTTTGTGTGTGAAATCCTCATAGAAAAAGTAGAATGTCATTGAAACATTTCAGTGAGACTCATCATGATTTGGTGGGGAGAAAGGACAGAATCAAATACCTTTAAGAAAACTCTGGGTTGGTGGTGATATGAAATCCACAGAGATAATAGTCTGTAAAGAGGTCAACATGGACTTTTGCTTGCTTATTTTGATTTTTTTGTGGTTTTGTGTGTTATTGTTATTTTTGTTTATTTGTTTGTTTTTAAGGAGAAAGAAAGAACAAAAAGTTGGATGGGTAGGGAGGACCTTGGAAGAAAAAATAGGGTGAAAATATATTGTATAACTTTTTTTCAATAAAAAGTTCATAACAAAGAGGGAGAAGAAGAAAGGGAGAGGGAGAGAGAAGAGAGAAGAGAGAGAGAGAGAGAGAGATCAGGGTGGAAAACAGGGGCTTTAAATAGAAATTAAGAGCCTCAGAAACAGGGATGGGAAGCAAGGATGGTGCCGTGAAGGACTGAGTGTGTGGACGATGGGGGTGAAAGGAAGATTTGAACAAGGTGTGGGGTGGACCTGCACAGGACTCTTCTTGGTTAAGGTCCTCTTTTAATAATTATTTCTCAAACTAGAGTGATGACTCAGTGGTGAAAACCAATGATGGCCCCTGCAAAGCAGCAGAGCTCAATCCCAGCACCTGCACTGTTGGCACTAATTGAGTCCTGGATTTCAGCTGCTTTTCCCTCCTAGAACCTTCTAATTGAAGTTACTAGAAGCTGTGCCTAGCTTAGAGGATCAGAGGATGGGTTTTCACCTGTTGGCCATTGACTGCAGTGTATTTAAGCCTACATGGTGTTAATTAAAGTTGGGCTTTCTGAACCAGTGTTAGAGATCTGTGTGTCGGTCTGTCTCTGCGTGTGTTGGTCTGTCTCTGCGTGTGTCGGTCTGTCTCTGCGTGTGTCGGTCTGTCTCTGCATCTGTGTTCTCAGCCTCCAGCCCCTTGCCCGAAAGCTCGCAATCTGGGGTCTAGCTCATAGAGCACAGACCGGGACCGTGGTGCGCAGCACTGCACAGTAGCTCACTACCATCTGTTTTTCCAGTTCCAAGAGAGCCAATGTCCTCTTCTGGCTCTGCAGCTACCAGGTGCACAAACAGTTCACAGACATACTTGCAGGCAAAACACACATAAAGTTAAGATGAAATAAAAATTAAAAAATCATATTGATTGAAGATGTACAGCCTAATGCTTGGATATACACAGTGAACTGATTATTACAATCAAAGAAATTAGCCTTTCTATCATTCAGTTTTGGAAGTAGGATCACTGTGCATTTTCTCTCATTTAGTTTGTAGTACATAAAACGGTGAACTCTGGCCCTCACGTTGTACACAGATGTCTGGGTATGTCCAACCTTTGTCTCTGAACATTTGTACCCTTGGCTTATCTCCCCCACTTCCTCCCCCTCCATAGCCCCTGTGATTAATGTGATGATGTTAGAGTTGTATGTCTATATATCATTTTTTTTCTTTTAAAATTCCGCAGACAGGTAAGATCATGCCTTATATTTCCTTCTGCACCTTACATAGCTGAGTATGCTCTCCTCCAAGTTAATCTACATTGCTTCAAATGGCAGACTCTTCTTCCTTCACAAGACTAAAAATATTTCATTGTGTAAATATACCGCAATATGTTTGTAAAAGGAGAGTATGCTTTCATTTCCAGCTGTCAGGACCCTAATAATCACACAGAGACTATATTAATTACAGAACTCTTTAGCCAGTAGCTTAGACATATGTCTAGCTAGCTCTTACACCTTAAATTAATCCATTTCTATTAATCTGTGAATCACCACAAGGCAGTGGCCTACTAGTAAGGTTCCAGCATCTTTCTCCTTCAGCAGCTACATGGCATCTCTTTGACTCTCTGTATATCTCTGTTTGTATTTCCCGCCTGACTTTACTCTGCTAAGCTATTGGCCAAAACAGCTTTTTTTTTATTAACCAATAAGAGCAACATATATACAGAAGAACATCCCATATCATGTGTTTGTCTCTTTATCTGTGAGTTGGCACTTAGATACTTTCCATGTCTTAGCTATGATTCAGGTTTCCTCAAGGAACATGGGAGGATAGGGCATTGATTTACTTTCCTTTGCATATGTAGTTTTTTCATTTTTAACATCTGAAGACCAACTCAATCATGGTATTTTCTAAAAGCCAATAGCACTCTGGAAAATGAATGACTGGAGAGGCTAATGAAAACCGTGATGCCTGAGCTTAAGAGTGGAGCGCAGGGAAGCCGTAAGAGACCCTTGATGGTGCAGAGTATTTTACCTCAGTCTCAAGCAACTCCTCCAGGGATTGTCCTCCAGGATGGAGTTGTCACCAGAGCTCAGTGAGCAGCTGTCGACAGAAAGGACCGCGGACAGCAGCTGCAGTGGGTTATATGAGTTGGCCCCCAGGACCAGAGAGGGAGGAGACGCTTGGAGGGTCCATCTTTGCATTCTTGTGGACATAGGAATGCTCTATGCACGTGGCATTGCACTGATTTCTGCTATAAGGATTTCTTCAACTCCAAGGGCCTTCTCTTGGAGTTGAAGGAAGAGAAAAGAGAGGAAAGAGCACTTGTGTGATTTCTTTTCCAGCCTCTCTTTGCAGCCTGAAGGGTAACTGAGCCACGAATGAGAAGCATACTTCATTTGGTGGATGTGAGGAGGATGCCTGAGACATGGAGACTTGGCGAGCGTTTGTGAACGACCAGATGCTTCTTGCCACAGGGAACATCTCATGTCTGTTTCTTGGCTTCCTTTAGGAACGCCCACTAAACCACACATCCTGAAATACATCCAACTGTTTTCCTTTAATTATCCACCATATAAAAACACAGTAACACTAAGCACAACTCAGTGGAATTGGAAACTTCCAGATTGCTTCTTCCTCAGGAGCAATGTCTCTTAGCAATGCTCACCCCAAATCCCCTTATTCTTGCTGATTTCTAGAAGGAAGGAGCTAAAGAAACAATTGCCACTGTGTCGCAAAACCTAAAACCCAACTGAGGCAAGCAAGCCCTTCCATCCCAGTTTATTACATGATGGGAAAGAAGCAGCGCTGGAGAGGTGCTGAAGGCAGACTGTGCGGGGTTGATTGCTGGTTCTACCTCAGGTTATGTGCTACGGGCCAGACTCAAGTACTTAATAAATATTACCTATTATTATTGTTGTTGAAAGTCATTTCGGTATTGATGTATGCTTAAGAAATATGTATTTTTCTTATTAGATTCAAAAGCTGTAAAATGTCTCCGCTCCAAGTGTAATATATGTTCTGGCCTTCTCTACAGTTCGTTCTGGGACCCAGAACCTCCCCTTCTGCCCATCCTGTTTCCTTCTCTTCTCCCTGGAAGAGCCTTAACGTCTCTGAAAAGTGGTTTCATGGCCCCAGCCACCTGCAAACCAAGCAGTAAGCAACCACTATTTGGCTTGGCTGTTTGCTTGACACCAACTTAACACCGGTGGACACTCCTGAGCTTCTACAGCGAGAGACCTTTCCAAGACAACAAATTTCCAGTTACAGGTTTGGTGCCTTGCATTCATTAGACCTGCTTGAACCGTCTTTACTGCTTATTTCAAAGAGCAGTGGGTAGTCTAAAAAATTCAATTCCTATCCATTTTTAACACCAGTTTTTCATTTGCATTTAAGAGAAAAATGGGTGGGCTTTTGCCCCCTAAAGAAAGCTGCTGCTCCAGTCAATATCACTGAAGACCTATTCCCTGGCCTCAGGAACACTCAGTGTTCCTAAGTGGGTTCAAAGTTTACTTCTTTTTCTCTGTCCCCAGAAAACCCAGTGATAATCTGTGTGGCTAGACATAAGTTTCTTAAGGTATCATCTCAGGGCAGATGCATATTTATTTGTAAAACATATTTTTTTCATAAGTTTCATAGGCAAAAAATTGCTTGTAATGCTGGATTTCTTTTCCTTGGCTTTTTAGCCAATTTCTTTCCCCAATAATTATGAATAATTTGCATCATCTCTTTCTACTTTAGAGACCCTGATCCATCCCTAACTTCTGAAATAAACAAGTTGAAAAATAAACAAACCCTCCTGGCTGCCCATTTCTTCTTTAATTATGTGGTCACTATTAATGGCAGAAACGATTTTTAGGAAATTAAAAAGAAACAATCAAAACACTCACAGAGTGGTGTTCACAAAAGGAGCACTTCCCTGGTGAGCCTTGGTTTCTCTGAACTTCCAGGGCCCTGCTAGGCCTGCAGTGGAGCAAAGTGGGCTGGGCTGAGATAGCCACATGCAGAACTGCCTATCCCTGCTTGGTGCTCTTGTTTGAGGCGTGGCCAAACAAGACTGAAGACCCATGGGAGGCTTTGGATGTCATTACCTCCCGCCGATGCAGATCTCCAGGTGATCTGACTCCTCCCTTCTACCCCCTTCCCCATAGTGGGACAGCACCACCTTCTTTTTTTTTTAATTTTATTTATTTATTGAGGATTTCTGCCTCCTCCCCACCACTGCCTCCCATTTCCCTCCCCCTCCCCCGATCAAGTCCCTCTCCCTCATCAGCTTGAAGAGCCATCAGGGTTCCCTGACCTGTGGGAAGTCCAAGGACCGCCCACCTCCATCCAGGTTTAATAAGTTGAGCATCCAAACTGCCCAGGCCCCCCCAAAGCCAGCACATGCAGTAGGATCAAAAACCCATTGCCATTGTTCTTGAGCACCACCTTCTTACCTAACTCCATCTCACCTCCATATTTAACTCCTCTCTGGTGGTCTGGATTCAGATGAAACACATACTGGATATAGGAGTTGGAAATTAGATGGGAAGTCGTTAGGCTGGAACATTTAGAGATAGGTAAGAGGAGAACTCTGGGAAGTTTGTTATCACAGCAGCAATGAAACCCCACTTTCAACTGGGCAACATGTTCATATCCTTATCCCTCCCCACTATCCCCCTGGCTTCTCTGTCATCCACAGTAACCCAGGCTTGTGGATGGCAAACGGCCTCATCTCTGGTCTCTCTGTTTTGTGTCCTCTGCTAGGGAGGATCTCAGTCCATTTCTGCTTCTATAGCAAAACACCAAAGCTTGAGCACTTATAAACAGCAGGAATTTATTTGTTATGATTCTGGAGGCTGAAAAGTTGAAGCTGAAGTCCCTGGTAGATGCAGGGTCTGATCAGAGCACAAGATCTGCCTCTATGTGGGTGTCTTATTGCTGTATCCTCCAGACAGGAGCACAGGGCAGGGCAGGACAAGGGTAGGGCAATGAGGCACAAGTCAGTCCCAGAGTACTTATCGAAGAATCTGCCGCATTTATAAAGATACTGAGTTACCCTCCAAAGGTCTTCTCTCTGACTAGACTTTGGTAGCTAGGTTTCAGCTATAGGTTTTGTGGGGCTACATTCAGGCCGCAGCAGGTGTTGCTAAGTCTCTGATTCATGATTATTTCCTAAGGATTAGGATTCCAATCTCTTCTCTTGATGTCTGTCACATAAAATCATTTGTTTTCAAAATATTTCAGATTTTTCTACTTTTATCATTACTTTTTACATTTTAGATTGAATAACAGTTTGAAATGGTAAGAACGCTGTCCAGTAGTACTAGCACAAAGATTTTAAATATATTTTACTAAGTTCAGTCATATTAAAGGGCCAATTTCCATTGGTTGACAGTGATTAAATAGTAGGAAGTTCATCTGGGTCAATATAAAAGGAAAATCACACTATGGAATGTTAAGTGGTCACTGTTTTTAGTGATGCAAGCAGATGTTCATCATTTAGTTCAGTATGAAAGGTTCAAAATCAAATTTTCAGTGTGCTTCTGCATAGATGCACATACTGACACTGAAACACACAAATACACACACACACAAGCACACATCAGATCATTTCTAGTTGTCTTCAGGTGACAGCATTTTTCTTTGCAGCACCCAGCCTTCATTGATAAAAAAAAAATAAACCATAGAAAGGAAAGAAGGTTAACAAAACCAAGGGCACTCTGTGCACGCACAGAAGGTGTTTAGTTGATAGCCCGCTCAAGATTTGTATCTTTTCTCCTTCCAAATTCATTTGAAAGAGCCAAGAGCCACACTGACCTTGAGTGACTTATGCCACTTGATCAGGATATTTATATATACTTTCTTTAGGTTTCATGCCTCACCCAGGACAGAGAAACCTACGTGTATATAATATTTTGACAAAAAGCAATTCTGGATCCAAACACCATAGTCCTCATTTTAATCATTTTACAGTATCATTTAGGAATGTTTCTCAGAAAACACCACAAAGTATTTTAATTATTCAATTAAGATTTCTCATACTATTTTTATTAGAAAGACAGAGTTGCCAAAATATTTTTTCAGTTGACTGTTTCCATGTGTTTTTTTTAAAAGCTGGAATCTTAAATGCTTTTGAACTCTAGAATACAGAAAGCCTAGAAAAGATTCAAAATAATGCTGAGCTTCCAATCTGAGAAGAAAGCGCCAACTCAGTTCCTCTTAGGACGAGAGCAGGAGCTGTCACGACTAACATTTTGGCACACTGAGAGCTAACAGCCAAGTTTCTTTCTTGGAGGGAGATTTTTTTTTTTCACACCGCTGCAGGTTTAGAGAAAAATAATATTTATTTTCAATTTGCTTGGCTTAAGGTTTCCTTCCTTTCCCTCCAATCTTTAAACACCCCAGTATAATTTTCTGCTCCTGCCATGGGGGCTGGGGCATGTAAGGACAAGGTGTTTGTATTAGATCTAAATGTGGTTTATTTGCTTAGCAGTGTAGACAGTTGTGCAAGGGAGTCCAAGGTCATGGGGTTGACTCTCCCGTGGGGCTTCAATTTTCTCCTTTGTGACTTTGAAAGAGACACCAAGGAAATTGACAATTAGACCAATTTACCTTGGTTGAGGAAGAGAGCCATGGGAACTCAAGTTAAAGGACACTGTCTTCGTGTTTTTGAAAACTAATAGACGCTGCCCAGAGTGGGTCATGGGGATCAAAGCGAACTCTGCAGGCCAAGCACAGCTCAACTCTGCGGGCCAAACACAGCTCAAGGATCCTTCGAGGAGAGCCAGAGGAGAAGGGCGAATGAAGCAAAAGGCAAAGGGCTTCACTGACTGCCTACATCTTGCCCTCACCAGATCCAGCAAACCCTTTCAGACCATGGCAGAGCAGGAACCCCAGCCTGAGATCCACTATTCAATTTTATAAGTTGATGTATGTCTACCCATCTGGTTCCACTCTGCCTCTTTTCCAAGGACATCATCTGCAATACAGAGTTCCTATAGCCAGAGTCAGTCAAAAGGGAGACAGTCTAGGCCACCAAAATATCCCTCATTCACGTGGACAAATTATGGATGTCCTAAATCTTGTCAAGAAGCACATTAGGAATAGATACTAAAATGTAAAAATGAAACAAAACTCTTATTACCATTTCATAATGATTGTCAAAGTCTTTAATTCGCATTTTCTGAATCTGGGGACAAGCAGAGATCATCACAGGAGGTATGAGTTTTCTGGCTCCTTCTGTGAGCTTTACCACCCACGTCACTGCCCTAGTCCATCCTGTTGCTCCTGGTCTCTGAGAATGAGTTTCTTAAGCAGGATGCTTTGAGGTTGAGGAACTCTGGTTTTTCCTCTCAGTGTTTAGAACTTCCATTTGAGCCCAGCCATGGATTTATATTCTTCAAAGAGGCCTTACAGGAAACAGACTTGGCCACAACAAGCTACTATATCATGTGAGAAACCTTATATGCTCAACCCAATTATTTATTAATATAACACACGTTTGTGTCCTCCTCAAGGTCACTCTGGTACCTTGGCTGTGTGAGGAAGAGGGAGGAGAGAAGGGATAAGTCACGATGCTGTATCTAGGATATACATAGTCACGTATCTAAGATCTGCACTTGGCCCATATGGAAATAAAAGTTACTGTCTTTTCCAATTGCCATTCATAATCCCCTCCAGCCTACACCTCATGATGGGCTGTAGGGTTCTGGCAGGAGACACAAAATGAAAGAACTGTCTGAGGGGTCCGCTTTCGATCTGGAGATTTTTCTTGAACACCTTAAACAGTGTTTTAGTTTTGTTTGAAATTACACAACTTGAAATCTGTATCTTGTAGCATAGAACACGGACTCGTAGACCCCAAGAACAAGTGTGATTTCTTAAATAAATTTGTTACTTATACCATATTATGTGTGTCATCCTGAATCTACATATATGTACCACATGTGTGATGAGTGCCTGAGGAGTTCAGAAGAGTGTACAGGATCCCTTGGAGATGGAACCACATGGGTGATGAGACCTGAACCTGGGTCCTCTGCAAAAGAAGCAGACCATCTCACCAACCTGCACATATGCTTTCTTAATAGTCTGATGTCTGGAGAACAGTATGTGCAGGTCTGTATCAGCAGATTACACACACCAGCAGTGCTGGGAGTCTTACTGATTACAAATCTGAGAGGAAAGTCTGTGAAGTCAAGAGCATTTATGGGTTATCCTTGGAAATGCCTAATCAACGTGCCAACAGAGTGGAACTGTGCCTGGCGGCGGAAGAAAGGGTAGGAGAAATGGCCAAAAGTATGAAGTTGTAGTGTTAGATGTTGAATTCCAGAGATGAGAAATATCTCTCTGGAGCAGAGACGCCATGCTCCCCTCTCCTGGGCAGACGCGGGGATAGCTCTGCTCTCTGAGGCACACGCGATGAAGCTCCAACCCAGGATGGACGTAGGCTAGAATTTCCCTGGTAAGCCACCTCGTGGGCTACACAGATGATTAGAAATGGGCTAGTCCAGGTGCGAGAATTAGCCTAGAAGTGGCTAGATAGAAATGAGCCAAGCAGTGTTTAAAAGAATAGTTTGTGTGTTATTATTTCGGAGCATAAGCTAGCCAGGCAGCCAGGGTGCTGGGGACGCAGCCCCCCCACCCCCCGCTCCTATTACTACAGAATGGTGCCCAACGTGGTATGTCAGTTATGTTAGGCCTTAGCCAAAGTTGGTTGCTTTAACGCTGCTAATGTGACTTTGGGTGATTGCCCAGGTAACCAGTTGTCTCTGTGATTTGTTGCATGTTTTGGAAGTTGTTTTACTGAACTTCCTAATTACCCAGGTAACATTATTTCCCTTCTCAGATCTTCGATGGGGTTGAAGACTATATAAATGTAGTTACTTTTCTCTCATGACTTGGGCAAGTTATTTATTATACAAGACCTAAGCTAGTTAGAATAGGATATTTGTACTTATTGTATATAATTTCATAGTAGGTTTAGAACTCTCTTACTTAAACAAAAGGGGGAGGTGTCGCTGGAGGTCCTTCCACTCCTCCAGCCTATAGCTGCTGAGATACCAGCCCATTGGGGCGTGGTCTCTCTCCCTTTAAAAAAGTGGCCACTTCCCTATCCTCTCTCTCTTCACTTCCTGCTCCACCGGCGACTAGACTCCTTTCCTGGTTGCGCAGAGGGCTGTTGTCTGGGACTGTGATCTGTAAGTTTTTTCCCCTTTAAATAAATACCACCCTATTAATCATAATTCCAAACTGGTGTGGCAATGTTTGTGACTTATGCCTTCAGAGTAGGATGGCCTCGAACTCTCAGAGATGGGCCTCTGCCTTCTGAGTTCTGGAATTAAAGACGTGGACCACCACTGCCCTGCTCAAACTATGTTTTTATTTGACAGTCATCATGGGAGTCAATAAAATGTAGCTGATATGGTACCTATTAGGAGCCTTTCTGAGTATTATCAAAGAGAACTTAGGTATAATACTTTGAATCAGTTATTCATTTTATGGAGTCCTTTTGTTTGTGTTTGTTTCTTGCTTTTGTTTTGGGAAACATGTTTCACTGTGAAGCCTAGGCTCTTCTGGAATTCACTCTGTAGCCCACACTGGCTTCAAACATGCAATCCTCCTGACCCAGCTTTCCAGGTTCTGAGTGACATATGCTACCATGCTTAGCTTCTCAGGATTTAGCTTGAGAACCATGGTCTTAGAGACATGTTTGTCTCAGCACTTTGTAAGCATCATGTGGAATCGTGAGCAGTAGGAAGGTGCCATGGATCCCGAACAAGGACCAGTCTCCTCAAGTAGCCTTGAGCCACAGAAGCGGTCAGATGTGCCTGTGTGCGGTGTGTTTCCTTAGAATCCTCCCACATTTGAGAGTCTTCTGGTGAGGTTGTCACAGTCAGGAACACATCCACAGGAGCCCAGCCAGACCTGCTCAGTCACTGGACATAATAAAAGCAGGAAACGCTGATTGCTCTTCAAGCTGATGAGGGAGAGGGACTTGATCGGGGGAGGGGGAGGGAAATGGGAGGCAGTGGCGGGGAGGAGGCAGAAATCCTTAATAAATAAATAAAAATAAAAATAAAAAAAAGAAGTCCGGAAGTTGGGGGGAAAAAAGCAGGAAACGTTTTCCCTTTCCCCTTAGGGAGCTTTGTGTGTGTCGTCTAGTTCCGACTCTGATAGTTCTAGAAAGAGCTGCTTGTCTTTCCTCCCCATAGAGAAATGTTATTTCAAGCTGCAACTAAACCTGCGAATTCATCTGGGAGGTAAGCTAGGGACTGGTCTGACAAACCTCACCCATGTGTTTACAGAGGGATCTGTTGTTTTTGTTTCCTTGTTTGCCACCACCAGACAGAACAGGCAGTACCATCTGTTAGGAATCCCAAGAGGGACAAAATGCAGGCTGGAGCCAGAGCAGAGAAAGCCAGTTTGACATTCATGTAATATTTGAATCAAGCAGCCACAAATCAGGAAACGCAGCACCCTGCAAGGCTTCTTGAAGAATCTGTACTCAGGGATTATTGGCATGCCTATATTCACATGTTTGCAATGTGTTTTTCTGACAAACAAACTTTACCAAGAGTTCAGAAAATCATTTTCAATTTGTACAAAGGAATCCAAGCGTCATATTGGTACTTTAGCCATGCGGCATGTGCCTCCAACTCCAGGACAGCATGTTCCATGAAACTTTCTGGAATACAAAAAAATATGCATTTTTAAAACCTTTCATATTTTTTTTTGAAAACACCATTTTTAGGGCAAAGGGCCACTGGATTGAACCTAGATAAGCAAATAGCCCAATTAATAAAATTACTTTCTCAATATAATGTTTCTTGACCTATTTGTCCCCCTCATTTTGAAAGAACGGAAGCCAGGACATAAAAGCCAATGTAAACACCAGTCAATGGAGTTATCCAGAAGGGACTTCTCGTCACTTCTAAATATGCGACATCCAAAAAAATCTACTTTAGTCTGCCTGTTAGGAGCCATTTAAAACTTTCCCATTCTTCCCTATTTATATACTCAAAGCTGATGAATAAACAACTTTTTAAAAAATCAAGAGTATATTTGGTTAAGGAACAGCTTTAGTTAAAATATACTTCATAGTATATGATTTTGAGTGACTGGACAGAAACTGTATTGGAGAGTTTATGAAGAAACCATCTGTTTATAATTTAAAGTTTTCTTTCAAACCATATTTTCTAATTTACATTTTATATTTTTTCATTAAACACAATTATCAGTGTAAATATTTATTCTAGGCTCCTTTATGCATATCATGTATGCATGAACTGGTGCATTAAAATGTTTGCTCATCATACTATTAACATTGAAAAATAATTTTTTATCTTTCTTCCATGGTCTAATACATATGCTTTCCTTGATAAAATAAAAGTAAGAAGCTCTAATCATGTGTTAATCTCTATTAATGTGATAATCATCTCAATACATTTCTATCATAAATGTCATTCTCCATCACTGAGAAAGTGAATTCTGTGGTGACTCAATTCATTTGCGAAGAGACACGAAGGTCACAGTCATAGTTCAGGCTTTCTCACAGAAACATCTACCCCCTATTCCCCAAGCTAAACCAAGCCACACAACTCCAAATAAAGGGTCTCAGAAGAATTGTCGTCTGCTTTCATAGTGAGAACATCAGTAGCCAAGAAAGAAAAGGGTAATTCCTCAGAGGAGCAGGGTGCTGTTTCTGCTAAGTGAGGCTCTGTCCTAGCAGCTAGAAGCAGTTCCAAAAAAATGTGTCAACTTTACAACCCTGGGTTGTAAATCTAAAGAGCTGAGGAAAAGCTAACTCAATAATCTTTTCCTTTCACTCTTTTGATTGTCCAAAATATGTAAAAGAAGCAAGTATCACTAAATAGTGTATTCTCTGATGGATAGTATGGTATGGGTACAGGTACCAGGCTAGAGGATTGTATGTTTTTATTCATCTTAATTATCTGTCTGTCTGTCTGTCTTGCCATGTACTTATTTATCATCTATCAATCATCTACCTATCCATTTATCATCTATGCATACCTGTTTGCATAGCAGGGACTTTAATGACTGAGCGTTTTCCCCGATACTCAGTGGGTGTTTCTTCTCTCCTAGCCTTCTTCACTCATTTGTGTGGTTTCCTAAACTTACAGGCATGTGGGCTCCGAACCCCTATCTCAGAGTGTCATTTCCAGTCTCCCACTCGACTGCCCATTCTCGAAAGCTAAGAGTAATTTCTTTTGCTATCACTGGTAATTTTTTTTCAGTACTTGTCCTTTTTATGTTTCTTTGCTGGGTGAATTTGGGGCCACTTAAATGAGACTCCCATTCTCCTAAAGGTAAAGCAAATCCTCTTACACGGGTCCCCTCGTCCCTCCAGTGTCGCACAGAAGCAGCTACAGTTGAGCACCAGTTTGCTTACGACTGATCTATTCCAGGAATGCGAACTCTCCCCTCTGTAAATGTTTGATTCTGTGATTCTGTTTAAACAGCGGTTTGTGGGTATTCCTTGATTTCACTTTGAGCTCTAAGGCCCTAGACTTTTCCTAGTGGTTACAGGAATGTGGGATGTATAACTGAGGAGGCAGTGAGTTGACGGACCAGGAGACATGGGGTACTGGTTTCCTCCGTTGAAAACACCAAAAAACCCTTCTGAGATATAGTTTCTTCATGGGTTTAAAGTTTTATAGTTTTCAGTGAAATTTCCTGCCTCCTGTGCAACTTGGTTTGTATGTTTCAAGAATGAAGAATATTCTCCAACAGTGGCTTTGTTTCCCTTTGAACACAGTCCACAGCAGAGTGAAGGCTGATCTTCATTTTCCACTGATGGAGGATGTCCTTCTGTGTATGCATTGCTTTTATTGGTTGACAAATAAAGCTGTTTCAGTCAATGGCTTAGCAGAGTAAAGTCAGGCAGGAAATCTGAACAGAGATATATAGAGAGACTAGGTGGAGTCAAGGAGATGCCATGTAGCTGCCCAAGAAGCAAGGATCAACAAATCATAAGTTTCATGGTAAAATATAAAATAATAATTTAAGATGTAAGAGCTAGCTAGAAATACACCTGAGAGACTGGCTGAACAGTGTTATAATTAATAGAGTTTCTGTGTGCTTACTCCAGTCCGGGTGACTGGGAAATGAACAAGCAGTCTCTGACTATGTTCCACATCATTTCTTTCCCCAAACATCACAGCATTCTCTCCCGAGATTGCCATCTTTGTGGCACACTTTTTACAGCTCTCAATTCTAAAAGCCCATGGTCTCTTTGGTGCCAGCTTCAACCTATTTCCAAAATGGCATTCAGCATTGAAACAGGCAACCTTGTGAGAAACAGGCTGTGTTTATAAAGGCATTTCTTTACTCTCAATACAAAGCCTGGCCCAGCAGCCCAGGCTGACTTTGAACTCAGATCCTCCCGGTCAGCTTGAGTGCTGGGATTACAGGTATACAGCACCAGCTTGTTTAAGCTTTGCTTCTGTTTTTTAATGCCAGTAGTATATTAGCAGGGCTTCCTATACGACAATAGCTGACTGTCTAGTTAATGACACATGGGCACTCTAACCCATGGATTAATTATATATGCTGAGCATTGCATTCATAGACAACTCATACAGATGTGTGCAATGGCCAGCCTCATTATGGGAAACTTCAGCACAGTGCCAGGTGACTTCTTAAAACAGCTTTGGCTTAGGGTTAGTCCCTATTCTGTAAAAGCTATGCCCTTAATAACCTCCAGCACCACAAAATGATAATAATATTAATAACCAAATAAGCTGTGCTGTGGGTTGCTAATTTCCTGGAGTATCCACATCTCTCGTGGGACTGGAGAAATGGCTAAGCGGTTAAGCATGTGCCACCTCTGGCAGAGGGCCCAGGGTTGATTCCCAGCACCCACACTGTGGCTCAAATCATCTGTAACTCCAGTTCTGCAAGCTTCATCGTCCTCTTCTGGCTTCTATGGGCATTGCATGTACTCAGTACACTGAAACACAACCAAAGCATCTGAAGGCATAAAATTTTGTAAAAGGTATTTTTAAAAAGATGAACCTGGAAGACAAAGGCCTGT
>NW_004949096.1:26114566-26115888 GCF_000317375.1 Microtus ochrogaster
ACACTCACACACATATATGTACACATGCATACACACCGCTGCATGACTGGCAGTTTTGGAAATAACACGTTGTTTCAAAGAGAATTCTATTTGCTTTTCAGTTCACATGAAACATAAGCTGTATATCCTAGAAAAAGCTGAGGCTGCTTTTAAGGTGTTTTTAAGGCAGCTTGTCCCAGGGGGCCTTTTCTAGGATGAGAAGAGAACGTTTCCATTTCCGGGCCATATTCCAAGGGACACCTGACTTGTTTTCTCCCTGTTTTTTTTTTTTAATTTTAATTTTTTATTTTTTTGTAGGATTATCTGTGACGCAGGCCTGCCTTTGGAGGCTATTGTGTTCCTAGGGAGCAGGCAAGCCTGGAGGCAATCCATCTTCCTCCCTCCCTGCAAACCTGAGACTTGCCTTCAGTCTCTGAGGTCTGATCACCGATGCCTCAGTATCGACTGCAACCCAATCCTTCAGCGAATACAGCTGAGCCAAATTAATCCAATTTTTTTAGCCTTTGCACCCTAGCTATCAATCTCACAGGCTGTTAGCGCGCTCTGAGCCAGGCCTGGGATTCCAGAAGGCCCTATCACTGCCCTCTTTGTACTCCAGCCTCCAAGCTGCGGGAGGCCCCAGGGGCACCACAGAGACGCAAAAACATTTGTCCCCGCAGCAGCCTGGATTCCTCAGGCCACTCTCCCTAATGAAACAGCCTTTGCCTTTAATCAAATGGCACAGACACAGTTCAGGCTTTCATCAGATGAGCCTGCTCAGCAATGCTTTTGAAGGAGGGGCCCACGTGGGCTGCTGGGCTGCATGCTGCCCAGATAAACAGCCCTCTCAAAGGTGTTGTTCTGTTTTGCAGACTGGCTTGCTGTTAGTGGGAGGAAGCATGCTGGGTCAGCAAGTGCCAGGGTCAGGAGCCAAGGAAAAGAACCCTCTCTTCCCCCCTCACACTTAGGCTCCCAAAGAGCCCATCTGGAGATGGGAGGAAAACAGAAAAGCTCACCTACCATGGTCCGCCCCCGTGGATGTGCCAGCCCCAGTCAGTCAGCAGGTACTGGGCATGTGTGGCTCTGATGGCATCAGACAGGAGTCCTTCAGTGTTTCAGAGAGATTGTCAGCTTGGAGATACCCTCCAGCCCCTTCCCACACGTCTGCAGCTGCTGTCCCAGGCTTTTCTGTTTCCATAGTGTCCACGGATTCCTCCTGGGGTTACAGATTACTCTAACTCTTGATTAGCTTATGGGGGGGAGGAAGAAGAAGAAGAAGAAGAAGAAGAAGAAGAAGAAGAAGAAGAAGAAGAAGAAGAAGAAGAAGAAGAAGAAGAAGAAGA
>NW_004949096.1:26115988-26119077 GCF_000317375.1 Microtus ochrogaster
AGGAGGAGGAGGAGGAGGAGGAGGAGGAGGAAGAGGAGGAGAAAGAAAGAAAGAAAGAAAGAAAGAAAGAAAGAAAGAAAGAAAGAAGAACTGAATTGTGCTTTCTTAAGCCTTTACTGTATGCCCCGTCCCCCCAATAAAGCACTCTCTTGATTAGGTTTACGAAACATTCAGCTTTGAACTTAGGAAGCACTTGGAAATTCTATATTGATATTTTATAATTCCTTAAGAATTATCTGTCATTTCATTGTTAGAAATGCCATTTAGCAAATACTTGCCAACTACCCATCATGCATCAGGGCTATTCTCAATGATATCTTCTCAGTGATACCTTTTGAGTGACCAGTGTGCTGGAGAGACAAACTCCAGTTTCTTGGGGAGAGGAAGACAACCAATGAGAAAGCAAGGGACATATTACTTCAGCTAGCAGTAATGATGCCACTTCATACACATTCAGACAACACTCAAGTCCAAATGCATCAAAGACCTCAACATAAAGCCAGTCACACTGAACCTCATAGAAAAGAAAGTGGGAAGTACACTTAAATGCATTGGTACAGGAGACCACTTCCTAAATATAACCCCAGTAGCACAGACACTGAGAGAAATAATTAAAAAATGGGACCTCCTGAAATTGAAAAGCTTCTGTAAAGCAAAGGACACAGTCAACAAGACAAAACGACAGCCTACAGAATGGGGAAAGATTTTCACCAACCCCACATCAGACAGAGGTCTGATCTCCAAAATCTACAAAGAACTCAAGAAATTGGTCACCAAAAGAACAAATAATCCAATAAGAAAATGGAGTACAGACCTAAACAGAGAACGCTCAACAGTGCAATTTAAAATGGCTGAAAAACACTTAAGGAAATGTTCAACATTCTTAGTCATCAGAGAAATTCAAATCAAAACAACTCTGAGATTTCATCTTATACCTGTAAGACTGGCCAAGATCAAAAACACTGATGATAACTTATGCTGGAGAAGTTGTGGGGTAAAGGGAACACTCCTGCATTGCTGGTGGGAATGCCAGCTGGTACAGCCCCTTTGGATGTCAATGTGGCAATTTCTAAGAAAATTAGGAAACAACCTTCCTCAAGACCCAGCCAATACTACTTTTAGGTATATATCCAAAGGATGCTCAATCGTGTCACAAGGACATGTGTTCAACTATGTTTATAGCAGCATTGTTTGTCATAGCCAGAACTTGGTAACAACCTAAATGCCCCTCAGCTGAAGAATTATCATATGTAATCACTCATAAGTGGTTTTTAGACATAAAGCACAGAAAACCAGCCTACAAACCATAGTCCCATAGAACCTAGACAACAATGAGGACCCTAAGAGAGACATATACATGGACCTGATCTACATGGGAAGTAGAAAAAGACAAGCTCTCCTGAGTAAATTGGGAGCATGAGGACCATGGGAGAGGGTTGAAGGGGAGGGGGCAGGCAGGGAGGGGAGCAGAGAAAAATGTATAGCTCAATAAAATCAATAAAAAAGAATGTAAATGGGAGAAAGGTCATGAGGGAAGGAAGAGGGAAGGAAGCAAAGATGCTTTTCACAAGGTACTAGGCAAGGGTCTGGTGAAGACACCCTGTTACACTGAAGTATATTCTATCAGAGGAAACAAAACCCTTGTAGATCTGCATCCCAGAAAGAAGATCCCAATTGCAAGTCCCTGAAGATGAGGAGGTAGTCATGAAGGACAAAGAGAACAAGTAAGTTAGACTTCATGAGAGAGGAGCCTGGAAAATGAGACAAGGTTGGGAAAGCACTTGTCTCATTGGAGAGCTAGGAGGAAGAATGCCCAGAGTCAATCCAGTTCTAAGTATGGCTATCACACACATTACTTTCTGTGGTCCTCAGATAAATAGCTCCATGGAAACAACATCATCATCCTCTCCAGATGACTGACATCTTGGGCTCTATGTGGGTGGGTTATTCACTAGGTTTTGTACAGGTAAGGGACATAAAAAGATAGGAGATGATTCGCTAGGTTTTATACAGGTAAGAGATGGAAGCAGATAGGAGATGATTCCCTAGAGTTTATACAGGTAAGGGACAGAACCAGGAATGCCAAGTCCAAGTCTAAACTCCTGTTTTACCTACTCCAGCTTCTAACTTCTTTTTCTTAAAAAGATGGCAGTTTTGTTAATGTGATGATATTTAATCATGGTAAACAGTAGAAAACAGCTCATATCATTTGAGTTATACAATGTTAACAATGACTACTTTCT
The DNA here is from genome assembly GCF_000317375.1 of Microtus ochrogaster. Classification (NCBI taxonomy): domain Eukaryota; kingdom Metazoa; phylum Chordata; class Mammalia; order Rodentia; family Cricetidae; genus Microtus; species Microtus ochrogaster. The sequence continues at coordinate 26,118,232 of NW_004949096.1, forward strand.
ATGTTTTGTATTTAGAGTTTTTGTTAGCTAATCCATGACTTCTGGGGAGCATGATCACCCAATGTACCATAACTCCATTTAAATTACAGAAACACACACATTGACACACTCACACACACATATTTGCACACACAACGTATTTTTAGGAAAGCTTATAAAATAATGTTTTCCTGTGGCTTTTTAAACATCCTCAGCGTATCCCTCCTTCTCCCTTCCTTCACATCGCCCTCCTTCCTGCATCAGTTAAAGCCTGCACTGCCCTTTTTCCCTCTCCACAGCAACTGTGTCCTGCTGTGCCCCTCCCTAGAGTTCCATCTCTTCTCCCGCCTTGGTTCTTTTCTCCTTTCCTAGCATCTAAAGTTTTATCTCCTCCATCCCAAGGTTTGGAGTTAGAATCCACAAATAAGAGAACATGAATGCTTGTTTAGCATCTGGTTCCCCTCACTTTAGTAAAGTAATTCCCAGCTCACTCCATTTGCCTACAAATTTCACAGTTTTATTTTTCATGCAGCTAACAAGAATTCCAATGTGTGTGTGTGTGCCAGTTTCATGCTCCATTCGTTGGCTGAAGAATGCTTAGGCTGTTTCTTCTTCCTACTCTTGGGAATAGAGCAGCACTGGACATGGCCGAGCAGGTATCTCTGAAGCAGGACAAGTCCTTCAGGCACATGCCAAGGAGAGGTGGAGATGGGTAATATGGTAGACCTACTGTTCACTTTTTCACTTTTTGAGAATTCTCTCCATTGATTGTTACAGGATCTGCAGCTATCTGCAACCCACCAGCAGTGAATGGGCTTTCGTGTCCATCCCACCCTCACCAACCCACCAGCAGTGAATGGGCTTCCG
>NW_004949096.1:26119628-26126512 GCF_000317375.1 Microtus ochrogaster
CCCACCCTCACCAACCCACCAGCAGTGAATGGGCTTCCGGGTCCATCCCACCCTCACCAACCCACCAGCAGTGAAGGGCTTCCGGGTCCACCCCACCCCCACCAACCCACCAGCAGTGAATGGGCTTCCAGGTCCACCCCACCCTCACCAACTCACCAGCAGTGAATAGGCTTCCGTGTTCATCCATCCTCACATGTGTCGCCGGTTGTTTTCTTGACCTTAGACTTTCTGTCTTGGGTAAAATGAAATCCCAAAGCAGTTTTGATTTTTATTTCCCTAATTGCTAAAGTTGACCCTGAAAGGAATACAGGCTACTTCTGTTGCCATTGGCTACCTCCTGGGACTTGAAGGAAAGACAATATTGCTTAAGACACCACAGTCTTTGGACACAGAATGCGGACTGATCCAGACGGAACAGACTTGGAAGCCTCCTCCACGAATACCAGCTCTCATAGTATCAGAGGGTGCTCTGCAAACTGTCACCAGAAAAAAAACGCCGTCACTAGTCCTATCCTCTGTAAATCTACAAACCACGGCAATGCCTGGCCTATCAGGCTAACCTAAATGGTGCAACAATCTTGAGAGTAACCAATAGCTGTCCATTTGGACTGAAGACTCTCTTAGAAGGGAGGGATTCATGCCTATAAAGATAGCCAATTACCTGTGACTGCAACAGTCACAGACCCTAGAGGAAACCTACTACAGTAGTTTTCCCAAACCAATATTTTTTTTTACAGTATTCCAAATACTTTTCTTTATACCCATAGAGGAGCGTGTCACTCACCCCTCATTAAAGGATCTTGTTTTTGCAGCAGATGGAGACCATTACAGAGCTCCACAACTGGTCACACTGCAGCCAGTAAGGGACTGTGGGGAGTCGAACCTCAAGTGATTCTCCTACAAGGCAGCCAAATACCTCTGAGGTCCAGGGAATATCGCCAAAGAGGGGTGGAAATACTGTCAGAACCAGAGGGCCAACACACTATGAGATGGTATCTTTTTCCCTTGGTCTTTTAGTTTTGTTTCTAGATATGGTCTCTCTACATTGCCCTGGCTGTCCTGGACTCACCCTAAGTGCTGGGATTAAAGGTGTGCCCCACCACACCCAGAGCTATGAAATTGTATCTTTTAGACATGACAGGGAGAACTGTACAAGTGAAATATCAATAATAGAATCATTGTCAAAACAAGACTTGCATAATGACAATACCAGGGGACATGCCAATGTAGATAGGAAAATTTCATAGGTGCCACCTCTTAGATAAAGATCTACACAGGCAATCAAGAGCTGGGGAGGGAGGTAGAACCAATTTATTACATGGATGAGTCTCCTGATAGGTTAATTCAACCTTAAGTAGTTAGCCCTAAACATGTGCACATATAAGCAACATTGAATGAACTCAATAGGTTTATATGTATGCATATACATATATGCACACATTCGTATATTTGTAAGTGACAATAAAGATAAGGTTATAAATTTGAGAAGGAATATAGGAGGAACATGAAAGGAGTTAGAGGGTGAATAGGGATGGAGAGAAAGAATGTAAGAAGTGATTCTTGTATGTGAAATTCTCTCAAAAATTAAAATGAAATATTGGTAATGAACCCTCCTTTATCTGGACAGCCTTGGGTTAGGCATGGACATTTGAGCAATAAGAGCCAGGCAGGCCACTGACAGGGCAGCACATTCAATCTCAATGTATTTTAAGGATATTAAAGCTGTCCTGATTGTCTCCAGAAGTGCTGTCTAAAGTTTGGCCATTTGTAGACCTCCTGGATGATCTGTTTTTCAGATTCTCATATATTATTTGCTTTTTCTTTTTCAATAACTGTCTTTTGGGAACTTAGAAGAGTACATATTGTACTGTTTGGTTTTACAGTAGATCACCTTTTGATCCAACCATGTGCCACTGTAATACTTTAAACAGTAGGGGACCCTTTCCTCTGCCTGATCTGGTTTGGAGACACTGGGTTAAGTTAGAGTGGAGTGATCGATGCTTTGCTGTTGAAACCATCTTCTCCTACTTTCTTCTTTTGACATCCCTCCCTTTAAAGATCCATTCATGCCACCCTGTGGAGCTTCTTTGGAATGTAGAAAAGTCAAGGCAGGCATGATCAGTGGAGCCAATTCTGGAGCTTTGTTTTGCAGCCATTGGACTCCTACCCCTCCCATCATATTTCCATTGTTGCCTTCATAATTGAAATTCTGATCACCTTCACTCTGATTATTTCAAACACCCTCAAGACGGCTCTTTGCTGCCCTCAGACTCCACTCCTTGTCATGACTGCCAATGTGTGATCAAGATCTAATACTGTCAGTCTGTCCATTTTTAGATTCTTATCACTCTCCTATTGCTTCCTTATTAAAGAACCAACTTCCTTCTCAGCAACTGAGGATTTCCCCACAATATGCTCAAATGAGTTTTTTCTCATGCTCTGCCTTCCTCTCCATACCTGTTAGGTGTCCTAAACCAAACAGTCCTCAAACTCCTCAAATTTTTCCATCTTGAACCTCTATTGGAAGACTTTTATATTTTTCATTTCTACAACTCAGTCGTTGTCACGTCTAAATGGAAATGCCAGCCATCTCTTATGGTGCACCCAAATGCTGCTGCTCTCAGGGTATACTCACATGGCTTTCTATGGATAGAGGGGACATAAGTTCTCCATTTTTTGTGTGTGTGTGTCTAATTTCAGGAAGCTGAATGTTTGAGCAGTTTTTTTTAAATGAGTAAAGTTGACACTGCACACACACACACCAATCCTGTCCTGTGACTCTTGTTGTCCACTAGTGAAGTTCACAGTGCACACACACACATGCACAGACATACACACCAATCCTGTCCTTGTGACTCCTGTTGTCCACTAGTGAAGTTGACACTGCACACAAACACACACACAGACACACACAGCAGTCCTGTCCTTGTGCCTTGTGACTACTGTCATCCACTAGTGAAGTTGACACTGTACACACACACACACACACACACACACACACACCAGTTCTGTTCTTGTTCACACACAGAAATGACTATTCATAATGAGGCTTTGAAAAACTGCAGTCTGTTTTGTTTTTCCTAGGAAATGAGTCTATGACTGACAGGGTAACTCTCACTATTTTAGGCACTAAGGAAAGTCCTTGGCTTTGTTGCTAACTCTCCAGAGTAAAGAGAAAAACTAAAATGTTTCAATGCACCCTGTTACAGGAATCCATCAATCATTTTACTGTCAAATACAATTTCCTTTGTCAAAATCACAGCAACTTTTCTAATTATACCTCCTTCCATGCATATATAAAATGTTCTACAGGACCACAAGCATTTCAATAATCAGTAAATGCTTTATTGTCTCAAGACTGTCAGCCCTCTGAAGAGATTCCTGTGCCAGCTGCATGATTCTTGGTGAAGAGAAAATTTCCTGTGTGTCTCTCAAGTATATACAAAGCTGCATGCATGTGACCGTTAGCCATTTTCGCTGTTACCTTGATGCCATCCACAGTGGGGCAAACCTGGAAGCTGGAAAGGCAGATGGGAGCAGTCTGATGGTAGACATTCTCACACTTCCACTATCAGGGCCTATTGATGGTTAGATTTTGGCTAATAAATGAGTTCAAGAAACATTTGCTATATTAAAAACACTATGTGAAACCGGGGCTTTACGAATTATGGAGGATACTTAGATTCTAGTTAATGGCTTAATTCCGGGGAGTCACACTAGTCCCAGAAAGTGCAGGAGCTAGTGTGTGTAATAACCACCCGTGGAGCCAGTGTGCTGCTGTACCAGATGTGGTTGGGACGTGGGTGGCATTACTCAACGCTACCCACCCGTTGAAAGTCCCATCTCAGACTTTAGAGAAAATGAATGAAAAACTCACTTAGAGAGAAGTCCTTCCATCACAGAATCCACCATCTGACTGATTGGAATGCCTCCATGAGGAAATACTATCCCTGGGTGGTGAAGGGCTTTGGTGACCCTCACGAGTCCTCTCAAGGCTTGTCCTTCTCTTTCCTGTCAGAACTGCCCTCTTCCATTGCAGCCAAGAGTCTTTGCTCATTCCTCAATAATGACTCTCCTTTGCTGGACTCAGAGGCCGTTCCTAGGTACCTTTGTATAGAGTGACTTTCACCGTCCAACCCACGGGCACCGCTGGCGCCAACCAGCTCCTACCGTTCTTGCTCACACCTTCTGGGCATTTTGTCAAAGACCGTTTGTGATAGACCTTGGGAAAACTAACAACGCATCTCTCCCCTTGAACCCGAGGAAGAATGTGGAAGGGGACCGGGGACACATAAGCTCTTTGTGACCTCAGGTACCCGTGTCGCCATTGGCTCCCTTCTCCCCTGGCAGGACTAAGTGACAGAACAGAATGCCATGCTCAATTGGGCTGCATTGGGTCAGCCAGGACAGAGTAGGCTTTTATTTCAAGAAAGCGTCGCTGTGCCTCTCTGCAGACTGAGGTCATTTCCTTCCCTTTTCTATACTTCCTAACATTCCAGATTTATACATTTTACAACGTTTGCCAGCGCTCACCTGAAGAAGGCAATTCTCAAGTGAAAAACTTAAAGAAATATTTGTGCTCAGTGCCCAGACCCGTAAAGAATAACTATCACAGTTTTAAAATCTCAACCTAATTTTCCAACTAATTGCCTAAATAAACCAAACAAACAGATCAAGTTTGTCTCGCCGAGGAAAGAAGGCAATCAGTCCTTAATTCTAACCTTGAGTATGAAAGTTCCAATTAGAAAGCTTTTCACCCCACCCTATCCTCTCAATGGGCTTATATTTAGTCAATTATTTTGCTTCTGAAATAATTGTGTGTATTTAAGTGCATACATAGAATTGAATATGTATGTTTATTTATGAAAGAAGCAAATGCCTTTCCAATTTCTAGAAAAAAACAATCTTTAGGGGAAGTCAGCTATTTCTTCCCAAAAGTGTGAGGCCATCAGAGTTGTACTATGGTGATGGGCATTTGCATATAGCAAGGGCACAAACACCCACTTCCTGGTGAAGTGTCTGTTGAGGAGAACCGTATGGGAACCAGCGTTAGCTATGACCTCTGAGTCTGTTGAGGAGAACCGTACGGGAACAAGCATCGGCTATGACCTCTGAGTCTGGAGTGTTAGCAATCCTCTTGTTACTCTATTGATTACAGAGCTCCAGCGGTCACATGCAGATGGTACAGGAGGCCAAGGGCAAGGAGATGTGTCCATCATATGGGTATAGTGGCCCTTTCCTGGGCTCTTGCATATTTGCTTTCCTAGTTCTTTGCATAACTCCAGTAAGAGAACCCAGGTTTGCAGTTCTGAGACCAGAGATTAAGCAGTGAAGCCAAGAGTCCCCACCTATAGAAAGTGGGCCATCTCTTTCTTCTATGCTGTCATCTATCTTATGAGCCAATTAAAATCTGTCTACTCCTCAACACACATTCACTTTTATATTCCTTATGATCCGACCCTATGATGTTCTTTGAAATGAAATCATAGGGCTGTGGGATTCATCTAATAATCCATACATTTAGTGTATACGTATGGGAAATATAAAGACCAACATGCAGTAGGTAATATGTTGGCTAGAAAGAGAGATCCATTAATTCTATACTGGGTAAGAAATGTTTGTGTTGACTTCCAATGTAAAGACCTTCTTATTTGCTAGTAGATATGCACTCCCACAGGGGAAAAGTTATGTTTAACATATTTTAATTGAATAATACAGTCACGCAAACTTGGCAAATATTTCATGTTTTATTTCTTTAACTTCTCTTATAAACACTGGCTAAGCATGAGACCATTTCCTGGTAACAGTATGGTGCCCAGAAGGAACTGGTGCACAAGCAATGGCATCCTCTCTCTAAGCATCCGTGACTCACAGAGTGAGCACCACTGATTAGAAATCCAAGAGGATAGGGAGCATGTGAAATAAAATGTCACTGAGCTGGAGTCAGCCTTGTTCAGAGGAGACTAAGGAGATAGTAGGAAAGAAGGGTTCACGCTTGTGCAGACCTTGTACAGGTAACCATAGCAACAGTGAGGTCATGAGTACTATGGCCACATCATGCTGAGGAAACAGTGCCTCAGAGCACTTTTGCCATCCTTGGGCTCCCACCTTCTTTCCACCCCCTTTCCGCACTGTTCTTTTTTTTTTTTTTTTTTTTTTTTTTTTTGGTTTTTCGAGACAGGGTTTCTCTGTAGCTTTGGTGCCCGTCCCGGAACTAGCTCTTGTAGACCAGGCTGGCCTTGAACTCCCAGAGATCTGCCTGCCTCTGCCTCCCGAGTGCTGGGATTAAAGGCGTGCGCCACCACTGCCTGGCCACACTGTTCTTTGAGTCCTAGTGGGGGTGACGCCAATGCCCCGTTTAACACAAAGCCCTAGACTATCACTGATTTCCATCACTTTGAACACATATGAGTTGCAGGAGATTGTTTAAATATAAATTAAAATAATTTTTCAAAAAGTATGGGTGAAGGACTGGTACTCATTTGGTCCTGACTTTGGGGCAGAGAAATTATTTCACAGAGCTCATTTCTCTGTAGCCTGGGTGAGTTCTTGTTGGACCAATCCCCTTAACATGACAGAAATTTACTTTCTCACAGTTCTGGAGGGAATAGGCCTGAAATTAAGGTGTGGACAGGCTGCTCTCCCTCCAGCATCCCTGGGAGGGGATCTTTTCTTGTCCTTTTCAGTTTGGTAGCTCCAGCCACTGCTTCAGCCACTGCCCTTTGAGTGTGGCCTTTCATTCTTCAACTGTCGCTTCCAAAGATACTTGTCATTGGCCTTAGACGGATTCAGATAGTCCAGAATTGTCTCATTTTGATTCTTTAGATTAATTATAAATCAGCTAAAGAAAAGAAGGGAGGAAGGGAGGGAGGGAGGGAGGGAGG
>NW_004949096.1:26126975-26128696 GCF_000317375.1 Microtus ochrogaster
AGGCAGAGGCAGGCGGATCTCTGTGAGTTCGAGACCAGCCTGGTCTACAAGAGCTAGTTCCAGGACAGGCTCCAAAACCACAGAGAAACCTTGTCTAGAAAAAAAAAAGTTTTGGAATGTTCCCTGCTATGCTCTACTTGCCCTGATCGCTTGCTTTTTATTAACTTCTATCAGACTCCCTTAACTTGACCAAGTGGAATGATTTAAATTCCATTTAGCACTTTAATAAAAAAAATAGCTACGATAGTAACACTTTAGTATATAAAGACAATGACTATTAGTGAAACCTAGCTTGTGACATTTAATTAATACTTTATGACACAATGACACAATGAATAAAGTTCAATTTATGAGCTTTAATTTCTAAAACAATACTTGGATTTTTCTAAAAGCTTGAGTAATCTTATCCTCAAACATTTTGTATTTTGATCATATCTTCACTATAATCCTCTCTCTGGTTTATTTTTTGTGACATAAGAAAAATAATCAAATTAGCCAGGAGGTGGTGGCACTCGCCTTTAATCCCAGCACGTGGGAGGCAGAGGAAGGCAGATTTCTGTGAGTTCAAGGCCAACCAACCTGGTCTACATGAGCTAGTTCCAGGACAGGCTCCAAAGCTACAGAGAAACCCTGTCTTGAAAAATAAAAAATAAAAAAACAAAAAAAAGAAAAGAAAGAAAAAACATTAAATTAATCACATGTCATTGATTAGAACTCAAGAAGAGAGGGAGTCATTTCATATGGCAGAAATGAAACATTTGTCTCAATGATCTGAACAGTCACTGCTAATACTGTTACCACCAGGAGCTCTCTCAGGTCTTTCTAGTTCTACAAATTGGCAACTGTTTTGCAAAGTTATATTTAGTGTCATTTAATTATCACCGTAATCTTCAGAGTTAGGCATATAAAAATAAATAAAAACAAAACTTAAAAGTATAAAGTTTTTTTTCCTGGTTAACATAGCTTCAAGTCACAGAGCTGGGAGCAGGACGCAGTCAGTTCCAACTCCCATGGTATGAAACTGTGTACATCTAGGAATCAGTGTTCCCAGAATGCTTGGTTGGTCCAGGCAGAGTGTGCATATGTGCTTATATTCCTTAGCATGTTCTCTTCAACTGATGCATGTGTTCTGAGTTGTTTATAGTTTTTCTTCATTTAAGAAGCAACTTCATTTTGTTATTTTTCTGGGAAAAAAAAACCTTTTTCTCCAAGTCCTGTCCTTGGGGATGTTGCTAGAGAAATGTTGCTACAATTCTTTCCCTGGGAGAGACATAAGCAACATCTACCCCTTCTTCTAAGGTTGCAGCCACAACTGAGGCAGGAGTATACTAAAGCACTGAACTTCACATTGGGGAACCGCTGAGTTTATTGGGCTTCCTTACAGAGCAAAGGTGGGGGGTTACTTACAGGTGTGGACACTTTTCCTGACCCAGCAGCACTTAGGAAGCCCTACCCAGCAGGGATGAGGGCTCCCCTGTAGCAGTAGGCACATAGATAAAGCTACCCCTAGTCTTCCCTGGCCTGTGTATGTGTTCTAACTTCTCCTGCGGGATGGATGTGCATAGAGTTGCCAGTTGTTAGGAAGCTTTGGATGCTCAGGCAGGGGTGGATGCAGAGTTAATTGGCTGGGATGATTTTTGCAGAGGGCACTATTGGATGCCCCCAAAAGGCAGTCACTTGGCTCAGAGGGCAATCAGTGACAACATGGCATAACACAGAAC
>NW_004949096.1:26128796-26144413 GCF_000317375.1 Microtus ochrogaster
ACTAATATTTGGACATTTGCTTTTCTTCTGTCTCTGATAGTTCCAAAGGATGATAAGTATGGCTATTTTCAAATCAAACCAAGAAAAGGGAATGTAACTGTGTATTGAGATTATAAAGGCATTTGGTTAAACTATGTAAGTAAAGCCACGAAATTTACAGAGGCACTTCATATATAATTCAATCTCATTTATATAAATGCATGTCATGTGTTGTTCAGAAGACTATGCTCTCTCTGTGTGAGGTGGTGCAGGACTGCGGGATGGAGGGTCAGGAGTTCAAACCCAGCCACACCTTTGCTATATAATGAGTTTGAGGTCAACCTGAGAGATATAAAACACCATCTCAAATCGGAAGGAAAAAATGCTTCTAGCACATTTTCTTAGAGTGTATCATGTGTATGTATTCTTTTTATTGCATGTGTGTGATGTATTTTTTGTTTTTAAGTTGCACTTTTAAACTTATTCATTTTACTTTATGTCTATGAATATTTTGCCTGCGTGCATGTATGTGTCCCATGTGTCCCATATGCATGTGTGTTGAATCATCTAGAACTGGGGTTCTGGATGGTTGTGAGCCACTGTGGGGGTGCTGGGAATCAAACTCAGGTCCTCTGCAAGAGGGACAGGTGTTTTTAACTGCTGAGTCATTTCTCCAAGACCTGTATTTTTTTTGCCATCTGTAAGATTACACATATTTTCTACGATAAGTAGAGGATGAAGACCTTTGGCACTATTTATCATTTCTGTGATCCTTCTTAGCATTTGGCTCATAAATCAATTCGTCAAAAGTGTTTTTGATAAAAAAGGCATACAGTCATAGGAGAGACATATTCTTCGATAGTTCCTATCATTGCAGAATTGTTTCTCGGTGTTTGGTGTGCTCTTCTGCGGAGACGGGTTCGTGCTCGTTGTGATATTTTCAATGCAGACCTAAACATTTCTTCTTATACTTCTTTCTCATTTATTTGAACTCTAAGCTGACTGAATACATAAATACGGTTTCTGGGGAGGAAGTAACGATGGGGACCCTGGTATGTGGGGCGCTGTGTAGTGGATATCAGCGTTGGCGCACAGCGCACCCCTGTGTCTATGCTCTGTGCATTATTACCCAGTTACCAAGCTTCCCGGGCAAGGGGGCTGGAGGTTAAAATACACAAACACACACAGACAGAGAGACAGCGACACGGATCATCCTTGAATTCCTTTATTGTGTTCAGGGGCAGATTGTATAGAGATAGCCACACCCCAGCCAAACCCACCAGAAACCACTCTCCTACCATGGGGAACTCCTGAAGGTCTGGTGCTCAGAGCAGCTGTAGGCACTCAGATCAGGGGATTACAAGAAATTCAGGATCTGGGCTCTCACTGCTCCCAACAAGAGTAAATTGAATTCAGAGGGCTTTTAAAAAGTCTGCGGAGAGACTCTGTAGCACGAGTCCCAAATGGGATGTTTTCATCATCAAACACCTCAGGTCTAAGAGGGAGAGGGAGAGACAGTATATAAAGTTGGATGGGTAGCGAGTTGGGTGGCTCCTGGAGGAGTTGAAGGGAGGGGAAAGATGATCAAAATACACTCTATGAAAAGTAATTTTTAAATAAAAAGTGAGGACATAAAGTTTGTTGTGTGTGGAAGGGGTGATCAGTCTGAAGTAAATGGAGGGAGGGAGGTAGAAGATGACCAAAATTTAATGTATAATTAATAAAAATATTTGAAAACTCTGCTTCTCAGGGAAAGCTGCTATATTTCATCATGGCGGCAGCACATCGCCTGCACAGAATTGGATTTCCTGATTACATTTTTGTAAGAAAACCCTGGAAATAACAGTCCTCACAGGCCAGGGCACTGATGTTTGCTCAGGTCATAAAATGAAACCTGGCCACGTCAGATGGCGTTACGAAACAGGAAAAACACACTCCTTCCAAAGGAACTAACACCAAAGGAGATTTTCCAATAGTTTAACAATGTCTCCTTTGTAACTAAATTCCAAGAGCATTTGAAGATGATGGGAGTTTTAACCGGAGAGCACTCCAGGTCCACCTCAGGGCATTTCCTCTATAATGGCAGATAACCGGTCATCTTCTCAGGGAGGACCACACTTGGTGTGTGTAGCAGCCCTTTCCATCCATGGCACTGGTTACATCAGTATTCTCTCTTGCACAGGTCTAAGTGTGAAGCTCAGGCCAAGTGGGAGGTTTGGGTATTCGTGAAAGCTCGCTGGGTCAGTCTGGGTGGGGTCCTGGCACTGGCACAGGCTTTCTGGGTCAGCTTGGGTTATTGGTCCCTCCCTGTGTTTATACGTCTGGCTTTTCCGTGGGATCACAGGAAGTCCCTCTTCCACTGAAGCCTGGAAATATCAGCTACAGGATACCCCAAGTTGTCTCTTAGATTGACGCCCTCCCCTTCTCAGGGATCAAGAAGAGACAGGACAAAAGCAGGACAGAGGCTGTAGTTGTTGAACAAAGTGAGAGAGCCCCAGGCGCCGTCTGACAGGGACTGAGAGTGGGAAAGGACAGGGGCAGCTCCAATACCAGCTTTCTTCTAAAACCAGAGGGCACTGGGACACAGAAGTGAGACTAGAGGATGAGGGCTCATCAGGCAAACTCCTGATCCAGGAACCAATGGGGTGCAATTCTGTAGAATCTGCTCGACCGCTACTGAGTGGCCTTCAAAATGTCCGTGCTGGTTGAAAACCACAATGGCAACCTGTTGCAATGTTGACTGTGAGGATTTGTGAGGTATGGAAGTAACTTTTCAAATTAATAAAATATATTATATTTTGTGGAATGCACTTGTATACTGTGAAGATGCGCCACTTCGATTGGTTTAATAAAAAGCTGAATGGTTAACAGCTAGGCAGGATTTCCAGGCACAGAAGAGACTGGAAAGAAAAAGGGTGGAGACACTGAGAGATGCAGGGAAGAAAAGACAGGTTTTAGATGAGGTAAACAGGCCTTGGGGCAGGACATAGATTCATAGAAATGGGTTAATTTAAGTTACAAGAGCTAAAAACAAACTTATTGGTCAAACTTTCATAATCAATAAGAAGTCTCCTTGTCATGATTTGGGAAGTGACTGGTAAGACAAACAATAACTCTCAATAATTATGTATTTTATTAACTATTTAGTAATATATTTATTATTCATTATTAGTAATATATTTTATTACTATATATTATACTACATACTACAAGTATATTTTGTTACTATTACATTCTGGAATCAGAATGGCATTTTTATTTCTATTTCTTTAGATGTCCACAGACTCTAAGAATAATGATTGTCTAGAACTTTTTCCCAACTTTGAGAGGGTGATAATTTTTTTTTTGCATAGCTTTTGGCTCTTAGCTTCTAATTACTCTGAGAGTGAGACATTTTTTTTTCTAATTTCTTTACCATGTCATGTAGGCTGCCCTCAAAAATGGATTCTGCTGGCTTGGAAAAGTTAATCCATCTCAGAAAGGTACTGCAGAATAGCTCACTGGGCAGGGACTGAGGAGTGACCCAAACCTTGGAATGAGTCTCAACCCAAATTGCCTTGATGCCCCTTGAACTAAGCATGCCATTGGTCTGAGTCTTGGGAATAACATCAATAAAGCTATTGTAAAACTGAGTCACCGATTTGATGTGTTAGAGAAATCACTGTGGAGGACCAGCCTGGAACCCATTTCAGGAACCACATCTTAACTTACTAATAGCCCTGGAATCCAGCTCTATCCCATACAGAGACACATGTCTGGAGATAACAAATGATTCCATCATTCTCAACTGTGGTATGATGTTTGCATCTGACCCCAAGATTTTGGCAAACATGTGCTTTCTAAAGTCTTTCCATTTGTTCTGTTTTCAGTCTGTCAGATATGAATGTCCACAGCCCTAGCTTCACTCCTTTTGCCAATTACTTTGTGCTTCCTTTGAGACATTTGTGGACATAATTCTTGAGGGTCCATTTATCAAACTCTGTGGCCCCTTGGAACAGCCGCTAGTGTCTAAGGAGCCCTTGGTCTTTAAACTCTAGTTTTCATGGGACTAAGGAGATCTTACCTTAAAAATAGAAACTTTTTAAAAACATTAATAATTTTCCCAGGAATTGCCCTTAAAATAGCAGTGTAATGTGTTTTTGTTTATCTTCAAAGTATTTTATATGTATGGAAACATCACAATGAAAGCCTTTGATTTGTAAAATTAATACGACTCATGTCAAAAAGGTCAAGAATGACTTTTGGTAGTGGATCTGCACCAAAACGTTGAGAATTAAATTAGAGTAATTAGGTTTGAAGTGGGACAAGGGAAGGGCGGGTGAAGTGTTCTAGCATTCCCAAACTCCTTAAACAACATCCCAGGGAGCATGAAGAAGAGCTGGCACAAGCGATTTCCTTCAGTACCCATGAAAATATTTTCATGGAAATTTTACTCCATAGCATTATACTTGCCCGACTCTTATTTTGTCTCACAATATTTCCCTTTCACAAACGGGTAAGTCTAGGGAGCCCAGGTATAAATCTTAGTATTATATTTAATAATTAGCATGAATATTTTCAGGAGGGAAAAGAAATAGTTTCAGTTTAATTTTGGAAGTGAGCAACAAAATGTATACTGTATTATAATGGAACAATATACATTTGATCAGATTTATAATTTGGGTTTCATTTTAAAGTCAGTTGCACAAGTCACTTGTTTTCTGTTTCATTATGCAGATATTTATGTTTTCATAAGTGATATGTCTATATTTTAATATTGATTGAAAGTCAAAAACTCTGAAATTACTTTTTATTTAATTCGAGACTAAATAATCTATCATTGAATTCAGTAAACTATTTACAATTTTAATATTGTAATGATGAATTTAAATTAATTTAATAGTGTGCTGTGAAATTAGCCCTTACAAAATGCAGAACATGAAAGAATATGTTGTTTTGAAATCATTAGGGAAGATAAAAATTATAAAGTTCTTCCTGAAGAGCCTGGAACTCACTCAATAAATAATATTTGAAGCACATTTTCAGTAATAATGGCAGATTAAAGCTAAAAAATTTAAGTATTCAATAAGCAATTAGTTATTTAAATATACACACACACATATATATATATATATATATATATATATATATATATATATATGTATATATCTTATATAAATATGGGCCATGGACTTAAACAAGAAGATTGATTGCATGATAAAGATTCCCTTACACCTGATTTGGGTAAAGAAGAAATTTCATTTTATTGCTTGAAAATAATAGAACTTAAAATTTCAACTTATATCACTGAGTTATCATTTGAGATTCTTAGAATGGCTTCTCTGTGTTTCCAAGGGGAAGAAACTCAACACCAGCCAGTTTAGTACTGCTTGACTTCGGGAGACACTAACATAGGGAAAATAGAAAGGACACTGTTAACTTAACAAAAGAATTAATCATAGATTATACTCAAGTAAATACATAAAAATCAAATCTTATTAAACAGCCATTGAATTTTCTCCAGTGAATATTCTGGAACTGTATAAAATACAATAACACAAAGATTAACCTGCTGAACGGGGGTGAGGGACGGGATGATGTTAGTAAGCAGTGAGAGAGATATTAAGAATACTTACCAGGACTGGAGAGATGGTTCAGCAGTCAAGAGCACATGCTGCTCTCACGGAAGTGAGAGGTAGACTCCCAGAACCCATGTGGACAGCTCACAACCAGCTCCAGGAGCACTAATGCTCTGTTGTGAACTCTATGCACCGGAAGTCACATGCACAAAGACATTCATACACAGATGCTCACACAATTTTAAAAGCCAATAAAAATTTAAAAAACCTTAAGATGGGAATACTTTGAGGAGCCTCTCAAGTCATGCATGAAATTGGAGATATTGACTCCAGCTTCTCAAGAAACAGAGAAACTAAAAGAATTATGCCTAAGAAGATAATGATAACAGAAATTGAGTTTTTAAACTATTCAATTAACTCCAAAAAAAATAAAAGGCAAAAACTGTCATGAAGATGGAAGATTAAATACAACGTCTCCATCAATCGCATTAAAGGTGACTGACTGGACTAAGCACCACGTGAAAATTCAGATTGGATTTTCCAAAGGAAGGAAATTGTATGCTGCCCATCAGAAGACTTCTAAATGAAGATGCCCAACAGGATGGAGAAACATCTGGAACTCATTCACTGTAGATAAGAGTGGAAAGCGCCTACAGACCCTCTCAAAACAAGCCAGTAATTTAATATGAAATTAAACATACAATTACCATAGATTTTATTAATCGTGCTCCTAGGTCTTTATACACATTCAGTAGAAACACATGAGAATGCTTGTAGAAGTTTTAGACAATTACATACAATTTCCCCAAGTGTGTGTGGGTGGGGGGGTAAATAACATGCTTCCCTCCCTGACTGAATAAATGAATGGTCTCATAGACATTTGATAGAATACTACTGCTTTCTAGTGAAAAGAAGTAATTTGTAATAATTTGTCGCCATCTTATCATCCACTGACTCCATCTGAATTTTTCAGTTTCTATTGTTTGATAATTCCACACATGCACATAATGTGTTCGGGACATAGAAATAAACTGTACCCTAAATTCTTACCTTCATACTCACAGGGAGTGCATTTCTCAGCCTCCTCTTCCTCTTCCTCCTCCTCCCTTCTCCCTTACATCCCCTACAGTAGATGAAAATTAACCTGGAATCAATATTTAGAGGATAAGAGACCATAGAGAACGCTCAGTTTAAATGAGAAATCTTTGTCACACTCCCAGCTAAAGGCTCCATTGTAGAAGAGGGGGTGGGCAGTTTACAAGAGCCAGAAGTAGTGGATGTCTGCCCAGAGGGAGAGAGCATTTGCCGCATGACAGAGATTTTGCTCACATGAACACATAGGGGCTATGACTACATACACACAAGACCTGTACAATATCAAGTCAGCCCCAAGGGTGGGAGAGGCTCACGCATTGTCTGCGGAGCTGTTGGAAATGCATGGCTGCTGAATGAGGAAGCATCAAGGTTCAGGAATGCCGCCTCTGAGAGGCTACCCAAGTTCCAGCAGGGAGTCCTGCATCCCTGTGCACACAGGCAGTGCTACGTGGACTCAGTGGTTTTAGCCAAAGCTTAGCAGATGTGAACAGAAGCCATCCGTTAGGGCTGCTTGTGGTTCTAATCTGTTGCGAGTGCTCTACTTTCACCTCAGGAGATCATCAGCAGATTGGGTGATGTCTTCCTAGCGGTGTGGTTATACAGCAGTGAGTTCTACAACTTAAGTTTGTCCTCGGCAGCTCGCTAGGGCTGAAGCAGACTCGGGAACCTGTCTCTTAGGATCACCTTGTCACTTTCTAGAATGTAGTGTATTTAGATGTATTGTATCATTGGCACTCTGAATATTGTTTTCAAAGCCACAATTTTCTGTTTTATTTCACCTGTTTTTGTTGTTTGGGTAACAGTGAATATCTTAAAACTTTTATGTCCTCACTAAGAGAAAATATTTACTTTAAATTCTTTTTAGATAGTGATTTATATTATTATAATACATATATACACATGTATATTTTATGTCCTATTTTCTTTTTAGTTTGCTTTAGAAGTTACAATAAAAAATTCCTTGAAATAAAAATATTCAAGCATCTTATAATAATGATAATACCCTCCATATTCTTTTCCTCTTAAGATGGATTCTTAACAGTGATTACAAAGTTCCATCCTTCATGGGAAACTTTATTGAACACAATTCTTTTAGTCTTTGTACTTAGAAAACATATTACACTTCTTCAAAATTTTACTTCTTTTAAAAGTCACTAGGTAAGTAATAGCAATTTGAGGTTTCTCTTTAAAGGAATTTTATTCTAAATCTAGGATATTTGAACTATTTATCATCTACTTTGCATAAATTTTTATTTCATTATTATTTAATTTGTGATCATCAAAAAACTAGAACACCTGCAAGAAAAGGGCTTATAGAAACTCAGATCCATCTCAAGGGGAAAATGTGTATTTTAATAAAATGTGTTCAAGTGTGCAAAAGGTTGTAGAATATTTCCTAATTTTTGATGTTTCCTTTCACCAGTGAAGGTCTATAAATCTATTTGCTTGGCTAATACATATCTCATAGCATTTTGTTTCAGCTACTTAATTATGGCAAAATAATCAGAAATACTTATCAACATGTTTCTCTCTTCCATATTGCTTAACATAACCATTAAGGTTTGAAAATGATTTCCGATAAATTTCTATAAATCAGCATAACACTGTTGTGTTTTTTTAAATTTGCATTTTTAAAAATGTATATGAGTGTTTTGCCTGTGTGCACATTTGGGCACCATGAGCATGACTGGTGCCTAAGGAAGCCAGAAGAGGACACTGGCTCTCCTGGGGTTGGAGTTACAGACTGTTGTGAGCTGGTATGTGGGTGCTGGGACACCAACCTGGGTCCTCTGCAAGAGCAACCACTGCTTTTAACTGCTAAAGTTTCTATCTAGCCCCTCAAGCCTGTCTTTTCAGGTTGAGTTTCCAAAGCAGATGTATAAAGCAGTGTGAGGGCAGGAGTAGATGACTCGGTATATAGAGCGCTTGCTGTGCAAGCTTGAGGACCTGTGTGTGGGTGTGCACTGCCCACATAAAGTCCTGGGGGTGGTGGCGTGTGGTGCCGTGCACTTGCATCTCAGCCAGAGGTTGGGCCTCCACTGCACAAATAGCTTCAGGTTCAATGACGGACCTTGACTCAAATAGTAATAATACTGTGGGAAAACAATTAAAGAAAACATCCTGGCATAAACCTCTGGCCTTCACGTGTATCCACACAGGTGAGCATGCCCTGACACCCATGCACACATGCATACGCCACACACACAAGAAGTAGGATTTGTGACATCAGAAGAAGGCTAAGAGTTTGTTCCTATAATAACCTTTGTGGGAATATACTCCAATATATATGAACTTCAGATATACAATGTCCAACTTTTAAGAACCTTCCACTTTACCCACAAAAGCCCTCTCCATATGCTAAGGTTTCCTATGACATTTCTCTATCAGCAAGCAAGGAGGGAGACACAGGGTCATGACACCTGCTATTTCAGGGCCAAGATATAAGAGAAAGCTCTCACCTCTTGTCTTGTCTGGGATGCTGTGGTTTTTACCCTTAATGTGAAAGGTGATATCACAGGTCTGAAGCAAGCCAGGGTCTTGTTAATCAGAGAAATCTTTCTCCAAAGAGAACTACCAGAATCTTCCATTTCAAGCAGGTGCCAAGTGCACAACATTCTTATTTTGTCCCAATGTGAATGGGAACTTTTTGGTAACCCTTCTGCCCTGTTAACATTTGAAAGGAAGCCATGCCAGTTGGGGAATCCAAGGGACATAAAATTTGTCTTCACCGGGCCTATTTTTGCAATTTTGTTTTTTCCTGAGAGGTTGTTTAACTTCAAGAAGCTCTCATGGAAAACTGAATCTACTAAGTAGCTGGAAGAGTTAAGGACATGTGTACTGTGTGGAGGATGTAGGCGGGTGTGGGCATGTGGGTTGTATACATATGTATGCTGAGCCGTGTCTGTTATGAAGTCCTCCAGCACCCTGGCTTGTGTCTCCAGTGCAGCCCAAGGTACTGGTTAAACAAGCAGCCTTCCTTTTAGGCTGCTGTTCCCTCTTAGGCTTGAATTGCTAAAGCTCATATCCTTTTTTTTTTTTTTTGGATTTTCGAGACAGGGTTTCTCCGTAGCTTTTTGGTTCCTGTCCTGGAACTATCTCTTGTAGACCAGGCTGGCCTCAAACTCACAGAGATCCGCCTGCCTCTGCCTCCCGAGTGCTGGGATTAAAGGCATGTGCCACCACCACCCAGCTTAAAGTTCATATCCTTATTTGTCATAACAGCCAACCACATACAACTCGTAAGCAACTCTGTCTTCCATAATGTGTTCTAAACTGGATGTGGTGGTTCAGCTTTAAAATCTCAGTGCTTGGGAGGACTGCTGTGAGTTCAAGACCAGCCTGAGCCACACAGTGATTTTTGCAGGGAGCCTGGGCTAAAGAAGAAGATCATGTCTCAGAAAACTGGGGGAAAATGTGGTTTGACATAGGAGGTTTTATTTATGTCTTTCTTAGGATAATCCTAATTGTTAGGGAGGGCTTGCCTTTCTCCCCTTTTCATCGTGAATCTATGATAAAATAAAGGAGGGGGGGTAAGAAATGCTTTATAAATACAACTAAGGCTGAACTTTGACATATGGGTGTTTGCAACCCAATAGATCAATATCATTTCCAAATGCATGGTAAAATATTTACTACAAATGTACTTAGCAAGGGAATGAGATGCTGAGTTTCTATTAGTGAAAGTGTAACTAGAAATAGATTCACCAACTCAGTTATTGCCCAAAGTAGAACCAAGGTCTGGAGAAAACAGAAGATGGAAGTTTACTGCTTTCCTAAAGCCCAAGTTCTCTTGTTTGTAATTGAATAAGTAGGCAACTTTTCGGCAAGGGTTTTAAAGATTTGGGTGACGGAAGAAATTCCTCAGTCCCAGGAACAGAGCTGTACTGTGCAGGCTCCTCTGGTCTTGGTTTTTGTCTGTCAACTACGCCGTCTTTTGGCCGGTGTGAGTGTCCAGGCCTGTCTCAGAGCTGTCCAAAAGACTCGAGTTCTTGCTTTCCTTATATTTTCATCAACAGCTCTGTCTGCTTCAGCTCAACATGGACCCTATCTTATTTCTGCAGCTACACAAAGACACTGCTTAGGAAAATATGATTCAGCAGACATCTCATTGCTGATTTACTGCCCAGACATTTTCATGTCCCTACACTGCTGTTTGAAGCAGCATTCTGGCTATGTCCAATTCTTCCCAGGGATCATACAGTAACAGATGCATTTTAATTTTCATTTGCTACTAGATTCGTTTTTTTATTATCTTTAATTATGTGTATGTTTGCTTGTCCATGTGGGTTTCAGGGTAGGGGCTGGTGGAGACCAGGGGCTTCAATCCCTCTGGAGTTAGAATTATCTGTGGTTGTGAGGCATTTGGCCTGAGCACTGGGATGCAAACTTAGGTCCTATGGAAAAGGAGCAAGAGCTCTCAGCAGCTGAGCCATGTCTCCAAACCATCATTTGCTTCCTAAATGTGAATTTTATTTACTGTTTCTCTTTATTAATATTTGAGGCATGTGACACAAAGAAAAGTGTCATAAAAGGGCGCGTTTACAAATAAGCTTTTTATTGGCTATGTTATAGCTTGGTTGTCGGAGCACTTTGCCTAGCCTGTGAGGCCCGGGGTTCAATCCCCAGTACCACAAGATGAGAGTGGTGGCTGCATCCACAGAAATGCAAACATAGTTTCACAGAACAAAAAGCACAGCCATTTTATTGTGGTACTATCAAAAAACAACCTCAAAGATATCTAATGAGCTAATCTGCCCTTAGAGCTGTGGTTCTCAACACTGCTAATGCTACAATCCCCCAATCCAGTTCCTCATGTTGTGGTTACCTCCAATCCATAAAGTTATTCTTGTTGCTACTCTTCATAACTGCAATTTTACTACTATTATGAATCATAATGTAAATAATATCTGATATGCAAGACAGTTTTAGGCAACCTCTGAGAAAGGATCATTTGACACCCCCAAGGGATCACAGGCCACAGGTTGAGAACCAGTGCCTTGAAGCACTGAGTTTAGTTTCTACTACAAAGAGGTAAAAAGAGGGAGGAGAGGAAGAGGCCGAGAAGGAGTGAAGACAGAGGGAAGGAAAGCAGGAAGGGAGGGGGTAAAGAGAGAGGGAAAATTTTGGGGAGGGCCCCCAATTCTGAATTTGCCAATCCTTAGTCCTATTGAACCTTGGCAAACAAGCTATTCCCCCTGGCTCACCTGTTACCATTCAGAGATGAAAGGTCTGCCTTCAGGGCATGGCTTTGAGCTGGTCAGCAATGAGTTTCCTTGACAATCTTTGAGGATGGGGGCTGACTTTGCCACTTACCTAGACTGAGGAACTTTTAGTTCAGCCTTTGGCATAATGTGAATAAGGTAACGAGTAATTAACGTTATGAAAAAATATAATAGAGTAAATTGAAAACAACAATTTATTCAACAAAGATACATGGGGCTCTTCCCATTGTCAGAAAGATTAATTCAAAATGGTCCAAGATTTGGGTTTTTAAGAAACCTGACAGAAGTTTGTGCATGGTCAGATGTGTGAAGAACGTACTCAGGAGCGTAAGGGAAGGTACACAGTTCTGGCAAACAGCCCTCTTAACAGGCTGACCCGCACAGACAGCTTATTCACAGATGCATACACACAGATGAAAATCAGTCTTAAAAATGTTCATTTGTAAATGTTTCCTCTGAACTAGCTATGCACTAAGTGCTGATTACTGAGTACTTGTGGTGTTTTTTGAAAAAAAGAATTAAGGAAAAAAAGAATGAGGAGCGCATGTGTGCGTGAGTGCGTGTGTGTGCGTGTGTGTGTGTGTGTGTGTGTGTGTATGTGTGTGTGTGTGTACATGAAGATATACATGTCTATGTGGAAGCCAAATGTCAACGTTGGATGTCTTCCTCGATTTTTAACTTTCTATATTTTAAGGCAGTCTTTCATTAAATTTGGCAAAACCACTTTGGTTGCAATGGCTGTCAGCATGCCCAGTGATTCCCCTGTCTTCATTTTCCCCCACTGAGATCAGGAGGAATCTTCTTCTGCTTGCATTTTATAAATGTGTGCTGAGGATCAAACTCCTCATGCTTTCATGCAAGCCTTTTACTGACACTCATCTCCCCAACCCATATATATATATATATATATATATATATATATTAAACTTGCTTTCTATAACCTTACTAAATTTCCTTACTGGCTTTAAGATTTTTATCATCTATTCCTTAAGATTTTTATGCGTATAAACATATCACCTGTAAACAAACCAGAAATAATTCTTTTGCCACAGTCTTTATTCAGATAACTATTTATTCAGCTTGATTTTGCTAGGCAGAGTCTGTACTAAAACAGGTAATGGATTTCCTGCAGAGGATAACCTACTGGTAAATTATCCACAACCAAGTAATGAATTCCCCACCCATTCACACACAAGCAACCCTAATTAAATTCAGTGAATTATTTTGGTAAGATATGAAAGTAGGAGGAGACGTGCAGGAAAGAAAAAGGGGATCCAGAGGGAGTGGGGAAAAGGGTCAGGGAGGGGGAAAAAGGGCTATTCTAATAAAAATACATTAATACATGTATAAAGTTGCTAGTGAATACATAAAAATTATTTGAAGTAGGCTATAGAAATGATTAAAGTAACAACCTTGAATTGCTTCCCATTTCCAGCAAGAGACATTTAATCTTTTACTATTGAGGCTGGTATTTTCTGTAGGAATATAAAAATGTAGATTATTTTAGTGCAGTTTTAGGTTAAAGAGAAATTTAACAATGAAGTTTGGAGAGTTCTATGTACTGTTTGCCTTATGTGATAGCTAGCTTTCTGTTACTATAACAAACTGCCTGGGAAACGCAATTTAAAAAGAGGAAAGGTTTGTTTCAGCTCACAGTTTTGGAGGTATCAATTCAATCTTGGCTCTCTGACTTTGAACCTGTTACTGAGAAATCATGGTGAGAGCATGGGTTGAGTAAATTGTTCACCTCATAGTCAAGAAGCATAAAAAGAGAAAGAGGTAAGATAGGGATCTCGCAGTTCCTATTGAAGACATACCCCAGTGACCTAAAGTCCTCCGCTAGTCCCACTTCAAGGTTTTATCCCATTCCTGTAGCGTCAGGCTGATATTGGAGCCTTTAAAACACCTTCCCATAGTGTCGGGTTGATAGAGCCTTTAAAACCCTGACCTTTGAACAACTTCCAGATATAAACCATAGCACCTACCCCATATTTTCTATTGCTATTATCTGGCATTTATGTCACATGCTTGTGAAAACTGAATGATTATTAATATATTTTGTCTTATTAAATTCTGGCTACTATAAGAGACTATGTATTGTTTATAAATACGAGGAATTTATTTTTTCAAGTCTGAACGCTGAACGCCAAGACATTTTCATTATTATGATTTTCTGGTGAATTCCCATTTCCGGGCTCCAAGAAGCCCTTCTTGCTAGGACTGCATATGAGAAGGAAAGGGGACAGCGGCCTCCATAGGCTTCTTCATGAGGGCCCTGTCTCACCGAGAACTATCATTGCTCTGCCATCATGGCCTACTCGGCCCCTAAGGCCTCCTTGCCCTCCTTATCACAATGGGGATGAGGGCTCAATACATGAGTTGTAAGAAGACCCAAACGTTCAGATATTAACATATTTTTATTACCTAAATTCTCGAATCTATGACATAGTTCAGTCTTCAAACAGTGCTGGTCCAAGAGTTCTGAGGAGTGTACACAACAAAGACACACCACGGTGACAGAGGACTTCATGACCTGAAGCGCCCCTGTGCTTGACTCCAGATTTTTTATAAACACTTAATGCAGGCTGAGGAACTTTTCCTTCTGGTTTTCCGGACCCAGTCTATCACAAATGGATCCTGGTAAATCACTTTCTCAATTGTTAAAAGAGCCAAGTGTTTCTCTTTGTTTGATGCTTTCTTTGGCCTTTATTCTGTTATCACGTGGTCACACTGATCAATTTCCAAGTAGAAAACCAATATTGCATTCCTAGTAACCCTCCACTTGGCCACAGGACATTGTTATTTTTATATATTGCTGAATTTCACTTGCTAACATTTTGTTAAGGATTTTTATGATTTATGAATGATGAGGATTTCCTCATAGTTTTCTTTTTATATTTTTGCTGGATCTGGTATTAAGGTAATATTGGACTCATAAAATGCACTGGGAAACATTTCCTCTGATTTCTGAAAAAATTTATGTAGGATTGGTTATAAGCACAAAATAGCTCATGGTGTTTTCTTATCTTTTTTATGAGTTTTTCCTTCAAATACACATTAAATTTTTTCTCTGTTATTTTCATCTCTGTCCCAGTATAGGTGTGTCTTAAAAAGAAATTTCTTTAATTTTCATTATGATTTTGTGTATGGGGGTGTGTGCACTTACACATTGGTGCAGATACCTGTGGAGGTCAGAAGAGGTTGGTGTATCCCTGGAGCTAGTGTTACAGGTGGTTGTAGGTCAATGCTGAGAACTGAACTCAGGTCCTCGGGCAGAGCAGCAAATATTCATGACCACTGAGTCACCTCTCCAAGCTCAGGTCTTGCCTTTGTATATGGTATGACAACCTCTGCCTGTTAATCAGCTTACTTAATCTGAATTCTATAATCCTCGATGTGATTTTTAGTCTACCGTCTTGCCACTTTTCCTGTTTCTATCCTTTGCAGTTCTGTTTCTTCTTCCTCCTTTTTTGTTATGCACACCAATGAAATATGTGTTACTTTTCTGTCTGCTTGTTTATTTTACTTTAGTATTCTTCTTTGTACTTTTAGTGATTGGTTTTAGGATGATCACACTTATTATTGAGCCAGTATTATTGAACTTATTATTAAACTGCATTTTAATAATTACAGTTTGATAATAAGTTTTGTTTAAATTAAATTTAGGTATCTTTATAGACAACAGATGAAGGTGAATTTAATTAATCCAGGCCAGTGGGTACAAGAAGACAATTTTAATATAAAAGCACACTCACACACCCGG
>NW_004949096.1:26151318-26168783 GCF_000317375.1 Microtus ochrogaster
GGTACAAGAAGACAATTTTAATATAAAAGCACACTCACACACCCGGAGTTCAGCGATCCACCGTAAACCGGAAACAGGAAGGGCTCCAGTCTCGCGTTCCAATTCATTAGTAAAAACATTCGCCCGAGGCTGTCCCGCCCCAAAAGGCGGGGTCTCTCTACAAACAGAAGAATCTTATAGAATTTATCCCTCCATCCTTTGTATCTTTAAATTTTATTTGAGTTAAAATGAATCATTACATAATTGTCTTTTGTTCAAAATGGTGCTTGTCTTGTAATGAAATTGAGATGTCTGTGCTGGGTTGGAATTTTTTTGAAGGAACCCCAACTGTGGAATTGACTCACCAGATTGTCCTGTGAAAATCTACAGGGATGTTTTCTTTAATTGATGTAGGCTAAGCCCACTGTGGGCGGTGTCACCCCAGGCAGATCCTGAATGATATTAGAAAGTATGCTGAGCAAACCCTGGAAAGCAAGCCAATAGGTAATGTTCCTTCATGGCATCTGCTTCAGTTCCTGCCTCTGTGTTTCTTCCTTGAGTTCCTGTCCTGCTTTTCCTCAGTCATCGATTGTGACCTGGTATTTATAAGATGGAATAAACCCTTTCCTCTCGGAGTTGTTTGTGGTCATGGTGTTTACCACAGCAACAGAAAGCCAACTAGGTTAAGAACATATGGCTAAGTCTTCATTGTTTTCCAATGTGTTTATTCTCTTACACACTATTTTCTTTGCTGGGTTCTTTGAAGTATCAATCATTTAGCAGGCTGACAAGCTTTTTCAAAAGCATCCTAGTTGTATAGTTCTGCTGTTTATGACATATTTTGGTTCTTTATTTGAAATGTCTTTATCTTGCCATCATTTTCAGGACACTTCCTCAGGCTGTGAAGGCTATCAAGTCATACCTTGGCAACATGCTCCACTCCAGAGCCCCACCCCTCTGTCATCTTCCAGCTTCCGTAGTTTTTAATGTGTTTGCTCTGGGTGGTCTTAAATTTCTCTCTTGTCCTAGGCTTATTTTTAATCAACTTAATTATAATTAGCCTAGAAATTGTTCTCTTTTTGCTTTGGCTGTATCATTTTTTTAAATGTTTGAGTTGATATTCATGTTCAAAGTTTGAAGACTCTTAGTTCTAATCTTCTCAAATGCTTTCTTGTGCCCGGCTCTTTGTTTCCCTCTTCCTTGGCTCTCCTGGCACATGCTTGCATCCTTCAGTTGCCCACAGTCAATGCTCTCAGCATGGCTCAATATTGCCTCATGGGCACTATGTCTCTGACATACTCAATGCTTCCTTTGACCCCAGCATACTTTACTTAATGTATTGTCTATTGAACAATTTTCAAGGAATTTACTTCCTTCTGGATCTTCCAGTGTTCTAATAGCTTCTACTGATGCTTTCCCCTCAGATATTGTATTTTACACCAAATGTCCCCACCTCGTCTTCCATTATATCTATATTTTCTTTAAAAACGTTTATCTTGGTTTGGGTTTCTATTATCACCGATTGGGCTTCAATTTGCTATTTTCCTTAAGAGTCATTTTCAACATCTTAAAAATTTTATGGAATATTTTATTTCTCTATTAGAAGGTGGATATCAAGATGTTTTTCTTCTTTTGGGCAATGTTGTGTATTGTCTTGGAAGCTCTTTGATTTATTGAAGGATCAGCCTGATTCCAGCAAAGTGTCACTGAGTCTTTGCTAGGGTTGTTGTTGGATTACCCATAAGCAGAATAGTTGGGGTGCTTTTCTCTGGCGTTTCCCTCTTGAGTTCTAATCTAATCTTAGCATGGATGATATCCAGAATAGCCATCTTAGCTTTTACCCTTAATGGCTATCATCCAGCCTTGCTTCAGTTCAGTTTGCATGAACTGAAGTGGTCAAAGGGAAATACAAACACCTTCTGTGCTATGTGCAGCTCTGTCCTCTCCTGTAACCTGTCCTCTGAGCTCCATGTTTCTCAGCAGGCCTGCAAGCTGGTCTGTTTCTTCCAGAAGACCCCTTCTTTCTGCTGGATCTGCACTTCCTTGTAACATAAATGAAGGAAAGCCCAGGTGAGTGTGGAACTCATCTTGTGTTTCCTCCCACAGAAACCTCGCCTTTCTCTGCTACCATATACCTGAATAGGATTCTTATAAAATATTGCCAGAAGTTTGTTTGTCTGTGTTTATTTGTGTGTGTGTGTGTGTGTGTGTATAACAATAATAATTAAAGGAAAAAAGATCATGAATTTCAAAAAGTGTGGAAGGCATAAGAGAAGTTAGAGGGCATGACAAGGGAGAAACAATGTAATTATATTTTAGTTAAAAATAAAGGATTAAGAATATTTGTCCATTTTTGTCTTTATATTTATTATCCAACAGAGAAAAAGCTCTGCTTTCTGTACCCTTTCCTACACAGGTATCACAGAACCATGTTTTTCAAGATGAGTTAAGATGGCATACATTTATTGACACTGATAGAAACATCCCGGGTGATAACTGAAATAGAGACTTGAAGTTGGGTAGCTTTTGTGGTCTTTTCAACGTCAGGAGCACAGAGATTTAGCAAACATTTAGTGTATTAACTTTAATGGACACAGTGGAAGTTTCCCACTTTTTCAGACATCCTAGTGATGTTCCTAGGAGGAGAGGAAGAGCCCTGATGTTATGGTAGTTCATCTAAGTTAGAAAACACTTGCTACTGACAAGAGCAGCTTCAGATGGAGTTGCTTGGAGGATCTGTCAGGCTAATGCCAACTTAAATTTACAAACCTAAACTCAGATCTGTTTTTAACCACTTTCCTCTGCTTATTTGCTCCTCTTAATCCCAGTGGTGTGGGTTTCTGAGAAGCATGTTTTCTCATCTGCTTGGAAATGAGAGATTAGGTGGGTTAGATCAAACACTGCTCCCCTTAGATCAAGGGAAGGAAACTGAGACCCTTTCAAAACACACCCGATTAGCCACACAGCTAAGGCTTGTTCTAGGGGAGAAAACAGCCCTTCCCTTCCAGACTCTCTTACATACACTCAGTACAGAAATAGGGGGGAAAAAGCATCAGAGAGAGCCAGAATTTCAGTGGTTTCTTCGAGTGAGCATACCTGAATCCAGTGTCCCAGGCTGTCATTTACATCTAGTGACTTAAAATAGCAATGGATATTTGAGACAAACACCATACCCTTTCACCACGCACTCTCTCACCGTACCTAGCTCTACGTCTTCAGAGATGATTATTTAGCCTGGAGTAACCACAGAAACCAGGAAGTTGCTGACTTTTTCCTATCTTGTTGACTTACCTATTCAGATACCCTTGGTTTGAAGTAGGTGTATGTAGGTGTGTCTGTGTGGGGATGTAGGCACGTGAGGGCAGGTGATAGCAGTGGTCAGAAGAGGGCGTTGGAACTCTTGGAGCTGGTTTAGCAGACAGTCATGAGCAGCTGGACATAGGGGCTGGGAACTGAACTCAGGTCCCCTGCAACAGTACCAAGTCCTTTTGACTGATGTACCATTTCTCCAGTCCCCACTCTCAGCTTGGAAATCCAAACTAAAAACCCACCAAGAAACTAGATTGAAACTATCCAATGGATAATATACACTCAAGAGTTAACTTTAGAAAATTCCATCAGCTATAGGTATGGAAGACACTCCCTCTTGTAATGTCCCCCCAATGGAAAGTTAAAAAAAATAAAAATAAGATAAAAATTAACAATATTTTTTTCAGAAAAATGGAAAAACACTTCACTCCTCCATTTTCCTCACCCCTCCATTGCCACTGTAGTGGCATTGGGGAGCAAACAGCATTGCTTGCAAATGGTCACGGCTTTGGTACACCATCAAAACTTGCCCCCCACCAACATTTCTCTCTGATAGCTATGGTTCCACAGCATCAGTTCCTTCAAACACTGGAGCAGACATGGTAGATGTTGGTGTAAGCAGAGGCAGAGCTTTTCTTTGTTCCAACTGCCTGGTCTCAAACAAACAAAAAAAAAAGCTTGTATCAATTACAGGATGTTTGGCCTATAGCTCAGGCTTATTGCTAATTAACTCTTACAACTTAAATTAACCCATTTCTATTCATCTACATTTTGCCATGTGGCTTCATAGCTTTGCCTGTTCTTTAGTACATCTTGTTCCTCAGATGGTTGTCTTGTATCTCCCTCTCTCCACCATTCTTCCTCTCTGTATTTTCAGTTTGGCTCTCCTGCCTAGCCTTATTCTGCCTTATTATAGGCCAAATCAGCTTTATTATTAACCAATGAGAGCAATATGTAGTCACGGCATATAGAAGGGTTAGCCCACCACATGTCGGAGTATGACAACTTCAATCCCTGGATATATGCCTGGATGGCAGCTGAATTGGCCAGTTCAGGCTGCTGTGACCATTCCTCTCAGGTGACGGGCAGGGGTAGTTCTCCCAGACCCATGGTGAGGTGTAGGGCAAGCATTCCCAAGTGGGGGGGCAGCTCTCCTATTAGGAGTGGGGCTGGTTTTCTTGTGGTGGGTTTGTGCCCTAGGCATCTGCATCGCCTTCAGTAGTAACTGGAGCCTTGGCTATCTATGCAGACCCTGACTGCAATGGAGCCACAGACCCAGACATAGCCCTTAGCAACAGTTTGGCCTGGATGACACCATGGCCACAGGTGGCAGTGCAGGCCACTAAAGTTGGCATGGTCCCAGGAGCAAAATGTCCCTCCAACTCCAGCATAGTCACAGGTAGCAGCCCAGAGGTCCGAAACTCTTGTGGCCTGTGGAGATACAAGGAGCCATAGATATCAACACAGATCATGGCTGTAGAAAGGCCATGGGCCCAGACATGGCCCCAGCCTGGAGTTCAGGTCTGGGTGTCACTATAACCCCAAGTCTCTACATAAGGTACTAAGATATTCCTGGCCACCATGGACACATGGCCTTCTGTCACCAACATGGCCTCCGGTTTCTGCACTGCCTTGGATGGTAACAGGAGCCACAGATATCAATACAGTCCCAGATTGTGGCAGGGCCATGAACCCCAACATGGTCCTTGGGTACAGCCCAGCCCAGATGATTCCCTGGCCCCAAGTGGCAGCACTGTCCACCCAATCTGTATGGCCCCATTGGCATTTGCACAGCCTTCAGTGGTAATAGGAGCTCTGGACAAAAAAGCAGACCCTGTTCTCAGTAAGCCCATGAACCTAGACAGCTCCCCTTCCCCACAGCAACTCGGGTCAAGTTGACACCATGGTCCCTGTTGGCCATGCAAGCCACCCAAATTGTCATGGCCCTAGCCATGGCATGTCCCTTGGTTGCCACCATGGCCACAAGTGGTGGCCCAAAACCTGGGCATCCGTGTGTCCCTTGGTGGTGACATGAACTATAGACATCATTATAGATTCCAATTGGTTTAGGACCATGGATTCAGACATGATAATCAGAAGCAGCCCGGGACCAGATGCCACTGTGGCCCCAGGTGGCAAGACAGGCCACTCTTAACAACATCATCTGAGCTACAGAGTGACTCTCAGGCCCCAATATAGCTCTAGGTGGGTGCCCAAACCTGGGATCCACATGACCCCAGATGGTAACCTACGCCATGGATACCAACACAGACCCTGATTGTGGTGGGGGCAAAGACCCAGACATGATTTCTGGCTGCAGCTCAACAGATCATTCATTTCAGGCTAGTCCCTGTGGGTGGCATGGCCCTCAGAAACCTCCATCCCAGGTATCCATATGGCCCTCAGTGGTAGCAGGAGCCATGGGCATTGATATAGACCATGGCTTCAGGAGGATCACCAATCCATGGCACTTGGCCGCAGTCCAGGACCAGACAATACCATGTCTTGGCCGCAGTCCAGGACCAGACAATACCATGTCTCCAGTTGGCAAGCAGGCTTCCCACATCAACCTGTTCTTCACAGCCTCTTCAGATCTGTCTCTTTCTATATGGCACAGACCTCTCTCTGCCCCTTTCCCAACATACTCCACCATATATTCACTCCCCATAATGGCCCAAGGCTTATTCCCACCCTCTCAGAGCAAACTACTCTGAGCAGACATATATGCATCCATCTCCAGCTGCTAGGTTTTAATGGCACCAAACAGATCTGTGGCTTCTTCCTACCTGCTCAGAGCAAGCTCCAAAGCAAGTCTTAATGAACATAAAATAATGAAAATGATTTCATGTGTCTTATCAAATAATAATGAAATAAAACTAGAAACTAGTATCAATAGAAATATAGAAATTTTACAAATACTTGGATATTGACCAATATACTATTTATTTATTTATTTATTTATTATGTATACAACATTCCTTCCATGTATGCTTCCCAGAAGAGGGCACCAGATCTCATTATAGATGGCTGTGAGCCACCATGTGGTTGCTGGGGAATTGAACTCAGGACCTCTGGAAGAGCAGTCAGTGCTCTTAACCTCTGAGCCATCTCTCCAGCACCCACCAATATACTCTTGAATGACCACTAAGCCATTAAAGAAATTAGGGTGCAATCTTAAAAATAAATCTAGAATCAACTGAAAATGTAAGCACAATTTACAATAATCATTAAGAGATAGTTAAAGCTGTTCTAAAAGGGACCTTTGTAGCTACAGGTATTGTAATATGCCAGAGAGATTCCAAATAATCAATGATTCACTCTGAGGTCTTAGGAAAATGAGAACAAGCTGCATCCTAAAGGGGCAGATGACAAGAAATACTGAAGAATAGATCAGATGTGAATGAAACGGAGTCTGAAAATTGACTGAAAGTAGAAAGGGAAATACGAGTGATGGGGGCGGGGGAATGTGAAGTCAGCGCGGGGGCAGAGAGTCAGGGTAACACAGCTCCTGTAACACGAAAGTAAAAGATGGGCTGATTTGATGAGAACGGGAAGAGTGAGGCATGAGTAGAGGAAATGCAAGCAAGGCGAGAGGAGGGACGGCTAAGAGCAAAGTGGAACGGAACATACGTGTGGAAGTGCCATGAAGAGCCCCAATACTGTGTATCATAACTGAAAAAAAATAAACTGAATACACTTATTTTGGGGATACCTTCAAATGCAAAGCATAGTTTACAACCTGCTCCGTGGCCCACAGTACAATAAACACTATAATAAGGCTATAAGCACACTAGGAATTAGAATGGGGCAATTAGCTTGAGTAATTTCCAGAAAGTTTTGTGGGAGAGAGTAACTCACTAATAGGCCCTGGAGGATGGATGGGGCTTATGCGTCGGGATGGACACAGGCTCCAGGATGACTGGCAAGCAGTAAACGTGAGGATGTTTATGAGTGTATGGAGCCAGATGGTCTTGCAGTTTGTTTCATCAAACGAACCATCCCTGGTGATGTTATGGAAAGGGAACAGAATGAACAGGTGGAATCCTTCCAGACAGGAAACTCTTCCACAAACACATTTATGCAATGTGGAGCAAATACGGGATACTTTCACAAACACATTTATGCAATGTGGAGTAAATACGGGATACTTTCCAAGTTCTGAGGGAGGATACTGATCTGATGGCAATAATGGTGAAGGATGTCCATGTTAGTGTCTGTCTGATAGCATTCAGGGGACCCTACACAACCTTATGTGATGGTGGGTCTTCATTTGCAGTACATATTATGGGACTGATAGCACCTAGCACATGTAGCAGTTTTAAATTGTCATCCTGCCTGTAACCTCCTCATCAGCCAACAAAGAACTAAAAGGCTACAGCCATCGTTCTGGTATACGGTGAAGATAGCTGTGAATATGTTGGTTCCAGGATATTTAGCTAAAGGGGGGAAAAAATCCCAATATTCCAAAGAATGAATGATTTGACTGATGGATGAGAAATTCTGGATGAACATTTGTTCACATGTGTCTGAGCGGTGTGCGTTCACACGTGTGCAGGTTGAATGTGTCTGCGCATGCGTGTGGAGTCCAGAGGTCAACCTTGGGTGTGACTTCTCAGAAGCTGTCTGTCCACCTTGTGTTTTGGGACCAGGTCTTTCACTTGTACCTGGGTGCACTGACTAGTCCAGACTTACTTGTCCAGTGAGTGCAGCTGTCCACCTGTTTTTACCCACTGCCACACATACGTACACAGCAGTGCTGGAATTTCCAGCATAGGCCATCACACTTGCCTGTTTCCATGGATGGTAGGAATTGAATTCAGGTCTTTATACTTACGTGGCAAAGACTTTGCCAATTGAGATATTTCCAAAATCCCCTGGATGAACACTTTTTCAAAAATGATGTTTAGACTTCTTTCCTGAAGGAATAATAATAGTCTTCAATGAAGTGCGAGCCGCTAGAAAGGACCTTGACTTCAGGGTTGGGAGAGCTGGAGGATGAGGGTGATGGCAATATGGATGGAGGGACAGCCAGGGCAGCCACATTGTAAATTTATAGGAGCACTCTGAGATTTGGGATATCCCTTAGAAGTCTAGACTGCAAATGAGAAAGGGTTTGAAGAAGAAATAATCTGGAATTCAGGAGGACTCAACATCTTAACTTGTGTTGATTTCTACTAGTACAAAGGTGTGACTGAGAATAGTTAAATCCCGGAAACGCTAGACACAGCCAATGCGTGGAGAACCCTTGTAGGAAGTCCTACCAGGCCCAAAGAAGCCAACCTGGATTGTGCCTGGCACTGTCAGAGGGGTATATAAGTTTTCTTCCACCCCCATTGTTGAATAAACGAGTCTGCTGTAAACCTTAGACCTGACTCCTAGTGTCTGTGTTTGTTGACATCACACACCTTTTCACTCCCTCCCCCAAGGAAGACATTAGGGCTCAGCATCAAACCCTCAATGAAAAATCATGCTTATGCAGTTGTCCCCAAACTGCCAAGGTATAGGTACTTATGTAAATGTGCTTCCTGCATGAGTTGGTGTGATAATGGAGGTTGCAGAGGAAGTGCGTTAATAGAGGGTTAGTAAAGGTTCCCAAGGCTTTCCTTGGTTCAGTTCCTACCAAATAGACTTTTATTGCACGTAGGACAATTTCTTTGTGGAAATGCTCAGAAATGTATCAAAGGTTTAACTGTGCGTTTTAAACTATTAAAAAGAGAGCTACATATTTTCCTCTCTGTTCAGGAAACACAGAGACCAAGAATTTGGCTTGGAGACCTCTCAGCTATGTGACAATGTATGTTCATAATGGACAGGTTGGAATTTTCTAAACAAAACATAGGAATGTTTTGTGTCCCATCTGGTCTCCTGGTGCTGCTCATTCCCTTGGCTTCCCTTATGACAGCCCCCAAATAACATTTTAAAGCCATGTTGGAATGTCCCTGGGGATAGAAGAGGCTGATAATTTAATTTCTTTAAACACATTTAGCAATTTCAGAAATCTGTATTTCCTACATACCATAGCACACCTTGTCTGTCCTTTCTCATAAAAGACACCACAAATGCCTTTTACACATTTATTTTTTATTTTTTTGGTTATAAAGATATGATCAAATGGAAAAAAACCCTCTGCCTGAGAAACTCACAAAATCTCACAAGCCTGAGGGCTTTCAGAGACACTTACAAACACTTACAGAACAGAAAAGAAGAAAATAACCATAGACTTCCATAGACAGGTGGCCTTTAAACATTTCTGAGGGAGATCTGGAGCAAAGAAATGAAGTTGCTTCATAGCCCAGGTCTGTGCACACAAGTCCAAGTGTACTGTATGTATAGGCAGGCAAGCACCACTCACTAGCCAAGCCTGTGACAATGTGTGCAGAGAGAATATTTGGCCTTGTCATGTGGAAGGCTATGCTTGTGAAAAAGAATAATAGTTGGGATTTAATAAAATGATTATACACTATAGGCTAAGAATGTCACTAAATGGCCCATAGATCCTGTAGGAACGCCTGTTTAGGTTGCCACACCTTGGACAGAAAGTTCCAACACCGGGATAGGTGGAGGATGCTAAAGAAGACAAGAATGGAGCATCAGTGACCCCCAAAGGGAAGTCATGGCTGAAGCCATCTGATTGGAAACTACCTGATGGATTTGTCCCAGTCTGTCTTCTTCTAACCAGAGGGTGGATTCCTCTAGGAGGTCTGTCGTGTTGGGAATCAGGGAGGTGAAATCCTGCTGGACCAACCCGAGGCAGAGCTGCATGTGAAGACTCTGCTCTGAATTAGACTTTTGAACTGAATGCTTTCCAAGAGCCATCACTTGACGAGCAACATAAGAGCAGACAAAATCTCTCTGGGGTCTTTTAGAGATAGTATACAAACATTATAAAAGCTTGTCTGTAAAATCCAGTGGGTGTAGACAGCTCAAATGTTAATCAGTTGATGAACAGATAAACAAAATGTGGTATGTCCATATAGAGGGGTATTGTTGAGTTATCATAATAGATGGTTGTCACATGAAGGGATAAGCCTGATATACATGGAGGATGGTTGATCAAACCAGGGTTGCCCCACTGGAGAAAACTGACTCCTCCTTTCCCGGCAGTTTGGGTGTGTCTGGGAGTGGAGATACTCTGGGAAGAGCTGGAGGAGAGGAAATAACATGATCAAAATATATTGCATGAAAAAAAATTAGATAAAATAACATATAATTGAAAAGAAAACAAAGACAATGGGCTATATAATAAAATGTAGACTATGGGCTACATAATAAAGAGCAGATTATGGACTATATAACAAAGAGTAGGCATAATATAGAGTTCACTTACTGTGAAATTTCAAGAGCAGGCAAATGTAAAGACACAGGAAGTATAGGAGTGACTGCCAGGAGTATCAGAAGGAGGATATTGGGGCACAGTGTTAATAAGGATGTGGCTGTCAGTGGGAACATTTTAGAATCACAGAGTGGCAATGGTCACACAGCCCAGAAAACACACGAAAGTCTACTGAAGTGCTGCCTTTAAAATGATGAAGCTCATAGCAAAAGTCACCAAAGTACACACTCTGCAACGACTACTTGTGAATTTCCTCACACTGTTTAACCTTATGCACCTCATGGGAAATACTAGCAAGAAAAATTAATGAAGTACACTACATTTGATTTCATTTCACACCAGTCATGGTGATTATGCAAAAAAGACATATCTCATTACCTTTATATAATTTGTTGCTTTGTGGTTGGGTTTATAAGAGCTGTGTTGTTGTTATTCTTTGATTTCTCAGGCTCTGACTGCCCCATCTAGGTGATTACAAATTCTCAGGCAATCTTTTTTTTTTTAAATTTAATTATTTATAATGTATACAATATTCTGTCTGTGTGTATGCCTGCAGACCAGAAGAGGGCACCAGACCCCATTACAGACGGTTGTGAGCCACCATGTGGTTGCTGGGAATTGAACTCAGGACCTTTGGAAGAGCAGGCAATGATCTTAACCTCTGAGCCATCTCTCCAGCCCCATCAGGCAATCTTGAAGAAAGAAAATTTTACTATTGACAACAACTGACTTACTCTAAGCAGCCGAGTTTCATATCCGCACCACACAGTATGCTCTACTTTACAGATATGGAGAACCTAGAGCTGGAAAGTTGCAGATTCTATAATGCAGAAGATACTGAGCTTGCTACAAGCACTTTCAATATGGTTAGTATGGTTCAGGTATATAATTGTTCGGTTGTGGCTGGTACTGAGCCTTCAGCACAGCTCCTCACACGTGCTAGACCTGAATGCTGCTACTGAGTCCCAGGAATCCTAACTAATAACTTGATTGATTATAATTAGAGTAAATCTTTAAAAACTGTTTTAGTGAAACTTTAAATTTTGTAGTGTTTTCTATACAAGGTGAGGTGAGACACTTTAGGAAGTCCCAGGAGAGACGACAAAAAAATCAACTAACATGGTGTCTCAGAAATTCTGAAAAAGGCCTCTCGACAAGGGCTGAGACCGCAGGAAGGACCCCACTTAACCACCACCTTGGGTCTATCTCAACTGTGCGCAACTCGTATGCACGAAGATAACTGTGCTTCAGATAGAATTCTTCTCTGCCCTCTTTACCACCTTTCAGGTTTCCCTACACAAACAAAGCTGCCCACAAAGATGATATTAGTTCCTCGGGGTCTGTAGGACCATTGGTCTCACTGTCTAATCCTC
This sequence comes from Microtus ochrogaster, assembly GCF_000317375.1. Classification (NCBI taxonomy): domain Eukaryota; kingdom Metazoa; phylum Chordata; class Mammalia; order Rodentia; family Cricetidae; genus Microtus; species Microtus ochrogaster. The sequence continues at coordinate 26,163,313 of NW_004949096.1, forward strand.
ATCAGGTAGAAACACTGCCAAACAATGGCAAATCAGATCAACTCTAAGTTAGAACTTATCAAAGGTTGCATTCTTCCAAAGCTTTACTTTTCCATTCATTTTTTCGTCTTTAAAGTATGTCTTCTTTATTTTTATATTATGAATAGCTTTAGCCCGACTAAGTATTTCTAGGCTCAATGGAATTGGGAGAGAGCCCAAAAGGCCTATAAAAAAATGGCAGTTTTATTTCTTGATTCTTTTTCTTCTAATGCCTAGCTTTTGATGTTTTCAGAGCCCTTTAAAACACCTCCCAACGTTTCATACATTGGCTCATATTCAACTTTCTCCTCAGATGTCCAGACCCCTGATGCCTGCTTCTGCTTCCACTGGCTTGGTACAGTTGTGTCTGGCTCCTCTTCATCCACACAGAGCCCTTCTGTCTGCCCCGCAGATAGAGCAGCTGGGAGCAGGCCCTTGCCAGGCCAAGACCGGTGTCTCCAGTGCACAGCAGTATCATGGCAAAGAAGCTGGATATTTTTTGTGATTTCATTGTCCTGAATATAATTTCAAAGGAGCTGCAGAATCTTTTATTCCACAAGTCTGAAAAAGTCTACCAATATAAGTGAGTAAGAACCTGAAGCCTCTAGTGAAGAAATCCTGAAGCCAAAAGCAAAAACAAAACCATCTGATTGTTAGACAGCTTTTGTTTTATCTTGTGCTTCATGTAAAACAGTCTAATTCATTTCATAAATAACTCTATTCCCTGCCAGAATCGCTCATGATTTTTTTCAAGGCAATCACTGACAAACAGCAGGTTTTGCCCTCTTCAAGCACAAACATGAACTCAGACAGCACCATGATTACTGGCAGCTCGTTTCCAGTTTCCCTAGAATGGACATCTACTAGTCTATAAGTTACAATTTGATGGCATGAGGCATGAAGAGCATGCCTGTGTCCTTGGGCCTCAGGAGATCGAGACAAGATTATGAGTGCATGGCCAGCTTGAGATAAATGAAGAGACCACCATCTAGCTCAAGAGGTTGGGGCCTGGGTGATATTGCTAGGAAGAGTCTGCCCAACCTGTTTGAGACTTTGAGTCAGATTCGCATGAACAAGCTCAATAGAAATAAAATCAAGTCTTGGTCCTTGTTAACTGTCTGTATTCATCTGATGGCAGAAAGCAGGATCACATATGTTGCCTGAGTTCTGGTAAATGTTGGTTTGTATTTGTAGAAACCCCAGCCAAGCCCTTCAAGGAAGTTAAACACGCATAGGGTGGCGGCAAAAAGGCAATTAATAGATCATTAGCACTTGGGCAAATCCAAATCCCTGGTAATCTTTCCAGTAACGGCTTTCACGGGTGCTACATATGGTCAAGAGCTGGGTAAGTGACGCTCACCTAGATCACCTGCAGAGTTCAGATGTAAACCAGTGACTCATTTGCCATTCTTCTGACTATGAAATGTAGGGCTAGGATTTGGATAATGTCTAAAAGCTTTAAGCATACTCTCCAAATCCATTCAATCCAGCAGAGATACACAATCAGAAAATTCCTCTCAGCCTCCATGTCACCCTGGACTATGTCAGACTGTGTTTCTGTTGGTCAATTTCTCTCCTCTCCACAAAATGGTATTAAGAGGTGGTACCTTTGGGGGCATTCTTAGAGCATGAGACTGGATTGGTGTCCTTACCAACACAGCCTCTGGAAGCTTGCTTCTTCACAATGCCAGAGACTTGCTAGAGGCTACCATCTACAAACTAGACATCAAGCCCTCGCCGGACAATCAGCCTGGAAGTGCCTTGCTCTTGGGCTCCCCAGCTTTCTGTTATGTATTAAACTGCCCGCTGTATGGTACTGAACTGTCAGAATAAGCTAACAAACAGAATCTACATTTTCGGGTGTTTTGCCTGTGGTGACTGATATTTTTATGTGTGTCTCAGACTGTCTGACGTATTCATTCTGTCTGACTCTTTTTGGTTCAATTAAGAGAGCTGCCATGGGAAGACAGAAGGCCTGATCTGGCCTGGTGGCCATGGAAGTGGAGAGGTTGAATTGTCACCATGTTTAGAGGTCAAATTTGTAGTGCTTGCAGTGATCAGAGGGGTGAAGGAGAAGCTGAACTTCTTAATCGTTTGCTGGGTTTTGACACTCACTCAGAATGGATTTCTGTAGAATACAAAGAGATTTAGGGGGCTAAGACAGAGCCTATTTTTGAAAAAACATTCCACTAATTATCTTTGAAAGGTCAATGTCTGTTTGCTCACTGGGCCAGTGTCTTTCCCACGTTTTTGACCATGACCCAGAGTAAGAACTATGCATAACATAGTTGTACATTCCCACACAAATTTTAAACATTTCATGAATGATTTCATACTAATAATTCCCTGGACTTTTCTGGAGAATGTGCTCATATTAGACCCTTGATAGCCTAAAGAGCTGCAGTAGTCCCTTTTGGTATGGCTAGCAGGCTTTCATGGCAGAAAGAAGTTCAATACCTTGTGTAAACGACTCAGAAGCCTTTCCTTTCAGCTCCAGGAGGCACAGAGTAAGAGTGTTTCTGTTTCAGGTTCATTATCAGTCCAATTATCGACTTTGTCTAGATGTATAATTGCCTCACATCTGGGTTGCTGCCAATAATCAGTAATTACGGACAATCTCCTTGGCATTTATGTCAAATATATCATAGGGCTTCTAAATTAAAACCTGGAAACGGTAGGAAATGTAGGTAAATGAGCTATTGTGAAAGGCCTCGGTGGAAAGAGCTGGCTTAGGACCCAGCTTCTCAGCAAGCTGGGCAGAGTATACCGTTAAACGCCTCTCCCTCTAGGCTTTAGTTAATGATGGAGACAGACCACTTTGGGGTTTAGGAGCACTGTACTGACTCTAAACCGAGTGTTCTGAAACACGAACTTCACTTTTCTTAATAGAGTGTGAAAGCATTAAGAGTCCTGAATGATGGTTGCTATTGGAAGGAAGCTCTCACCATTCCCTATTTTTTTCTTTACTCAAAATATTCACACTCATTTTTACACAAAAATACATTCCGCACGCAAGTAGGATGCCATGTCACGCGAAGTGCCTCATGACTCACCTGCTCAGCTTTTCCTGGAAACCCCATTGTTCTTTTTACAGGACTGGGAAGCTCATGTCCCAGGACCAGCCTTGTGTCCAACTACTATTCGGGCTCGGGAGGACACTAGCTGTTCTAAAATCACAGTCGAGGGGGAAAGAAAGATCAAATTGTAACTGAGGTCGGCCATGGGGTTGAGAAGCTCGCGGAGAGTGAGCACAGAATCCAACCAATAAGCAAGCTGCTCAGACATCAGAGGTGGATGGAGTCCAGAGAAAAGATGGAAGCCCACTCTCCCTGGGTTCTGTTTGTGAACTCATCCTGGGCCCTCGCCATCCTGAAAATAGGTAGTAGGCAAGGATAGTTCCAAAGTATTCAGGTTAGAAAGTGCCTTACCTGTTGATCTAAGAGACTCATTTGACTATGAAGTTCTGAGTCTAAAACCAGTCAATAGATCCATCTACACAAGAGGCCAATGGGTTCTTCAATGCCCCCCCCACTTGAGCCAGGATTTCCCTCACAGCCATTTGAATCCATTCCTATGGGTGAAAATGCATGACTGTCCCCCTTCCCAGCAGCCACTGGGGATGGCTTTGCCATGCTGAGCAGTTGTCACAAAGATCAGAGGGACTGTCTCATTCCTAGGAGATTTTAGATAGGACATGCCAGCCTGCTTGGCTCAGGGGAAGGTGCTGTAAGTTGAGGCCACTGCAGCCAAGTCTTTCAGGAACCCTTCACTCACTTTGACAGCAGCCTTCCTGGTAATGTGGCCGCATTCATTCAGCTGCCGGTTATCGGGGACTTATCTGCATTGCTGGCATTCCTTCTGACCTTCATGGGTATCTGACAGGGGCAGGTACCAGTGAAGAGGAATGTCAAAGTCATGCTGGCGTTGGCAAATGAGAGCTAGAGTGGCAGTTTTCATTGCTGGAAGAAAGTCTGTGCCCACTGAAGTGGAGGCCTCGCTAGGCCCTGTGAGGATCGGGAGGGAAAGTGACTCCTGGGTCATACTCTGGCGATGGGTGCTTGAGAGAGTGATTCTCTGTGCACTTCCTTTATTTAGCTAGAAGGCCAGAGGAGAGTGACAGGTGAGACAAAGCAGGAATGGGAACGATGAGTTCAAGCCACGTCTTCTTCCATGTTAGGGAAATGTCCCCTGCTTCTAACATCTTTCCTATGCTCAGCCGAGCAATGCAATGTCATTTCACCAATGTAGCCAAGATACTGGTGGAGATTTGGAGATAGCTAAGGTTTAAATAACAGCATCCTTAAAGAACTTTTTTTTTTGAGACAGGATCTCCCAACATAGCCCTATCTGTCCTGGAACTCAGAGCATAGGCCTCAAACTCACAGAAATCCACCTGCCTAAACAGGTGGATCTTAAAGTCTTAAAGTACATTTCATTTTAAAAGAAAAAAAAACACTTTGTAGGTATATGTGCTTGTATGTGTAGCACAGGTGTATCTTGAGATGGATACTGGGAATTCTTCCTCAGTCATTCTAGTTCCCCTTTCATCCTTCCTCCCTTCCTTCCTTCTTCTTCCGTCCCTCCCTCCCTCCTTCCCTCTTTCTGTTCTTTCTTTCTGTTCGTTCTTTCTGTTCTTTCTTTCTTTCTTTCCTTCTTCTCCTCTTACTTTTTCTCCTTCTCTTCCTCTTCTTCTTTCCCCTCTTCTTCATAGTCATTGAACCTAGAGTTTACTGCTTTGGGTAGACTGACTGGTCAACAAGCCTCATCTCTACCTCCCAGAGCTGGGCTCACAGGCACATGCATAGGCACACTGTGCACACCGATTTTTGCCTGCATATTGGGAGTCCAAACTTGATGTGGGAAGTCCTTCTGTTTATGTGTTGCTTTTATTGGCTAATGAATGAAGAAACTGCTTTGAGCCTATAGCAGAGCAGGGCAGAACAGAGTTAGGTGGGAAAAACTGAACTGAATGCTGGGGAAAAGAAGGCAGAGTACGGAGAAACCATGTAGCCTCCGCCGGGGACAGATGCGCTGGAACTTTACCCAGTAAGCCACAGCCACGTGGCAATACACAGATTAATGGAGATGGGTTAATTTAGTATATAAGCGTAAGCTAGGTATATGCTTAAGCTATTGGCCAAACAGTATTACAAATAATACTGTTCCTGTGTGTTTATTTCGTGGTCTGGGCAGCCAGGAACAAACAAGCAGGCTCCTACAGCACAAACTTTGGTCCTCACACTTATGAAGCAAGTACTTACCAACAGAGCCATCTCCCAAGTCCCACAGAGTAGATTTCTTAAATCCAAAATCTTAAACAGACAATAGAATCTTTTTCTTCAAAAGTGTATGGCAATCAGCAGAAGACAGCAGAAAATGCCCTAATCTATCAGGGTAGTAGTTCTAGCAGAAGACAGCAGAAGATGCCCTAATCTATCAGGGTAGTAGTTCTA
>NW_004949096.1:26168928-26206715 GCF_000317375.1 Microtus ochrogaster
ATGCCCTAATCTATCAGGGTAGTAGTTCTAGCAGAAGCAGCTTTCTTCGGATGCTAAACTCAATCAACATGCTGACGAAAGGGGTCCCTTTCTATTTGGAATTTAGATGATGGAGCTCACAGGGGAATTCGTCAGATGAAAAAGAAACTCAGAGTATCAATGAACTTCCAAAGATGGGAATTTCCTAAGCAAGAGGTGTGTTTCATGATTTAGGTGTATTACACCCCACTAAACTGACAGCTGAGGCATTTAGCATTCTACCTTTGAAGCTAGCATGCAATTACAGAAAGGTTGGATTTTTCTTGCCTTCAATATGTTCACCACTTGGAAACGTATTTGAAATATGCTAGCTATAATAACTGAATTTTCATTTTAAGGGAGTCTGACCTATTCAACCAAAAATTATGGTGTCCTTTAGTGTCTTAAAAAAGTGAAACAGAATAGGGCCATGATAGTAGCCTATTGTCCTGTCCTTTTAGAGTGGATGGAAGAGGAATGAAGGGCCAGGAAAATGATGGATCTTGTCAGTATCTAGCATCTGATCCTCTTTCTTGAGGTTACTGAGCACCAAGATTCATGGGCTAGCTTGATGCAAATGTCTCTTGGACAAGAGAAAACTCCAACCACAAGGCAGAGGGAAGAGGGAATTCCTTAGCTATTGCTCAGGACTTCTGGGGTGTCGTGAGACTATGAGAGCACATGCAGCAGTGGAAACAAGGCCCAGAGCATGCCGAACTCTTTGCCGTGTTGCTGCGTGTGCTTTGCTTTCTGGGAGTTTGCACAGTTCATTTTTGGCTCCACTACTCAGCTGACACTGCCTTTCCACCTTCTGGGTCCCATTCCCTCAGCAGCTTTTCCCTTTCTCAGCGCCTTCACAGGAGCACAACTGTTCATAGGAACAGAAGTGGACCATCCTTAGTCCATGCTATAGATGATGCACACCCTCCTAGCTCTGACTTACCTCATCCAGACACACATCCCTTTCCTTCCCCAGCTAGCATCTCTCACTGGCTCTACCATCCTCAAACAAAGACTACTGTATACTGTAAGAAGGGTATCATCATGTTTACTAGAGATTATCAAGCCCAGAAAGATAAATCTTGGAGTAAGAGAAGAAAAAAAAAGTTTCCCTTTTCTCTGCCTTTTTATGACAGGGAGGCAAGTTGTATATTAATGTCAAACTATTTTAGTTCTGCCTTGTTCATGTTTTTTTTCTGTCTCTTCCAGTAGATGTCATGCTCCATAAAAGCACGTGCCAATGTATGTGGTATAAATATTTTTGCATAGGTGATTTCAAGCTAGTGCAGTTCACAAAAGTAATACCTTAACAATTGGCTCTTGTAACAGGTACTGATTTGCTCCGGTATAGCTTCCTATATATAAATATGCATGTAGAAATAGGTAATGCAAGAAGAAGTGGAAGGAATTAAGCACAGCTCGTGTGACTTCCCCAAAAGATGAGCCTTGGGAACCTGTGTCTAGTCTCTGTCACGAGCCAGTAATAAGTCAGGAGTAAGATGAGTTGACTAGGAGCTGAGAAATAAAGAACTCTTCAGGCAAAGGGCCAATTAAAATTTTTTTGACAATAGAGACACCCCCAGTTTTGGGGGGGGGGGCTTCGAGACAGGGTTTCTCTGTGTAACAGCCCTAGCTGTTTTGGAACTAGTTCTTGTAGACCAGGTTGGCTTTGAACTCACAGAGATCCGCCTGCCTCTGCCTCCTGAGTGCCTGGATTAAAGGCGTGCACCATTACCGCCTGGCAACTTCTCTATATTGATTTCCATGCACTAAGTTCCCATTCTGAGAAAGTCTCATTTATATAACCAAAAGTGTTGTGTCTTTGCTGCCTTTTAAAAGTAAAACAGAAAAGATCTAAGATAGGATTCTTTTCCCATTGTGGCCTCAACACTCCCCCGAAGGCACTCTAGTGTGGTTGTACTTTAGCATCAGGTAACTAGTCAGCCTAACCGGTCACCTGTCCCAAAGACTGCCTCACTCAAAGCCACTGAATGACAATTCTACTGAGGAATAATGGCTGCTAAGTAAAGGGCACTGAGTAAAAAGTTTCTTTTTTAGGTGATCTTTCAAAGGGCCAGAGGGAAAGACACACAGGCTCTGATTCCTGTTTGGCCCATGCTTCACTGGAACTGGCTTTAGCAGTTCCTAGCCCCATGGAACTTACAGGCATGCCTTACATTTTCACTCTGTTAGACATGCTTAGCATTTTTATCAGGAGATCGAAGGAATGCAGGTCAACCCAAAAGGCATAAAGTTTTGAATCCTTACATGAACTCTTAACTTTTTAAGTTTTTCCACTCTATCTCAGTTTATGCACTGAATATTGGAAACTTATTCACTTCTGGGAATCATAGCTAACAAGAAACAGAGATAAAGTGCTCAGGGATGATTAATTTAAGCAGAGAAAACAATGGGTTTTTTACTACATTAAAAAAAATTCAAAGATGAACAACTGCTTCCATTCCTCTTGCTTTGGACTGGACCTAATGTAAGCACAAGTGAATTCAGTGGAAGAAGGTCCCGTGACCTTTGCTGTTTGGCACGAGTTCACAGCAGTGTCTACAGAGATTGCCAGGAAATTCCTGCATATACTAATCTGCAAAGGAATAACTATTTCTGAGGAAGGACAGCTATGTGTTTTCTTAATGAGCACAACCCTTTGATATAAACACATTTTCTATTAATATATTAAAATGATATCCATATTGCCACGTGAATAGGCAACTCTCTCAGTGGAGTTGGTGGAATATCCCCCACATATTCCAGGCCCTGTGCTAAAAGTACTAGGTGTGCAATGATGAACCAATCAGGTGTGGTTTACACTCTCAAAGGAACAAGTAAATAAAAAATAATCAAATAAGTAGTTGAATAAAAATTATGATGTACAAGGAAGGCTAAAGTTGCTAGGAAGGAGAATTTCTATTGAGAGCTGCGTGAAAAGCTCTCTGTAGGTCCCAAGGAAAAGAAGGAGCCAGTTAGCAATAGCTTGTGTCTGCTTGTAGGGTTAGTAAAGAACAGTGAGCATGCTTTAAGCAGCACTAACAACTGTGCATAGGCCTTAGGAAAGACCCAGCAGAAATGAGGAATTGGGCTTAGTTCAACAGAGATATAAACAGAACGAAAGGGAAGGGTTATGTACAATATCTGTTGGGAGGCTTATCTTGGCACAATAAGTACACTTTTTTAGAAACTTGGCTCATTTTTATTGAAAATGAAATTCCCATAAAAAGGAATTGTCAGGCATTTCATTTCTGCCTTAAATTATGATGTCATCCCCAAACATCCATTCTAATATCTTTGCTGAGGGTGTGAACTATCACGGCAAGAGCACACAGCTTTTGGGACAGATATAGGTCAAGGTAGCAATGATGAGTTTTTGCAGTGTAAAATAAAGACTGCAAATTACATTCCTGTACTCAATGAACAGGTGTTCTTCAGCCGAGATTAATTTGGTGAGATGGGTTGACTTTTAAAAATATGATCATTGCTAAGAGATGTTGGAACATTCAGCCAAGAATTTTAAAGATCTCAATACTTTTTTCCCCATGACTTTGGCATTCTCTGTATCCCTTAGGGTAAATCCAAAGTAAATGAGCCTTAGGAGGTGGAAAAGGTTGGACTTGGCCAATGCTAGCGTTTCTTCATCATGGAAACTTTAAATCAGGAAGGATGCACCCAGACCTTTGTCAGCGCTGCAGGAATGCCTTCAACTCATTGTGTTTCAGCGGCGCTCAAGTTGAAAAATGAGACAATAAGGAAACCAGAAATGCAGAGTATGTCAGCATGACTCAACTTGATGGAAAATTTATATTGTGGTAAAGGAAAATAATGGAGCCAAGGTCTAAACTAATTTCAGCTCTTTGGGCTCTGAGGTACTCCTGGCAAGATTGTACAACAAGCAAGAAAATCCATTAAGAGACATTGGCTGCCTGGGCCACAGTTCTACCATCCTGGAGGTTCATCTGAATGAGTTGACTCAACACAAATTAGAAACATATGGATTGAATATCTCATCTCTAAATTACCCAGTGTAACTGAGGGTTTGACAAACTAAAAGCCCAGTGAAAGGTATTTGGAAACATTTTCATGGTTCAAGAGCTGTGGGGTTGGCCCAGCCCTCAGCATGAAGCCACAATCCTGTGTATATTGTATAATAGGATATTCCTCATGTTTTTATATGTAAGAAAATGAGTTCTGCCCTCCTATTAATCATATAAAATCATTTGAATGTCAAATTAAATATATAGATGCAAAAATGGCAGGAGGGATTTTTAAAAAGGAATTTCTCCCTAATCTAGAACATTCTGAGATTTACAGGAGACAGAGACTCAGGAAGACTGTTGGAGTATCACACCTGGGCAGGGTTCTCTGTAGCAGAACTGGAATTCAATTTAACTAGAAAAGAAAGTTATTAGAAGAAATTAGGAGCCTCACCAGCTTCCCAGGAGACCCAGATAACCAGAGAGGAAGCTATGTACTAGGCATTGTGTCAAAGTCCAGAGGCTGCCTTAGGAAAACGTGTGTGCTACTGAGCTCAGCCCAGACCCAGACCCATTGACAGCAAAGAAATGGTTGTGGCTGGATGGCACAGCTTCTTCATTCTTGGACTCAAAAGACAAGTGGCTCTTCTGCCTCATTCACTGAAAGGTGGGAGCTGAGTACCCTCTCGACTGCAAATCTAAGCCTTTCAGATTTGGTAGCTCTAATCACCAATACCAAAGTTACATACCTGAACCCCATTCCTAAAGTTGTTTTTTTTTGTTTTTTTTTGTTTTTTTTGTTTTTTTTTTTGCGGGAAGAGAGTTCCAACTTCTGCCTTAAAGAAAAGGAATATGAGAAAAAAAGAAAAGGAATATGAAGGTATCAGTATCTCAACTCATGGCAAAGATGATCCTCACATACCTCATGGAGACATCATGAATATTCTCTGGTATTGAGGTGTCATAATATCTCTGAATTATTAATCACTTTCCTCAACCTGTATTTGTATTCAGTATGTATATGTATGATGTATTCAGTACATATGACTTTTAACTTTTCTTTATGCTAATTTTATGCTTGTGGTAAGAGAGACTCTTACTTAGCAGCCCAATGGAAGCCATTGCAATGAAAATGCATTCATTCATTTGTAGATTGCTCCTATTCATAGTATTATTATCAATTTTTAGATTTGATCTATATTCAATATGTTATATCACTTATAGTTTACTGAGACCTTAGTATTTTTCTTTCCTTTAATGATGTGGAAACTTGCATCATACAGTTAAGTTCCTTACAAATTAGATTTATACATCCATTCAAAGCCTGTGTCTACATTTTGTGAGGCATAAAGGTGTGGCCTTCTATGCTCATCATAAGTGCCCAAAGGGTTCAGTGTGGGCTCTCTGCACCGACTAGGAGGAATCTGATTATCTTCCGATGTCCTCCAGTTCGAGGAGTTGTTAAGGCTGTTGTGCCTCATTGCTGCTTTCTTCCCAGAGTTGCTTTATCAGAGACTCTGCACACACACTCAGTTCTGGATACCTTTATCTACATTTCTCTGAACACACCGCTTCAATCTCTGTCCTGAAAACTCTCTGTACACACACCCAATACACACACTCAGTTATGGAGACCTTTATCTACATTTCTCTGAGCACACCGATTCAATGCCCTGTCCTGAAAATTCTAGATGCCTCGGATATCCCCAAATCCAATATTCGTTTTTTGTCTAAGCAAGATGGCTTCTGCTTCCTTAGCTAGCAGCAATTATTTTCCATTTCAAAAGCTACAAGAAGTGATTTTGAAACATCATTAAAGAATGGGGTTTGAATAGACTTGTTTAGTTTAGTTTAAATGTTTCACAATGTCCACACACTAATCAAACCAACACACAGTTATCTCTCAAATGTGCACAGTTCTGTTGTGATGTAAACTTTAAAACAAATTTAAGTTTAAGATATGTTTAAACTTGACTCTAAAAGACAACAAAATCCAAACCAAAACTTCTCTCAATCTGAACAACTCTATTAAGGAAGCAGGTACTACAGGAAGCTGACAGCTCATTTCATCATGAAGATCCTCTCCCCGTTGCTCATGCTACTCAAGGCTGCAATGATTATCAAATTACAGGATCGATGCTTTGCCGATTCTCTTGTTTGCAACGGAGAAATCCTTAGGGTCAGGGTTAGAAAGCATAACATGGTTTCTTCGGTGCTTTAAAAGCCCTTAAGAACTTAGGTTTCTAGTTACCAATCCTTTGGAACAGTGTTTCTTGATTTGTGGGTCACTACCCCTCTGGGGGATCACCTATCAGATTACATTAACATTCATACCAGTAACAAATTACAGCTATGAAGCAGCAATAAAATAATTTTATGGTTGGGGGGGTCACCCCAACATGAGGTACTGTATTAAAGGTCGCAGACTAGGATGGTTGAGAATCATTGCCCTAGAGGGTGAGATCTATTGTAGAATAAAACCAAAGTTATCTTTTATTTTATTTCTTTTTGCCTCCTTTAGTGTCTGAATCAGTGTTCGCATGGCATGTGGAATAAGAATATTGTTCTGCAATCTGTTGTCTAACTACTTGGTTGACAGTTGTCACTCAAGCTCTAAGGAGACAGGAAGCACTGTGACAGAGAGCAGCCTCTGAGCACTGATGTGATGAGTCTGTCTAGGAAAGCACCCAGATCCCTCCCTTTCTTGCTTGACATTTTTCATTGACTGTCACCATGACCATAATCACCAACATTTATTTGTGCTACTGTATTTCTGCTCATCAATGTATAGGATGGAATTTGCATTTCATTTATTTATGTGCAGTTGTCTGCTATTCCTAGCAATAAAAAATTTATAGAATGAAAACTTGGGAAAACAAAACTGAGGAAACGAGGGAAAACGGCAACGGGGGCGGGGGATATGAGATGAGGTCTGAGAAGGGGGCTGACCAACCTTGGACTAAGAAGGAGGTTATACTTGAAGAAGAGAAGGTTTGGGGAAGGCTCAACTCGGCAGGGAAAGGAGTGGAGTCGAGTCCCTCCCTATTCTAGCTGGGCAGTTCAGTCAACTCACACTTGGGGTTTGCAAGAACATCTTGCAGTGGTCAAAATACAACATTTCCAAATCACAGAACATGTCTTAAGGACTGAATGGATTTGCAATTAAAAATTAAAGCAAGGCCCTGGAGAGATGTTTTGGGATTAAGAGCATATACTGCTCCTGCCAAAGACACATTAGGTTCCCAGCATGCATGCTGGGGAGCTCAGGGTCTGATACCCTCTTTTGGCCCCGGTATTATATGTATGCGTGTGTGCATACTAACGCAGAGACACGCATAATTTAAAAATAAAGCTTTGAAAAATTTTCCCAAGGAAACACAAGCGCTTGCTGCGTGGTGTGTTTGGTTTCTAGTCAATTAAAATTACTGTCTTTTATACATAAAGTGAAATTGAAGTTGCCATGAGTCCTATAAAAACAATGTCTTTAATGACTGGTTCCTGCCCATGTTTTCGCTTGCCTTATGATTTGAAAATGAATGCTGTTTCCTTTCTCCTTTTCGCATTTAGCATGGAATCCCCTTTCCATCCCTTGGCTTGGTTTGCAGCACCAAAGGGCTCATTACTACAATGGTAGAAAGCAATAAGCAAAGGGAGTTTGTGAGACAAGCCGTGCCCAAGCACAACCTCATCTGACCATCATGACCACAGTGAATTGCTGGGTGGTACCAGAAAGCTCGTTGGCACCTTTGCACAGGGCAATAGAATCTAGTAATTTGGGTGGATTGAAAGTGGGCAAGGAAATGTCATTAAACTGCCATCAAGGCATGTGTATGCATGTGGTTTTTTTTGTGTTGTGAGGAACTGAGATATAGGAGGTAGGAAACGAGAAAAGAACAAGGAGAAAAAGAATAAGGAGGGGAAATAAAAACAACCCTAGCCTGAGCTGACATTATGTTTATGACTCTGGAAGCCTTCCTCCTGCCACACATCACAATATCGTCAGCAGCTCTCTTGCAGAAGTCCACTGAGCTGGACGACTGAATCCAGTTAGCTTTGTTAACCCTATTTCGTTGTCAAAAGACTCCAAGTCTAGATAGTGAAATTCAAATTTTGCAACATATTCACTTCCCGAACAACCAAAGGAACCTATGATGGTTCCTAGAAGAGAGGTGTGAGAGGAGGAGGCAATGGGTCTTTTCATCCTGTGATTTTGTTGTGGATACGTGCCCACATGGCTTTTGTTTGAGTTAGAGCTTGGGGTTAGTTAGAGCAAGCGGTTGACCAGTTTCATTACATTGAACAGCTCCATGGTAAAGAGGTTGCTGACAGTGTGCCCCACTTCATCTCAGCCCTCTCCTGGCTGTAGAACCAGGGTAGGTAAAGCACCTCATAGCCAGGTCTTGGGGCAACTGGACTTTTAGTTACCTCTCCTACTTCATTCTCTACATCCAAAAGCTGAAGTTTGGTGTCCAGTACACTAACAATTATGGAGTAGGGTATCCCAGAAAAGTCTTAGTGCCATGTTTAGTGTGAGATTGGGAATATTTTATTTAGGAAAGATTGATTATTTACAAAGCATAGTGATTGGTTTCTCTCTAGCTTTTGCTGACAAACTACTCAAAGTTACCAAACTCCTTTATGACTCAGACACAGACACTCAAGAACCAGGCAGGTTCTTGACACAGGTGGAGTGTCAACCATTCTATCTGTAGACTCTGGCTCTCCTCACAAGGGACACAGATACCTCTTCTCTGTAAGGAATCTACTGTCATGGTGCATGAAGCTCAACCCCACGGTCATCCTTCTGTCTGTCTCCTATCCCTCTGATAAGGCAAAGAGAGGGCACCGTTCCCTCCCTCTCTGGCCTCAGCTATGAAAGCATCAGCTAGCTCCTTGGCATTCTTCTTGCTTCTGTGTCCACTGCTGCACTTCTGCATTCCAGGACAGTGACTCCACTGTGTCTGCAATAACACTCGGCTCTTCTCTCAATTACTTCTCTTGTATTGGAAAAAAGGGAAAAAGCTTAACTTAATCCGGGTTTAGTCTACAAAAAAAATATTTTAGGTCTGCAAATAAATGATTTAGATGTGTTGGGAGAGATTCTACTCTCTGGTTACAAGGTAAGGAGAGTGCCATATGGCTGAGAATGTGCACCGCCATGGGAGGAAGAAAATACTCTCAAAAGATGGGGCCACAGAAGAGGAGACTGTGGGGGTTAGTTATTAGGCCTCGAGCCCGGACTCTGTAGGAATGCGAGAGAGTCTCAAGTGAATGTGTATTGTTGATGTGAGCATGGCCATGCCAAAGACCCTAATGCCTCAGTCCTCTGGGAATGGCAAAGTCTCCCCCAGGTTAGGTTCAGAAAAACAACAAACTATTCCCTCCTGGTCTTCATGTGAATGTGGATAGTGTGTGCAGATGTACAAGTAGTTTTCTGTCCCCAACTATTAACAGGCTGAAGACTGGTCCCCCACAGAGACTGCTTCTAAGTTAGCTAAACCTAGGTACTTGTTTCAACAGTATACTGTAAACCCACATTCTTCTTCAATGTATGGAACAACCCCATCTCTTTGTTAATCTGTACATATAAACATATGTTTCAAGGGTGCTGTGGCTTTTCCTTCAGAAAGCCTAATCCACCAAATCCCAGCTTTTCTGTGTGTTGATGTGCTTGACTTTTCTTCATGTCTCACTATCCCGGTTAGGTGGCAACGATGCAGGACGTGGCAGAGTTGATATCTATTATGCTATGGTATTAAGTAGGATTCCCAGATAAAGAAGGCTCTTCATGTGTTATCCTGCAAGCCCCATGGTTATCCCAAGATGCAGTGGGATAGTCTATTCTAACAAATCCATTCATATTTGTAAATGGTGAATGGCTATCCCTTTCTCTCTCTTTTCATGATGCTCTTCTGCTTCTTGTCATAGCCATTCCTCTTAGACTGGCCCTATTGCCTCATGGGTTACCGGAAGAGTCGTAAGTCAATGATAGTGATGGCATTACCAAACAAGCAGCGTTGATTGTGGGTTTCTTTCTTCAGCTCACCTTAAACCCAGATTCTCAGTGGGCACTGCTTTCAGAGCAACCATTGCCATTTCTCATTTTCTGACCTTCCTTAGTATCGCAACCTCTTTAAAAAATATTTCTACTAGATATATTCATTATGTATAATAATGGGTTTTATTAAGACATGTTTCCCCAGCAACCATTAATTGATGGGACATTTTTAATCCCTCCTTTTCTACAGAAGGATGCTGATGGGTTCAGTGTGGCACCAGTGTTCTGTGAGTGAACATTAGTCATGAGTTCAAGACTGTAACACCCATGCCGTGTCTTACAGACAACATTCCACACCATTCTACGCTATCCTCTGGCTCTTAGTCCTCGCTCTGCCTCTCATCTTCTGCAATGCCCTCTGACTCTTGGAGAAGGTGATATTATCTTCCCTGTATGGCTGAGCACTCAACAATCACCTAGGCCCAGCACTTTAGCAGCAATTGACCTCTGCAACATAACTCCCCACTACACGCTGCTCAGGCAAAAGTCGGCAGCAAGCATCCCAGGCTCTCAGGCTCTTTCGTGGCAAGTGTTTGGCTCAGTTAGGAGTATTTTAAGTTTATATTTTACATTTTCAAGTGTATAGAAGTCTCTCATAAAAAATGCCCTCATTTCAGTCTATTTGCAATCTGTCATTATTCCCATTTTAAAATGAGAAAAATATTCTGTCCAAAGAGCAAATTTTCCCAGCGAGGAATCTCTGCAATGAGGATGATTATATTAGTTTGCCTGGTTAGACCATAGGATTCTTTCTCAAAAATGTTCTACCTTGAGGCACTACTGTTATGGTCGGCCCATTCAAATGTGTAATGGTGAATGCAGAATGCCTCTGAGAGCCGGCAACTTCTAACATCATGGTGAGCTGTGCATTGGATTTTCAGTGACAAACCTATAGGACTTACAGGTCCAGGAATAGTAGTGATACCTTAGACATCAACGATTTTTAACTCTCTCCACCTGGAGAATTGAAAACCCCAGCTTTAGCATTTTATCTTCCAACACATTGGATTGGCCTGGAGGGCCTTTTCATTTATTTGTGAGTTTATTTTAAAGTCACATCATGGTTATTTAATTGTTGTTTATTTATTTCTGTGTGCATTCCTATGGAGGTAAGAGGGCAACCTGTGGGAGTCAGTTTTCTCTCTCTACAGTGTGGCTGCCGGGGATCAACCTCAGGTCATCAGGCTTGGCATGATTACTTGCTTAATCATGCTGCTTGTCCCTGGTGAACCTTGGAAAAATTTGGGCTGCCTCAGTCCCAACTAGGAACAATGAACTGCACATGAGACTTGGGAACAGAATTTCCCAGCCAGAAGTGACAACAACTGGTAAAAAAAAAAAAAATGTCAACAATGCCACAGAGATAATGTTGTGGGATATTAGAGGTTATCAAAGGAGATATATCAAATATCGAGTTGGGGAAAGTGTTGTCAATGACGTATTGGGGAAAATATTGATGGTACCTCTTCTATATTTTGACACTTAGTACGTAACTTATCTTGACCTAATATGCTATTGGATTATTTAAAAAGTGTTCTGTATTATTGAGTGTATATGGTCTGTCCTGTGGCCCTAACATTTGCCACTTTGAAACTGTTCTTAGAGCTGTTCCTACTTCTTGTTATACGGTTTTTATGAGTCCACATATATGTACGTAGGGGAGTTATAAAGAGGATCATACACACTTATTGGATAAAGGGATTATATGTGAAAATAAAATGTTTAACCACTATAGTCATGTTTTCTAAAAAAAACGCACCTTTGTTATTTTATTCCCTTCAGAATATGCAAGAGAAGTCCTCTATTCTTTTTGCAGAGAAAGACATGGAGTTGTAGTTAAGGCAGCAAGCACAGGGGTATGCAGTGAGCCACTCCAGATCCCAAATTAGCGGCAGAAATTTCTAATTGTTCATTTAATGTTCTGTGAAAAAAATCAAGCATGGTAACAAAAGAGTCTTCCCATTTTTCCAATCCACAAGAGTATTTTTAGATGTTATTAGACTATTTCACGGTTATTTATTGTAGCGGGTGCTTATTTTCCTCCGAAATGCCCTAAATCATGCCCCTAATCTCTTTGCTGTAATTTTTCCATGGAAAGAAAAGAGTATTCGAGTTGATGCACTTTCAGTATGTTGGGAGTTACATCTCCTGTTTCAGGTGCCTGGGGATGTGGCAGCCAGGCCAGGGATTTGTTCTTTCCTAGGGCAGATTATGGCAGTTTAGAATCACCAAATTCCTTGCTGACAACTCCAAGAAACTCAAATTCTTTCCTTTAGTTTTTCTTTTCCTGTGCAAATAATATCTACTTGGTTTTCGGATCCTATTCTAAGTGGTCATTTCTCAAGTTTCCCCCAAGCTAGAACCCTCTTCAAATTCCAATCTTAACTCTGATTCTCCAATCTCTCATCCGTTTTCCCTAACTGACCCTCATTCTCTCTGGAAAGAGGTCATGTTTATGGAAATGAAGGAAAAGGCCTAACTGAATGTTAGCCCACAGCAACAGCCATTGGTAGTAGCAAGCCATTGGTGATGGCACATGGCATCACAGGGGAAAGATGGTGTCCCCTTCCTATGTTGGGAGTGAGTAAAGAAAGGAAGGCAAGAATATGAGTCCTGGGTCTCCTCATTGCATAGGACAAGGAAAATTTAGGTATAGGGAAGAGTTAAGTTCTGGGCCATTCCTCAGACTCACAGTCTGGTCTTATGTATATGAAACCAAAGCAAGGAAACAAAAAACAATGTAGAATATCATTTCTAGCAGAGGTAGGGAAATGACCTTAGGATCTGCTTTCCTCAGACTAGTATAGCAAGTATACCATCAGAAATAGAAAACAGTTGTAAGTATAGGCTTTAAGTGCTACTAATCCTAGCCACGATTAACTCCAGGGATCTTCACCAGCCTCATGTTGGCCAATCAGAGATCCTGCCTGGTCAATAGAAACGAGTCACTAGCCAAGTGGTTGCTTATATAAGTCATTTAGAATCCAACATGATAGAAAGAAGTTGGAAACAGTTCAAACAAAGGCATTGTCGTGAAATTAAACACAAATTATTTCACGTGAATCAAAGTTGGTTAAACAGCAAGTGTGAATAGTGTAAGGATGGATCAGGATACATGGAGACAGAAGCTAAGTCAGAAAAACGCACATAGAGAGCTGTAAAGTTTCCTGGGAGACGCTTCCGGGTCTCACGTGATGGATCTGGATGAGCCTTCTGAAAGCGGAAGGCTGTCAGGCAGACAGTTTCCCTTTCAAATACTAGGAATCCATAAGTTAGCAGGAAACGAAGCTAGACTAGATGCAGGAGTAGCCGAGTCAAGGTACGAAAGTGTTCTAGATGCCATTTGATGGAGGACTGTCACCCTTGTCTATGGCATGCCTGCCTCTCATAGGACGAGAGTGTGTCTCATTCATCTTTATGTCCTATGCAGAATGCAGGTTCCGTAGCTGAGTGTAAGGAGGGGTGAAGAGCCATCGGTGATGGTGCCCACTAGCCACTCTGGCTGTGAGGTCAGGGTGGCACTTAACCTCTCGTCTTCCTTCACCAATCAGAGAGTGCAGATGGTACATGAGCATCTCCTCTCTAGTATTGAACCAAATGATGCTCGCCTTTGGCTTTTGGGAAAAAAAGACTGCAGCGAACAGTTAAACTGACTTAAATTTAGCAGCACTGGGCAAGAATAGCAATGTTCTAATCCTGTCTCCTCCTACGGAATGTGAATTGTGGTCAGGCTAATATGTTTTCACCTCCTGTGATTTAGATCAAATTTCACAGGCTAGACAGGGCGTAGGGAGCCAGGCAGCAACAGCAGCCGCTCTCCCTGGTAAACAGTGTCACACCTTCCTTGGATGGTTCAGGGCACCATGTGTGCCCTGGCGTTAGGACACAGCACCAGGGCCTCGTTGGTTCCCCTGCCTTGTTTCTCTGCCCAGTGTTCATGTGGAGTTTGGCTTCCTATTCTTAGAACTGGGCAAGGCAACACTGCAGGTGTGACAGCTGCACACATGAGTGCCCAAAGGAGGCTGCTCCCGAAAAACATACCCAGGAGTGGGTTTGACTCAGAGTTTTAGACTTCACTTTCAATAGGAAAACAAGGTCACTGGCTCTGAAGTGTCCACTGGAGGAGGCTGAACTGGACTAGGAGGGTATTGGGACTTTGGGTAGTTCTATCTCTGCAGAGTAGACCGGAGATTTTAGACTAACAGTATGTCTATATGCAGAAAGGAGAAGAAAAAGCTAGTTTCCTTTAGGGGGCACTGTGGAGACAGTGCTGAACTAGATGCTCAGTTTCACACATAAGCTCAACATTTTTGCATAGAAACGGTAGCTCTGTTTCACACACATATCATGGAATCAAAATCCAATCAGGAGTAAAGGGACTTTTTTTTTTTAAGCTTCAGAGGTATAAACTATTTTTTAATTTCTTCCTAGGACTTCCCTACAGTTTCTACTGCTATTTTCTATTTTGCACAGGAATACTATCCATTTAAAGCTATGACTAGACAATCAACCACTTTCTAGAAACAGGAATCAGGACATGTAACATGAATAATAAAAACCCAGAGTCAGATATTGGGGTTCAACCAGTCAGATATTCTGGTCCCGAAAACCAGAAAAGCATACCAGCCAAGCCACGAGAGCAGTCTTATCTCTACCAAGGCTGGGCGATCACAGACCAAGTAGCCAGAGTCTCCCTCTCTTCCCATTTTATATTCCCTCTAGTGCCGGGATTAAAGGTGTGAGCCACCACCACCTGGATTTGTTTCTGCATTGATCTTGTGTAGTCTAGGGTGGCCTTGAACTCACAGAGATCCATCTGCCTCTGTCTTGCAAATCCTGGTATTAAAGGCATGTGACACCACTGCCTGACTTTTTGTGGCTTAGCTTTGCCGTTCTGATATTCAGACAAGTTTTATTTATTAAAAATAAACAAACTATAGCTACAAGGGCAGATACATAATGTCCTAGTTGGGGTATCTATTGTGATAAGTGATTAAAAACATGATTAAAAGCAGCTCAGGAGAAAAAAGATTTATTTCATCTCATACCCTAGTCTATCCTGAGGGAATGTCAGTGCAAGAAGTTGGGACAGGAAGGAACAAGGAGGCAGAAACTGAAGCAGAAGCCATGAAAGAATGTTACTTACTGGCTTGTCCTCCATGACTTGCTCAGTTTGCTGTCTTATACACCCTAGGACCACCCGCTCCAAGGTGGCATCATCAGCGGTGGACTAGATATGTTCTCATCAATCATCAATCAAGAAAACATTGTACGACCCAATCTGATGAGGGCATTTTATCAGTCAAGTTCCCTCTTCGCGGATGACTCAAATGGGCCAGTAATAACAGCAAAACCAAAAATACCTATCAAGGTACCTAGCAAAGAGGATTCCAAGAAAAGACGAGGATAAGCATGAGAAATTTAAGGAGGAAACAAATTGAACAGACACCTGTCAATTTTGGGACTATAAGCCACATGGAACAAGGGCATACAATCAATTGAGAGTTCTCTTCATTTCGTGTGGGAGCATCTTATTCCATGCTAGGTACAATGGCCTGCATCTTAGACTTTGGCTGATAAAATCTGAAGAACCTATCAAAGTATAGATCTAAGAGGAAAATAAGAAAAACCACAGTAATCGACCACTGAAGTCTAGTTAGCTGGTCTCACTGGCTACCAAGACTGAGTGAGGTTCTTTGCCTGGCCTATTTGGCCAGTAAGCCTGGGTCCCAGGGATCCCTGCACCATGGCTCACAGGCCTGCAGTAGACAGACTGGTCCTTTCCTGGTTGCCAACTTTCAGCCTGTCAGCTCTTGGCCTCTCTTCTCTCCCAGAGAAGATAAAAGAGCAGAGCAAGCATGAGGACTCAGGACTATGAGGAGGCACTATGCTTTAACATTATTGCTAAAACCAAACAAAGGCGTTAAGAAGATTAATATAACAACCAAGCAATTTGGAGGAATGTATGACAGGAAGACATGAGCACCGGAGAGTGGCCCAGTGCATCCTGGACCACTTTTTCAATAAGAACTTAATGGTACTTGGGATATTTATGGAAACCCTTATTCTGACTGGTTTGAATGAGATGTGTTGTTAATAGTTTTAGAAATTAGTGGACAAGAAAATCAAATCAACTCAAGTTGTTGGAATTTATATAGCCTCTTTGTTCTAGCTGAAGGGAATTGAGCTTTTTTTGGAATCCTGCATCAGAGTTGGGGAGGTTCCATCTTCTTTTATTGCTTTATAATATATTGCACTTCTTTTTGTTTGTTTGATTTATTTATTTATTAAAGATTACTGCCTCCTCCCCACCACCATCTCCCATTTCCCTCCCCCTCCCCCGATCAAGTCCCCCTCCCTCGTCAGCCCAAAGAGGAATCAGGGTTCCCTGACCTGTGGGAAGTCCAAGGACCACCCACCTCCATCCAGGTCTAGTAAGGTGAGCATCCAAACTGCCTAGGCTCCCACAAAGCCAGTAAGTGCAGTACGATCAAAAACTCATTGCCATTGTTCTTGAGTTCTCAGTAGTCCTCATTGTCCGCTATGTTCAGTGAGTCCAGTTTTATCCCACGCTTTTTCAGACCCAGGCCAGCTGGCATTGGTGAGTTCCTGATAGAACATCCCCATTGTCTCAGTGTGTGGGTGCACCCCTCGCGGTCCTGAGTTCCTTGCTTATGCTCTCTTTCCTTCTGCTCCTGATTTGGACCTTGAGATTTCTGTCCGGTGCTCCAATGTGGGTCTCTGTCTCTGTCTCCTTTCATCGCCTGATGAAGGTTAATATTCAGGAGGATGCCTATATGTTTTTCTTTGGGTTCACCTTCTTATTTAGCTTCTCTAGGATTGCGAATTATAGGCTCAATGTCCTTTATTTATGTCTAGAAACCAAATATGAGTGAGTACATCCCATGTTCCTCTTTTTAGGTCTGGCTTACCTCACTCAGGATAGTGTTTTCTTGCTAGAAGTGCCATGTCAGCATCTCCTTTGAGGACAATCAGATGCTGTATGTCTGTACAATGTGCCACACTAAAGCACATGGAATTGTTGTAATAAGAGCGGCGGGCTACGTTCCTGGTGCCTGGGAGCCCGCACGGCTAGCTTTATCCAAAATAATTACACCTAAACTGTATTCTTTTAAACACTGCCTGGCCCATTAGTTCCAGCCTCTTGTTGGCTAGCTCTTACATATTGATCTAACCCATTTCTAATAATCTGTGTAACACCACAAGATGGCTTACCTGGAAAGATCTTAACTTGCGTATGTCTGGAGTGGGAGAATCATGGCGACTGCCTGACTCGGCTACTTTCTCCCAGCATTCTGTTCTGTTTACTCCACCTACCTAATTTTCTGTCCCATCAGGCCAAGCAGTTTTCTTTATTAGTTAACCAATGAAAGCAACAGATAAGATACAAGACCCACCTCCATCATGGAATGGTGTCTCTTCCCCCAAAACTCATCAGGAAGACAGACATGCGGAGAAATGGAAGAAAGACACTCAACATTAACAAGGCCAGGGCAGGAGTGGGAAGGGAGATGGCTGAGCCTTGCATCTAAAACCAGTTGTTGAATGCTTGACTTCCTAATGACCATTTCATTAAATTTACTTTATGTTGTGGAATAAAATATTAGTTTAACTATGTAAAGATGTGTCGCATTTGTTTGTGTTGCAGAATAATTGTTTAGCTATGTAAACAATTGTTTAAATATTATAAATAGTATGCAAAGGTGTGGTGCATTTGTTTAACTATGTTGCTGTTTTATCTTGTCTGCCTAAGGCAGCTGATTAGTCTTATAAAAAGCTGAATGGCCAATAGCTAGACAGAGAAAAGATAGTCAGGGCTGGGAGGCAGAGAGAAAAGGGGAACCAGCAAGCAGGCAGCAGGCCCCTTGGAGGCCAGCCAGACACACGGAAGCAGGAAAGCAGGTTGGGCAGTACATAGGTGAGGTAAATGAGCCTCAGGGCAGCGCGAAGATGAATGGAAATGGGTTCATTTACTTTTTGTTTTTTTTAAGCTATCCAGTGTTGAAATAAGAGTGGCGGAGCTGCGTCCCCTGCACACGGCCGCCTGCATGGCTAGCTTTATACCCGAAATAATTACACGGAAACTGTATTCTTTTAATCACTGCCTGACCCATTAGTTCCAGCCTCTTATTGGCTAGCTCTTACATATTGATCTAACCCATTTCTATTATTCTGTGTGGCCCACAAGCTGGCTTACCAGGAATGATCTTAACCTGCATCTGCCTGGAGCAGGAGAATCATGGCGGCGACTCTGACTCCCTGACTCAACTTCTTTCTCCCAGCATCCTGTTCTGTTTTCCCCACCTACCTAAGGGTTGGCCTATGAAATGGGCCTAGGCAGTTTGTTAATGGATAATCATTGATAATAATCAAGCTTGTAGTCATGTTAGTTAGATTTTCTATATATATATCGAGATATATTTCAGTTAGATAGGCATTCTTCATATCTTTCAAAGACTGCAGAATATGGCATTTTAAATGTTTTAATAAATTAGGGTTATTCATGACAATGAGACATGTCTGCTCCTGGCAGCACCAATCTACTTCAGGAAGAAGATGGGCATCGAAGAGGATCCTTATGGAGCTTGATAGCCATTTGGGCAAGAAACTGCTCTTGCCTGGACTGCTGCATAAATTGGACAAAGAGAACCCACAGAGAGAGGACTGCTGAACTTGCCAAAAGGTGAGATGGTCTTTCGGGGTTCCTGATTCATGAGAGTCTGCGAGACATTCTGCAGGACACAGCAGAAAGTGACTGAACTATCTTTGGGACTTTCCTGCTTGATGAAAATGTCTGCTGGATACTATGGGCCTGAAGGCTGAAGATGGATGCCCCAACGGTACAGAGGAACTTTGGGTGACTGT
The DNA here is from genome assembly GCF_000317375.1 of Microtus ochrogaster. NCBI lineage: Eukaryota > Metazoa > Chordata > Mammalia > Rodentia > Cricetidae > Microtus > Microtus ochrogaster. The sequence goes on from NW_004949096.1 coordinate 26,187,871, forward strand.
CCAGGCTGCGAGATGTCTCTGTCATTTATTTTTTATTTGCTTAGGTAATATTATATCCTTCTGGAGTCTTTGATGGAGTTGAAGAATAGTTAATTATAGTTATAGTTTTCCTTAGTTATGTTAAAGGATAAAATAGATATAAATATTGTAACTGTAATTCTTGCTTGATAACTGTTTTGTTATTTGTAATTTTGCAATGTTAAAGTTAAAGCCTTCCTTTTTTTGTTTAAACAGAAAAAGGGGAAATGATGTGGGAATGATTTCTTATTAATAAAGAAACTGCCTAGGCCCATTTCATAGGCCAACCCTTAGGTAGGTGGGGAAAACAGAACAGGATGCTGGGAGAAAGAAGTTGAGTCAGGGAGTCAGAGTCGCCGCCATGATTCTCCTGCTCCAGGCAGATGCAGGTTAAGATCATTCCTGGTAAGCCAGCTTGTGGGCCACACAGAATAATAGAAATGGGTTAGATCAATATGTAAGAGCTAGCCAATAAGAGGCTGGAACTAATGGGTCAGGCAGTGATTAAAAGAATACAGTTTCCGTGTAATTATTTCGGGTAAAGCTAGCCATGTGGGCGGCGGGGGGGGGGGGACACAGCCCCCGCCGCTCCTATTTCAACAATCCAGAAACAAGCCTAAGCCAGGCATTCATAACTGGTAAGAAGTCTCATTGTCATGATTTGGGGGCTGTAGGTCAAGGAAAACCTGCTACAACTTCCCTTTAAACCTCGGGAGTTAGATCCTTTCATCTTCCTAGCTTCCGTTTTAGGAATGTTTTATTTGTCTTTGCCCTAGATCTGTGCTGTAGTTGGATAAGAAGGGATGGAGAAGGGGGATAAAACTGAGGGCATATGAAGACATTCATGAAAGTCTTGAAACAACTCTTGTCACTACAATTTTTATTAAGTTGCTTGTATTTTAAAGAAGATATGTTCACAAAGATTTTCATGCTTATGTGCATGGTTTCTTGGAATATACTCTTTTAAAAATATTTTTATTTTTTATTTATTTTTTGCTTTTTTGGCAGTGTTTCTCTGTAGCTTTGGAGCCTGAACTGGAACTAGCTCTTGTAGACCAGCCTGGCTTCCGACTCACAGAGATCTGCCTGCCTCTGCTTCCCCAGTGCTAGAATTAAAGGTGTGTGACACCACCACCCAGCTGGAATATACTCTTACGAGCTTGGAATGTAGTTTTCCCTGTAAGTACACATATGTTCTGGAGACTGTGGATCAAGTGAAGTCGCTCATAGTTTTCTGAGAACAGGTGGTACTTGCTGACAAGAAAGACAGCGTCAAATCCGTTTTCTCTGTCTATAGACTGATGGTCAGCAGGTGCACACAGAAAAGCTGGCCTGTGCACAGTGGACAGTCACGGGCAGGACAAATCTGAGAGGCTGGTTCTAGTCATCAGTGTTGGCCCTGATCTTCAGCAAGAAAAGAGTGGGAAATCAGAGGCTACAGCCTACATTCAAGCTCACAAGCAACGTTTCCAGTTTCATGGCTCGAATAAAGGACTTGAGTCTTCTCTCTCGTTCGTTGACAAAGGAGTCTCTCTCTCTCTCTCTCTCTCTCTCTCTCTCTCTCTCATATTCTCTCTTATTATCTCTATCTCTTTCTCATTATCTCTCTCCCCCCCCCTCTCCTACACACACCAGTCACTGGAGCTGCAACACCAACATCTCCTGCCTCACTTCACAGAGAGTGACACTCAGATGACCAGTATGGCTTCATACACAGAGCTGCATTATGGGAGAGACATCCTGAGCTGAGGAATGTGGGTTATCTTTTACCATGGACAGTACACCTGTTTTCTATTTACTGGAGTAAGACAGTAGGTAGTTAGGATATAGTCCTTGTTGAGAATTCTGTCATTGTCTTCTCTTAAAAAAATGTTCAGAAACCTGGCAGAACCTGGTAGAACAACATGTCCTTCACCGCTCCCAGCTGTCTTCAGGCTGTGCGGTCAGAAGAGGATGAATTCGTTGCCTGTGTTTGCTAAGAATCCCTTCCCTCATCTTCTTTTAATCTCCCTCCTTTCTTATGAGTTCCCATAGATCTGACTGTAAGTCAGCTGCTAAGTAATACCATGGTCATTTCACCTGCCAGTCTTCTCCACATCAACACCTTGACAAGATGTATGTCTGTTTAGTGTGACTTCTACAAAAACCATAAAGCTGTTAAGAGAGAATCAAAGGCAATACTAAATGGGGGCATGCGAGACAGCAGGAGAGAGGACAAGTGGATAAGCGAGGATAGCAGAAGCTACCGGGCCTCACCTCAGCCACAGTGTGCAGGGACTTGCTTTAAAGACATAGTAGTGTGCACCCTCAGAGCTACAACCCATCTGTGAGAGAGAAAGAAGCCCTCTGCTCATGGTGACTGCGGTATGGCTCTCCTGGTCCATCCCAAAGTCCAAGGGCTCAGCAGTGTCTGACACGTAGGAAATGTACTGTAACTACACCGTTGACCAGGGAAGTAATCCTCTAAGAGAAGTCCCCACAGAGAGGGTAGATAGCTCATGTATGTCAGTCACAATCTTGGTTGTCAAGAAGGCTGGGTCTGGCATCTCCGAAAAGACAAACTGCTGGAAGCAGCTGTGGCAGATTTTTAGCTTGGGTGACTTGAAATGGGAGAACCCATCACAAATATGGATAACACCTTCCAGTGGCTGCCCAGATAAAAGGGGGTTCAAGAAAAAAACCTCACTTTTCACCTGCCTGCCTTCAAATCTCATGCCAAGCTCATCTGCCTGCTGCTGTTGCTGCTATTGCCCTCCTCCAAGGACATCAGAACCTAGCTTCCTCAACACAGACCGAAGACATGTGACTCTCCAGGAATCACCAGGCATTCAGTATCAGAAGGGGACTGCTGAGGGACCTGACCTTCTACCCTGGTAGAGAAGCTACCAGGTTCTCAGTCTCTCTCCTATGAAGGCCAGCCACTCTTGAATACCGAGACCCAGACTGTATCGTGTAAACCGATCTAATAAATCTCCCCTTAATCTATATTTATTGCTTCTCTAGAGAATTCTGAATAAATCTACTCAAGCAATTCACAAACTATTGTGACCATTGATTTTCAATCACCATTTCTTTGAACCATCATAGAAAGGAAAAATTCAGTCCAAACGTGATTTCCTTATAGCGAAGTTTTTCACTTTCCAATGGGCTTCCCAATCAACAGCCAGGAGTCTCTTTTTCTCCTTGGTGCATAGATCATGTGCTTGTTGCCCTTGAGGGAGGAGAGGAGATGGGGGAATTGGGAGGGTGGTTTGTCCTCTCTCTAGACACAGCTGTTTCCTCCATTAGCGGCTGTTGGCGGTCTCTGCACATCACTCTTCAGGGGAAGCACTAACAGCTGGAATGTGCAGTCCATACTTAGTCTAAGAAAATAAACTTCATTCAAGGACAGATGTGCGGTGACTCTGGTCCCTCACTGCCCAGGCGACATCTCCATGGGCTGTGTTTGCCTCTGTGTTTAAAGCTGTGGGAGAATGTACCCATCCTTGTGAATATCTTTGGCATTTTTCTTCCTCTTCTCTGCAGGAGTAGATCTAACCAGTTGACTAAATCTACCAAGAGTTCAGCTCTATTGAATGGAGTTGTTTAGACAACACACATAAAATTATGACAATTCATATAAAAACGATATTGTGGATAGCGGTTCAAACAAGTAAGACTAGAATAAACCAAACAGACCACATGGTACTGGATTCAAACTGAAGGTTTTTGTATGAGTTCATGATTTCATATACACATTTTTTTTCTAACGATGTCTTTTAAGTGAGGAGCAAAAAGCATGATTCTACCTAATACCCATATTTTCATTTTGGAATATCATTATTTTTCCCTACAAGAAAACAGTGATCCTTAGAGAAGCGCTTCTTTCCAGACTTGTGGCATGGAAACTACAATGTGAGCTCAAAGACTTTGTGTATCCAAGAGAAGGACTCAGACTCTCAGACGGAAATGATGGGGCCATCATAAGCTGTGAGAGATTCTACCACTTTTAAATGGAGAGAGAGAGAGAGAGAGAGAGAGAGAGAGAGAGAGAGAGAGAGAGAGGAGAGAGAGAAGAGGAGGAGGAGGAGGAGGAGGAGGAGAGAGGGGAGAAAAGGGAGAGAGAGGAGGAAAGAGAAAGAGAGTAGATGGGGTGAGGGAAAACAGAGAGGAGAGAAGGGGGAGAAAGAGGAGGGGAAAGGGAGAGCAGAGAGGGGCAGAGGGAGACAGAAATAGGAGAGGAGAGAGAGGTGAGAGAGATGAGTATATTGTGCCTATAGTCAGCAACTTTTGGGTTTTTTTAAATTGTTTTTAAAATATCTATCATTATGTCCCTTAAACTAGTTAGAATATTTGAATGTATTCACCACAAGAAATCACATGCACACACAAAATATGCTATATGATCCATATGCTGATTACCATGAGTTGATTACAACTCAGTGCACACCCGAGTCAAAACATAACAATGTACCCCATTAACATGGGCAAGAATTCTGTGCACACTGTAAATATGAATATAGATAAAGAGAAAAAGTTAACGGTTAGGAAGTCTAGCAAAATAGTACATGGGAATTTGGGTCATTGTTTTTGCAGTATTTCCATAAGGCTGAAGAGATTTTGCAATAAATGGTCAAACGCACTTACAGACAGTGGGAATAGAAAGGGGCGGGGAGAAACAAGACTGGCAGACCCTCCACCCCTGAAGTGGGGTGTAGATGCCTGAGAGCTTAGTATATGTTCACTACTGTTATAGATTCGTGTATTATGTTCACAATACAAAGAGAAGATAGGAGAGTGAGGCTGTGTAATTTATGTATCGAATTTCCTGTATCCAACCTCACGGTGCCATCAAATCTAAGCCCTTTGTGCATGATCCATGGAAGGGTCTCTCACAGAATATGGCAGGGACTGCGGGTCTTACTCACGGCCGGCCACACCATCACCCCAGCAGAAGATAATCTTTTATGGTTTCATTCTTCCTACAGACAAGCAGCTTTCATTTGCTTCCTATGGCAAGAGGAGCAACTCTGAGCTTCAGTTATAAGCTTTCAAGGTTCTCTGCTTTTTAATTAGGTCCTGACCACTTTCTGAAACCTCATTTTTCAAATTCCTGACTTGAATATTGCTTATTAGACACTGTTCTCCTTGTCCTGGTCAGCCCAACAGCTCTTGGGTATTCCCCCTTCCATATTTAACAGGTCTGAAGATATACCCACTGCCTTCTTTCCCAAACCTTTTCTTTCTTTCTTTCTCTCTCTCTCTCTCTCTCTCTCTCTCTCTCTCTCTCTCTCTCTCTCTCTCTCCATCTCTCTTTTTTTTTCTTTTTCAATGTTTAGTCTCTTTTTGATGACTGATTAGGTTGAAGGTCTGGGTTTTTTTTCCACGTGATGGACTGTGGGTCTTCCTCCTCAGGACTGCCTGGTTCTCCAAAGAATTCCATCCTGTGAAGGTGTGTGTGTGGATGGTGGGGGAAGCAGGCAGGCTTCAGGCTGGTTTATTTCTTCATCACAGGATCTTTTCAGGATCTAACCAACATCCTTCTCTATAGTGAGTCTGCGGGGAAATTTCACTATCATCAGAACAACCCATCTTCGCTTATTCCCTTCATCCTTATTGTATATATGCCTAGTCCTCCTACCTCTTATCTGAAGCAGACATATTCTGTCATTGATTAGAACCACCCCTGTTATTATCAAATTTCCAAAGAATAACTCCTACTCCACCTTTATCTTAAATTCTTTGATAACAACAATCTGAAAGATTCTTAGGTTTATTACTAACAATCATCTATTACAGTGATTTTCATATTTTTCATAGTGGAAGTTTACACAAATAAATCTTTATAATTGTACAAATATTTGCCAACTTATGTACATAAACAAGATAATTTATTTATATATATTCTAGTCACATTGCTCTAATGTATAACCTGAAGAATTTGAAAATAATTGGGTAAAAGGTTAAAGAAAGTTTTCCTAATTAAGAAGTCATTCCTTTATCCTCTTACACATTTTTGGCATGTCTAAATGCTGTCCAGATGTTTGAACACCCATAATCCTTCAGGATGGCAATTGTTTGTTCTTCTGTGCTAATTCCAAGCATCTTTATAGTTCAAAAAAATATTGGGTGACCTTCTAATGCCATAGAAATTGTAGCTTAGCCTCTGCCTTCCAAACCATGAAGCATTTTGCAAGTAAGGTTACCCAGACCATCCACATCAATCCCTTTGCCCTTCTAAACCATTGCCATTACATGGTCATCTGTAAGCAGCTTCTTAGAAGTCTTGTGAATTCTGACAATCATTAGTTTGGGATCCTTGAGTAACAGTTATCCTTGCACTAGAAAACTAGCCTTTCTTGGTCCATACAGCCTGTGATACTATGGCATCTTGAAATACCACTCTGGTAACAACCAACACCTGTCAGCATCTGCTAGACCCTAGGTTTCAACTTTGAAGTTCTTCATCTGATCAGCTTCTGAAACAAACCATGGAAGAAAATATTCTGGGCATCCCAACCATGGCCACTTGCCAGACAGAACAAGTTAGAACTCTGAAGACAATGAGCCAAGACTGGGGTTTGGTATGACAGTCATTGGCAAATTAAAAAGAAAGGAAGCAAGGAAGGAAGGGAGGAAGGGAGGAAGGGAGGAAGGGAGGAAGGGAGGAAGGGAGGAAGAGAGGAAGAGAGAGAGACATTAAAGAGATGCTATTTCTATCATAAAAACAATCTTTTCTAATGTTCCAAAGAGAAAAACAATTATGACACTCCCAACATATTTCTGTGGTTGGAAAGGAGAAAGGAGAAAAATGGCTTTTAGAAATGATCAAAATACATTGTGTAGCCAGACATATTACCAGTGCCTTTAAATAGAAAGAGGGATGCGCCAACCTGGGTACAGGGCTAGCATTTCGTCTCAAAACCGGTTTCAGTTCCGTGGTCACAACATCACTCCAGAAAAAGATCTGGTCTGACACTAAATAAATATTGCACATTTCACGGTTTCAGATCCGGGCCCTGAGTAACATGGAATTAAGCCATGTCAGAAGTCCTGTGAGGTGGGATCTGGGTGCACACCAGGCCATAGCTCACGGTGTCTGCCTTTGAAAGATGTCATTTAGGACAGAGCCTCCTAAGGTTTTTCTGCTTCACTCCATCCTCTCCATTTGCCCTGAATAACCTTTATATGACTTTGTGTGAACAGGCGTATAAAATAGGTATACAAATCAAACAATGACAAGCAATAAATCATAAATAAATATATTCTGAAACATTTTGTATTATACACATAATTAGATATTTATTAAAGATTAAAGAAAATTGTCAGTAGGTTTGTTTATTATTTTTGTAAAGAATTAAATCTTGATTGAGATACTAGGGCATAGAACATCTTCAACACTTTTCATAGTTAATTGATATCATTGTGCTGCAAACACTGCACAAATATGCAGTGCAGAATAGCATATAATAACATATATATGTTTAGGTCCACTAATGGAAAGTTGCTTGCTCCTGGTCAGAGGAATAGACTGTGACTTTCCCCTTTGACAGAGGGTGGAGATCTGAGACCCTAAGCCACCCAACATGCTACATACTATCATCTCCTCCTTCTAAGGGTTAAACTGTTGTGTTAGGAGCGACAGGGCTGCATCCCGCCACCCAGCTAGCTTTACCCGAAATAATTACACAGAAACTGTATTCTTTTAAACACTGCCTGGCCCATTAGTTCCAGCCTCTTATTGGCTAGCTCTTACATATTGATCTAACCCATTTCTAATAATCTGTGTAGCCCATGAGGTGGCTTACCAGGGAAGATCTTAATCTGCGTCTGTCTGGAGTGGGAGAATCATGGCGACTCCTGACTCAGCTTTCTTTCTCCCAGCATTCTGTTCTGTTTACTCCACCCACCTAAGGGTTGGCCTATCAAATGGGCCTAGGCAGTTTCGTTATTAATTAACCAATAAAAGCAACATATCAGAAAGAAATCACTCCCACATCATTAAACCCAGCCGGGCCCACCAGTGCTGACAAGGAGTCCATCTCCTGATTTACCCAAAGATGTGCTAAGGAGACTGTGGGCGAGAGGATGGCTTCTCCTGCCCGGAAGTCCCTCCCTCCATGCAGCCCTTTGCCGGGCTTCCATTGTGGAATATTGCAGAGCATACCTGCCTTTCAGAGTTTTAATTGGAGAAGCACAATCTTTTCTTTTTCTTTCTTTTGGATACTGGCCAAATGCCTAAGGATGCTTTCCCTGGCTATCAGGGATCTCTTCCTTTTTCTCTGAAGGTCCTCTCCCTACCACCAAACAGCAGCTTACTGGCCTGCCTGTTCTCTTGAAGGCAGGACTTTCTCTCTCCCTCCGGCAGATGACAGGGTTTACAGCTCACCTGCCCTGTTGTTGTTTTTTTCTCAAAAACTAATAAAGGTATTCTTGTTTCCTCCTTAATTTGTTTTGAAATTTATTTATCAATAAGACTTTGACCACCAAAGGAGAACTCTGAATTTCCCAGGTAACACACTTTCCATGAGATACTGTCTCAAACAAACAGCCAAGCAAATGGACAAACAAGAAGACAGTCATTTTCTTTGCATGACCACATTTGGTTTCCTTACCTGTCTGGAGGAAGATGGCTTCTATAAACTGCCCCCCATCTCTCCTTTTTCTCTCAGAGCTGGAAAGCCCTTGGATGATGTGCAGCAGCATCTTCTCAGACTGCCACAAGCCAGGCCAGGAGCTAAGGAAGAAAATGCTTTCTTCAGACTTGAGTTTTCCCAAGGACCCAGAAATGATAGGGAGTCTGATAACTTACACCCAGGTAGTAAAAGTTCTCCTTTTACTTATGCCGTTCAATGGTCAGAAAGGGCAATTGTGCCAACACAGCTACTACTGGGTATCTACCAGCTGTGGGCTGTTTCTGTCTTCTGCTTCTATATCCTTAGCTGCAGGGCACACAGATACAACCAGCCCTATCCTTTATCCTGATTTAATACTGCCCTAATCAGCCTGTTGTCTTCCTTATTCAGAGTTCAAAGATGCTGCTAAAATCTGCTTATTTCCATAAATTACAAGGCATATTCCAGGCTAAGTGAGGAGAACAGATAGCCATAAACACTGCTCATTATAAAAAGTCTATGTTTTCTGTGGTTAATGATGAATTGCTAGACCTGACTCTTCAGTGGGGGTGTAGGAAATTCCTTCACTCTATTCTTAGTCATGAAAACACCCTAGGCTAGTCTGGAAGTGTGTTGCTTCTGTCTGACTCTCTTCTGTACTAGGGTAAAAACCAGTACTGCTACTCTCAGGTCCAGTTTGCTTTTGATTTTAGTTCATAGAAATGGCTGCAGGGTCTCTTGAGAAAACTGCCGAGATCCTGGAAATCACAGAGAAGGCTGTTTTCCCAGGATGTCAAAACTGAAAATGATAACTCAGTTTATCACGTGTGGCATTCCCAGCTGTAGATTAGGATGATAACAAGCAATATTACCCAGTGGAAATCAGTCAAGATTTGGATTGCCGGTTGAGTGCTACCCGTGTTCTAAGCACTAGCAATAGGCATTCATTGTTTTCTTTAGTTAAATTATCCTGTAATATTAAGAGATGAGGAATATAAATTGGTAACGTTTCCCAATTTCTCTCTGAAAGTGCTCTGTGGAGGGTAAGGAAATTGGAGGTGTGTAGGTGTGTGGTTGGGTATGGGAGGGTGGGTGGTATGTGTTGTGTATGTATGTGGTGTGTGGTATATTATGTGTGTGTGATGTGGTGTGTGTGTGTCTATGTGTGTACCTATGGAAGCAAGTGATTGGTATCAGGTATCTTTATCATAGGAAGATCATCCTCTATCAGAGTTCTCACTATAAAAACATGGAAACCTCAGATCCAGCTAGTTAAACGGGAAGCTCCAAGGATGCCCGTGTCTCATCCTCCCCAATTCTAGGGTTACAGATGTGCACTGACATGTCTAGCTTTTGATGTGGGTGCTAGGGATTCATGTTCAGGTTCTCATGTTTGAACAGTAAGTACTTTCCACTGAGCCACCTCCCCAGCTCAGACACTCTAACTCTTGCATGTGACAACATACAGATAGAGATTTGCCCGCCATATTTTTCCTTTGCTCCTTGATAACACAGAGTTAACAGACTGCAGAGCTGGGAAGCCCAAGCAGACTAGTTTCTTCTTTCAAGTCCAAGGTTCTCTCCACATAAGAAGCTGACCACCACTGGTATCCAGACTTCAAACATACCAAAAGAGTGATGCATATGTAAATGTACGAAACACTTCCCAAACCTCTGCTACCTTTTTTGTCTCCTAATCCTAAAATGTTTGGTTGGTTGAATTGCCAAATTCCAGCTACACAGTGGCAGAATGTAAGCTGTTTATACTGTCTCAGATCCAAGTCTAAGGCACTAATCTCCTATATATCACTGAGGTTAGTGATGGGTGGGGAGGCTGTTAGGAAACCGAGGTCCTGGTTTGATGTTGCTATTTTCATGTAATAAAAATGGTTTCATTTCTAGCTCCCTGAGATCATCGGCATTGGGATCAGTCAGCAGGGAATGAAGGAGGAGAGGAGGAGCAAAATCTACAGGCTAGAAAGCTCTGTCTGAGTTCAGTACATTGTATGGGAGCTGAGAATCATTTCTAGCTATAGAGGGAGTGTCTGTTTGTCTGTATGTATGTGTGTGTGTTTTTTTTTCCCTAGAGCTATCCTGGCTCACACACTCAAAGTCTTAGTGTTGCCAATCCCTTCCCAAACCAATGGACAAGCATTTAAATGACAGCCACCATCTTTCCATAGTTCTCACATCCATGATGGGACTCGAATCAGAGAGAGTTAGTTGAGAGTCTTAGACCACTTATTAAGCATCCTTAAAATTCAATTGCTTCTATTCTAGAAGGGCGAAAGGAAGAAGCTGCCTAAGTGTGGTGAGCCTTCCTATGAAGCAGAGGAATTCTGGCAGTCTTAGGACCAGCCTTGGAACAAAGGAGGCATTCAGAGGCTACCCACCCCCACTCTCCACTTTTTTTTCTGTCCCAGAGTGTTTTGCATAGTAATCAAAACCTTACACAGCAGGAGCAAAGTTCTGATGGTGGGCTCCAGACAAAACTTGTGTTACTTAGTGTGGGAAGGCCTCAGTACTCCTAGAGTCATTGCACAGGGGAAACCAGGCAAGATTGAGTGTCAGCACGTAGCCAGAAAGTCTGCCCTAACCTCACCAGTGGGTTGGTGTAGGTTGTCCTGAGACTATGGCAGGCACTGAGAAGATGGAGAGGAACCAATCTCTCCTCAGATCCCAGTGAGGAAAGGATCCCATAAGCCCCAGTGACAAACAATGAAGAAGAATTGACTCTTTGATGTCCTTCCCCATCTATTTGCATCTCTAGAGAGTCCTGCAAAGGATGCAGGACCTCTTCCTTCTAGGCAAAGCTGGTGTCAAAGCAGAGTCCAGCAAGGCCTGCTTGCTTCTCTCTGCCTTTCACTTTGAGAAGCAGAGGAAACAAGAAAGCTTCTCTCTTTCCGTTACACTTCACCGCAGTAACTAACTCTATTGGTAGACTTGCAGAGTCCTTTTGCAGTCTGGAGTGATTCCTGAATGGTGAGCATCTGAATGCATCATGGTCATGGTTTTCTAACAGGTGACACTGAGACTCTTTCCTTAGAGGTAGCTTCAGGCTAAGACTACAATCCAAGGAAGGTCTAGAAATATTTTCAAAATGTATATTAATGGGCTTTTCATAGCAATGACTTTGTAGATTGACTTAACCAGTATGGTCACAAACTCTCATGTTCTTCATAGTGACTTCCAAAAAATAGAATACATACACACTCACACATGAACACATACACATGTGCACGTGTGCGCAAACACACACTTACACATACACACACCACACATATACATGAGGCTAGTGAGAATTACCTTCAGGAAGAAAGTGACTCTCAAATCAAAGTCAGCCATTTACATGGATATTTATTAGATATCGTTAAATTGATTTGTTTTTTTTTAATTTTCACATATTTTGTTATGACGCCCTTTCTGATCTGGGATTTGCAAGGTAGCCCAGGATGACCTTGATATCAAAGTAATCCTCCTGTCTCAGCCTCTATAGTACTGAGATTATAGGCCTGTGCCATCAGACATAGCTCTCTAGGTATTTACTAACAAATACGATGAAAAAGTTTATAGTTGTTGTGGGGACTTGCCTGACTACCCTAAAAGTAACCAAAGGGAAGCTCCAGCCCTTGAGTCAGGCACATGCTGTCTTAGTCTGTTTATAGTACTATTTCAGAATACTTATAGTCATTTATAAAAGAATAGAAATGGTTTTTCTCACAAGTCTGGAGGCTTGGAAGACCACAGTCAGAACTGGTATTGGGAGGGTTCTTTCTGCATTATTATAAAGCTGGACCCAGAGCAGCAAGCGTGGGAGAGAGTTTCCATTCCTATCAGCCATTTAATAATGGCATGGACCAGTGAGGAGGGTGTAACCCTCAGGAAATACACTGAGGCCCCTGCTTCCCAACGGTTCTGCATTGATGGTTAAGTTTTTAGCTGCATGAATTCTGGGTTATGCATCAAATCCAGAGTGTTCCACACCTGGCCTCGCAACTTCATCTAATGTGCAAAATACATTATTCTGACCCCCCCCCAAATCTCATATGATGCTGGCACAAACTTTAAAAACACAAGCCCAAAGTCTCATCTGAATATTGCCCTAGTAAGACTCCCATAACAATTTATTCTGATGAGAATTTCCCCCTAGCTAAGACGCTGGGAATGAAGAACAAGACATCAACTTTTAGGGTGCTGGGAAGACAATCATCAACGGTCTTAGTTGGATGTGGACCTGTGTGCTCCACGACTGACAGATCAGGCAAGATGTCGCTGATGTGACAGAAGTATGAGTGTCGGGGGCGGGGCTAAATGACCATTTTCTGATCAGATTCGAGCTCCACATCACAGGAGAAAATTCCTGTCACTGTCAACTGGGTCAAAAGCCCATAGCCAGAAAGGGTAGAAAGGGGGATAGTCCCTGGTGGGGAAGCTACTGATGATGTTTTGCTGAATGGTTGTGATGTGCCAGCCAAAATGCCTACTGAATATTCATGTTGATGTCCACAGATTAGCGGTTGCTGTTATCTGTGACCAGAGACTTTTTTTATTTTTGCAATAGGTGGGAATTACTAAAGAGACCTAGAAGTCCTCAAAGTGCCAAGAATAAGTGACTGTTGAATGTGACTTCTGTGTCACCCTCTCTAAGACAAGGAATAACAGGTCTCAAGCAAGTCCAAAACCCTTCAGAACAAGCGATATCTAAACTTCTGATTTGGGATTATCTCTGCAGTTCTTTCCAGTCACACTGGAACAGGGGCTGGTCCTCCACAACCTCAGGCAATCTTGCGCCACAGCTCTGGACTCAATCCATGAAGTACCTCTCATGTTTTGGAGTCTTTTGCCTGTATCTTTCTCAAGTTGACTTGTAATGCTGGTGACCCTCTACTTCTGGGGTCTCAGTGGTAGCTCACTACCATGGCTCTCAGTTAAGCTCTAGGAAGGACTTAGTTCAAGTACAACCTTTGAAATCTCAGTGAAGTCAGCCATGCCTCCATAACCTGTATCTTTGAAGAATCAATATCATGTGGACACATCAAAGTTTCACTGCCCTCTGCCTTGTGGGAGGGCAACCAGAGTTATACTTGGCCTCCCAGAGCCAGAGCTGGAGGAATGACAGTCATTACAGAGAGATTGGGGGAGCAAAATCTCCAGGATGCCCTGGGCCAAGAGCCTTGAGATCCCACAGGCTCTCTTGTCCTCCCTTCTAAAGTTTGTATTTCCTGGAGGTGCTGGGCACTCTGGTCTATTAGAGTAGGGTCAACCTGACCGACTTCTGACATCCCCTCGGGGTCTCACTTCTTTTGTCTTGATGAAGAGCGCCCTTCTCTTTCTGCTTAGATTAACCCAACAGTGGCTTGGCCATGGTCTCAATTTTCTCTACCGAACATACCTTTTAAATCTTTACAGAGCCAGGCTGAGAGATTTTCCAGCTATCTATGTTTTCCTTCCTCTGACTTTAAGCTGCATAGATCACTTCTCTCTTTTCTCCTCTAATGTTTATGATTAAGAGAAACCATGTCCCCATCCATAATTTGCTTAGAAATTTCTTCAGCTAGAAATGAGCAATCCATTTAATTTTGGTGCAAAGCTCTTGTCCATGGGCATGATTCAAATTCCTTGGTATTTTCTAACAAATATCTTTTCCCTCCAGTTTCTAATACCTTGATCCTTAAAGAAGGATTCTATTTGTGAGGGGTATTAAAGAAATGAGGCCATAAATTTCTAATCCTAGGAGAGAAGACATGATGCTGAGCAGAAATCTGCACTGAGCTCCTGAACTTGACCTCACACAAAAGAGATAAAAATATAAGCCAGAGAGCGCTACCTCATAGCCTTTGGAATCTTTCAAGGAGGAGTTGATTGAAAACGATTCCTTTGCACTTTGCTTCTCTTAAAGCAGGATGGTGCTCAACCTAGAAGGTCCCAGATGGCAGCACAGGTGAGATCATATTCTGATCACTATGGCTGGACAGATTCTTCATATTATGGGGTCAGCAAAGGACTCTAATCTTACAGTCTGGCCAAATTTGGGGGTTATTGAGACCAAATTGTGCCTGCTATATAAATAGCTTCATGTGGTGTAAAGTAGTGGTTTCTCAGGCTGTGTTTGTTCTGGTTGACTCCCTTTCACCAACAGGATTTGGCCTCATTTAGCAGAAGCAGGATGACAGTGTACTTTGATATGCATGTAAACAATACATGTCCAACACCATTCATGAGGTTCAGGTTGATAGATGACTTATTTCTTAAAGTACAAATGGTGTTTCAATTTATCAAAGCAAAACATTCATATTTTATAAAGATATGTCTCTCCAGGAAACTCCTCTGTCAAAGATACCACTGCTGTGCTCGGACGGACATTGGCTGGGTAAAGAAAGGTAGCTGTGAACTGTTTTCTTTGGCAATTTTCAAATGAATTCCAGAGAAGAGACGAGGAAGAGAGCATGTGAGGTGTTACAGTATCTGTTTCCTGCTGTTTGGTACTAGTTAGCACCATAGCAATTCCTGAAGGGACACCAGCCGGATTGCTTCCAACTACCTTTTCAAGCCAAGCTCTGCTCCATGAGGAAGAATGAATAAAGGTAGTCACTGGGATGTTGCCATCTCCCCATAGGAAAAGTCAGGGGTTGTGTCCCCAGTGGTATGTCATTCAATATATGGCCTGCGGAAGAGGATCTAATGAATACAGCCAAATTCTATGCAGAAACCGATGAGAAATTCCCATTCCCTAATCATCTTAAAGATTTGGTTTGGCAAACTCTACAGTAACATTATTAATGAAACCTAATTCAAACAAGAAGTTTTCTAGAAATTATTTCTACAGTATGATTACTAGGGTGACATGTTCTAAATAAATATAAAAATATTTATAAATAAGGCAAATTAAAATTATTCAAAGAGAAAAAATGTTGGTGGAAAAAGCCAGATTCACAGTCAAGAAAAGCAGGCCAACAATCTAGAGACTTGAACATCGTGACCTAAGTGCCTAATTCTGAGCAAGTCAATTTCTTGGCCTGTCCTGTATGAAATGCTCTCATTGGCAGAAGTGAGTACAAAGCCAGGGACAACTTCACTGGGCTAGAGGGCCAAATAATTGTCTCCCATATTCCTGAAGAGAATAATGGCATCTCCCTGGACTCCTGTGACCGCACCTTGTTAGGACTCCAGCTGTCTCAAGTGTAAAACGTTGAGTGTTAACTAGATAGTTCGCCAGGCTCCATTAAGCTCCTTCTCAGACTCTATAATCCTGGGAAGACTACTTAAAATCTTTATGTCTCAGTTCCTTCTGCTGTAAAAAGGTAGTAACCATGACCTCTTTTTATAACATTGTTGTAAAGATAAGTTTGCTTTTATGCGTGGAATAATGTGGCATGATAACTGACCAATAGACCATTTTTATGTTACCATTAGGTTTGCTCATTTTAGTATTTAACATTTCATATTACAAATGAACTTGGTCTTACCTTGTCACTGCTAAGTGTGGTCCTAACAACCATTGTCAAAAACTATTCATTCTTCCTCTTAGGACATTTTAAAGAGTTTCCTCAGTCATTCAGGACAGAGACAGAATATGTGGTGGCACATTGGATATTGAAGAGTTCAGTCCATGTTTCCTGTTTTTATGTCAAACGGCTTTTGGCCAAGTCCTTCCAAGAGAGAAGGCTCAAAACTGGGAAGAGAGTGGGGTTCTGTTTACACCACATCCAAACAAGCGGATCCTACAACCAGCCTCATCAAACAACATTGTTTCAGTTCTCTGAAACAATGGTCCAGTTAGAGGACCATCCTTGGCGCAGCCGAGCTGCCTCCAGCGCCAACACAAACAACAGTCCAAATCAGTCTGTGCACCCTACTCAGAGAGCTGAGCGTGGAGCCGTAACTCATGGGCGGTTTATGAGTGATTCCAATAGTGACTGTTTCCATCCCGTAATTAAACCACTTGAGATCTGAATCTCATATTGGTGAACACTTTCCAGATGCAAAGAGCACACGGGGGTGGGGAGGGGGCTTTCAAATGAAATGTCACTCTGCCGCCTGCTCTTTCCCACAGCCTACCCAGAGAGATGGTTTCTGTTTTCTTTAGATCCTCAGAGAAGGCATGAGAGCTAAACCCTTCTCTGACACCATTTCTAGAGATGCCTTTCTTTAAGTTACTGCAGGAGAGAATAGGAGAACTGTAGACAAGTCATCCCGGATCAGAGTCTTGTACAGGGGCAGGGCAAGCACAACTCTGGGTCAGCATGCTGTGTTTCACTCTTGAAGGATGCTCTACTATAGAGTGTCAATGAATAGCAGGTCTGATTGCCAACCGAACAACAGGAACTGTGATGGAACTCTGGTGAACCAAGAAGCAATACCTAGAGACTCTGGTCTAAGCCTCCACGATTTGGATTTGTGTTGGTGGGCATTGTCAGACAAGACTCTGGGAAAAAGCATGTGTGTGCAAGCTGTTAAACACGGTAAGCAGATTGTCTTTGCAACCTTGCTCCATTGTCTCTGCAGCAAATAGTTCCTGGAGCAAGCAGCTAAGTATGGCTTCACAGAGAGGCAAAGAAGGAGCCTGAACGTTGGATTGATATCAGATAATCATTTGCATTTCTTATGGCTAGTGACATTTAACCAGAGGCGTTGAATGAACTTGGATTTGGTTCTGGTTAGATGACATTCTTTAGCAGGCTTGTATCAATTTATACTCTTACCAGAATTATACAAAAACCTATCATTTCACATCCTCACCAAGATTGAGGACTGCCGGATGGCTATACTTTAGCATATCTTTTAATCACAAAACAGTATCTCATTA
Organism: Microtus ochrogaster; assembly: GCF_000317375.1. Lineage (NCBI taxonomy): Eukaryota > Metazoa > Chordata > Mammalia > Rodentia > Cricetidae > Microtus > Microtus ochrogaster. The sequence continues at coordinate 26,205,289 of NW_004949096.1, forward strand.
TCATGTTTTATGTTTCCTCGACAATGAGAGAGAATTTTGCATCTTTTTTTTTTTTGTTTGGTTTTTCGAGACAGGGTTTCTCTGCGGCTTTGGAGCCTGTCCTGGAACTAGCTCTGTAGACCAGGCTGGTCTTGAACTCACAGAGATCCGCCTGCCTCTGCCTCCCAAGTGCTGGGATTAAAGGCGTGCGCCACCATCGCCTGGCTTGCATCTTTCCATCTGACACTTGGCCATGAGGAGTGTTTCTTCTGTCCTGTCATTGGAACATTTTTTTTATTGTTTGTATTGATCCTAAATGTTATAGACGACACTGTGTTGATGGTCATGTTCGTAAGTAATTCAAGTATCATTTCCCAATCTGGGCTCCATAATTATCTCATTACCTAGTGTATTTGTTTTTACAGAGTATTAAATATAGGATAAGTAAGCAATATTTTTATGTTTTAGTTATTAAATATATGATAAACAATACATTTTATATTTATCCTTTTAGTTTATTCTTAAATTTTTAGAATATTTCCCTATACTCTACATAAATACTTTAAGATTTTTCAACTCTTATTTATAGCTTAAAACTGCCTGGAATTTATTTTTCTGTTCAGCAAAAGATAAAGTGTTTCAGTCAAGCATTGGCATAATACTGTTTAAAATTACTGAATCACTGGATTATAACAAAAAATAATTATTTACATTCCACGCATCTCTGGTTTTACTAAAGTTTAATCAATCCTGGCTATTATCAGATGGGTTCAGTTCCAAACTGTGTATTTGGCTCAAGTTGTCTTCACATATTGGCCACAAAATTGGGACGCTGGTTATTCAGAATAGACGGCAAAGCAAAAAGTAACAGAAAAAAAAAAAACTCAACCTTGTAAGAACATTTCAAGTCACTAATCATGTGACATCTGGTGACATTCTAATGATCAAATTCAGCATAAGTTAGTGGGGAGTTCCTCTGCATCTGGGCTAGGAACAGGCAGGTTCTGTTGTAGCAGGTACATGCAGCAATGCAGCATGGTTGAAGAGCTGAGAGAAATAACAAAGTGCTCCATAGGCCACTTCTAGGATTACTGAAGATTCTCTAAACAGGGGTAAGGATGTGCAAAGTAGGAACATGTTCTCTGTATCTAGCATTCAGTGTGACTAGAAAATAAAATTTAAAAGGCAGATCCAACTCTCTGATGAAGGAAAAGACCAATTACAACACACTATTAGAAAGACAATCATTGTAAAGACTTATTGAAATAAGAGCAGCGGGGCTGCGTCCCCAGCACCCGGCCACCTGCATGGCTAGCTTTATACCCGAAATAATTACATGGAAACTGTATTCTTTTAAACACTGCCTGGCCCCAATAGTTCCAGCCTCTTATTGGCTAGCTCTTACATATTGATCTAACCCATTTCTATTATTCTATGTAGTCCACGAG
>NW_004949096.1:26211130-26219191 GCF_000317375.1 Microtus ochrogaster
AAATGGGCCTAGGCAGTTTCTTTATTAATAAGAAATCATTCCCACATCAAAGACTGTATTAAGATTTTTGGCTATTAAATACATTGTGAAAAAAAACGTCTTCCTGGAGATCTTACAATGCCCTGCCGCATAGACAGCTGGTAAGCCTCCACTGTTTTCCTCAGGTTCACACCATTGACTTGGGAATTGTTTCCAATCCTTCACGTGCTTTTGTGGCCCTCAAAATCCTTCATCAATTCTATTCTTCCCCTTTAAAATATGTCTTATATTAGTTTCCCTCATGGAGCACTCATAAGATGAGAGGGCTGGCTACCAGGAGAGATAGAATATTCCCGTTACTATAATTTTAGAAGGCAATACTGGGCATGGCTTTTTGTTTTATCTTCTGGTTAAACTTCAGTCTTGAAAAAAGAGAGCAAGTTAATACTGAAGATATCCTTATCCCTGTGTGCAGGATCTTCAGGTAGCGCTACCCCTCCTTGGCCCTGCTGTCACAGTGTGTGGAGGTCCCTCTGAAGACATCTGCACTGTGTGGATTATGACATCACTCACCACTGAACAGTAGAACCTTGCTTTAGTGTTTGTATGATTGTGACCTGCCTGTATCGTCTAGCAATGCTGGTCCGTGCCAGGCTCAATGCTTTAACACAAACTAGTCCAGTATTTTCCCTGCAGTTTTATGTGAGTTCAGGATAGCTTTAGCACTTGACTTGCAATGTTCTCTTGGCCTGTATAGGACTATTTCAGCCTGTGTCCTATGTATGGGACAACTTCCTACTGTCATGGCTTGCTTTCAGAGCCGAACATGTCTGTGGCTCCAGCCTTGCTCATAGCTTTGCTTTCTTTTTCCTGAATCATCTATCCTGTTTTGTTTGCTATTCTATACCCTAGTGACTATGCTTGAAATACAGAAAAAGGCATTGTTACAATTCAAATTTACTGCAAAAAATTGGTCATAAAATTCATAGCAATTTAAAAGTATAACAGTCTATAAATACTTAATATTCATTTTTCTTTTTTTATGAAGACAGCTATTTGTTTTTTTAAATATTTATTTATTTATTATGTATACAATATTCTGTCCATGTGTATGCCTGCAGGCCAGAAGAGGGCACAAGACCCCATTACAGATGGTTGTGAGCCACCATGTGGTTGCTGGGAATTGAACTCAGGACCTTTGGAAGAGCAGGCAATGCTCTTAACCTCTGAGCCATCTCTCCAGACCATATTCATCTTTCTTTATTAAAGGTCACACATCACCACAGTTGTCTGAGTACTGTGAAGGGGAATTTTCCTAAAGCTGTGGAAGGGCAGCAAACAAATGGGATAAATAGAACAGCAAGTCATTGGCAATTAGAGTGAACTGAGAAGTCAGTATTTGCATTTTTTCTCTAGGTCACTGAGTTCTGCTCATAGGAGCACACATTCTGGGAGACCTGATGATCTTTGGGGCTTGCCAGTTGGAAGAGTAACACAATCTAATGTTTACTGTTCCTTCTTGACTGCATGCCTTTGAGAGAACTGGAACCCTTCCCACTGGATATCACACCTCTTCATCACACACACGGATGGAACAGGTGAACTTGTTCCACGTCTTTTCTAAGAATTTGCATGGGATGTTTCCTATCCCCCAGCAAAGCGCTTATCAAGGTAAGGACTCTGTCAGACAAGGCCCTTCTTGGAACATCTCTCTTTTCCCTTTGCTAAGAAAGGTGAGATGTTTTCCTTCAAATCACTTTAGATAAGAGTGCGAGTGATAGGGAAAATACCGCCCTGAGTTTTGTGTGTATCTCATCCTTTGGCTGGCCAGACTCCTCACTCCACAGATGCCATCCTCTTGCTCTTTCACTTTCCTTTTGTTCCAGACTCGGGCCACTTCCTTGTTTACTGACTGCAGAGGATCGTGATTTTCATTCCCATGACCTATTGCAAAATCCGTGTCAGTCGTCTGCCCACTCATCCTCTTGCTCTTGTTGTCACATTACCTCAATATAAACTACAACTTTAAATAATGTCGAAAAGCAAAGTGCTCTATGCAAGTGACTAAAATAAGCCGCTACCAGAGAGAAAAGCAGTTGATTGCAGCAATGCTTCTAAACATGATGCTGTGGGAGCAGACAGAATCATCAACTGAACATGATTGCATTACTGCTGATGTCACGGCCTTGATTAGCAAAGCTTGAGAGACTCTGTTGTCTCTCTTGTTCCCATTCTGGTAAAATCACAATCTCAGTTCCATCACTGATACCCTCTGCTGTGTCAAGCAGCATTCTTAACCTCTTACTTCTTTTTAGGACTTATTGTAGGCATGCATTCACTAACAAACTGCTCAACAATGCAGTTAGTTATCTGTATTTGTATCTATCTTTGTGTGTGTGTGTGTGTGTGTGTGTGTGTGTGTGTGTGTATCTATGTCTTTAAGACTTGGGAGGGGGAGCAAGTTATAAGTTTCACATTCCCCTTTGCCAAGGAAATAAGAATGGTTAATGTAGCTTTCTGAAAGTTGTGTAAGGAGTAGCAGGAATGCATCTTTGTGGTTTTTGTGCTAGTGTGTGCTTTTTGGTGGTGGAGATGCAATTGAGTAACTTGTGGTCCCATAAGTAGCCCCTCATTCACACTCCTGTTATAACCCCAATAAACTTGTTGGCTCAAGTTTATCTGGGTGGAATCTGTTTCTCGGTCTGTCATCTGCACCCTATATGTGGTGAACAGATATTTGTTCATCACTCTCCAGACAGAGAGAAGATGAGTGGTTGCACGAATCCTGTGATGGGCAATGAGACCTATAACTGAGACTAGTACATCTGATGGTGGAGCGTACCCAGGGCCAGTCTCACACAGCTACCTTTCCCCATGCAGTGTAGGGTGGTGTGCCTTCTCCATGTGGAGATGGTGATGAGACATGCAATTAAGGCTGAGATTTCTGAGAATGGTGGAGCCTTGTGGGAAATCACAGAGAAGGCATCCTTCAGCACATGACAGGAAATAGGGTAATGTGCCTATTTGATGAATGGTTCCACTTCCTGGGTATGGACATGTTCCCCAAAGGGCTGATGGCTAGTGAACTTATCACAACCTCTAGAAGTAGCATGCATAGGAAAAGCAGACTTTGGTATCAAACTGTGGCCTTACCCTGAGAGCTAAGACTTGCAATTGAAGCTGAGTTGAATTCTTAACAAAAAATTGGCTGCACACAGTATGGGAAAAGACATGCATATTCTATTAATCTTTGATTTTACGAGGAAAATGGAAAAGGGGAGGATGAAATGGAAGAGTTGGCTTTCCATTTCCTAGAGCTGGCAGGGTTCTAGGGAAAGACGGCGAAAGTCGGAACCCAGCTAGAGAGCCCTTGCTGGGATCCAAAGCATGAGACCCCATGGGAAACTTTGCACAATGAAGAGGGAGAGAATGAGGTAAACGTGATAAAAGATAGCCCTGGGTCTTTAATACAGAGGAAGGAAAAAATCCATGATTGAGCATGCCGCCGAAGACCTTCATAGCGCAATATAGGAAATTATGATGACCAAGGAGCCCTCTGCATCACAAGTACTTCAGCGTGGAAAGAATTTTAAATGAGGAACAAAGTAGTTTCCCTTAGCCTTGCTCATGAGCTTGTGTGACACCAGGACAGGAGGGAACAAGCTGAGTGCCAACTGTCTTCCAGCAGCCCATGTGGTGGCCCCTGGCACTGCGATACCAGCCAGAAGAGAAGCTTCCTCACTGCTCAGTCTCTGCCCGGTCCTCCATGTCCCACAGCCAAAACACACAGTGTCTTCAGAGACTGCGAATTGCCATTCGGTTCCGGCATGTGGTCGACAGTGGCTTCTACAGCTTTTATGGCCTGTGGGGCTTCCTGGGAAACAACTCACAGGGAAGTAGACCACCCCTGGTCCTGACATTTTCACTCAATAGTCTATGATTTCTTCCCTTCACTTGCAGGGTACCTTTGTTCAGGCGCCTAAACTATATTTCCCGTGCTTCAGCTGCTTGTCTAAATCTGATAAAATCAAAATAATAAAAAAAAAACACTTATTTTGTTTATTGTTTTAAAACTTGAAAATGCTGTCATTTAAATTTAAATAAAATTTTTCAGAACATCTCTTCCAGTATTTGGGGGCTTCTGAATCGTAATTAGGAGCTACAGTATCTAAACCTAGATGTCATTGAAAAGGAAGCTCTTTGTGTACCAAATATGAAGAATACTAAAAGGGAACAACTATGACATGGGCTTAGGAACGCTGACCCTAAGCAGCATGGGCCACTAAAGAACACACTGTCAAGAAGAGGAGCCATCCAGAGACAATCGCGATAAACCTTACCCTAACCCCCGACTCTATCTAGGTATACATCTTAAATTTATTGTTAAATGGCACTTTGTGCTGTAAATAACATTTTAGCTGTACTCAGTTCTTTTCAGAATATTGATTGAAATGAAGGGCACACACAGCTCAGGGACTTTGTCATGTGATGCAAGCACGTACCCCACACATGAGGCAACCATCCTGCAGTGTTTCCTTCCATTGCTTGAGAGTTTGATACATGCATGTAGTGTGTTTGGGTCAGATCAATCCACATCCCCTCTTCCCAAAGTCTTCCCCATTCTTCCCACAACTTTTCTCCTTCAACTTCATGTGTTCTCTGTTTGAAAGCACTTAGTTCACTGTGTTCCAGTATGTGCCTGGGTGTAAGGCCATCTACTGGATGGAGTGTGGGTGGCCTGTCAGGGGCCACATCCCTGAAGAAAACTATCTTTCCCTCCTCCAAAAGGCGTCAGTTGCCAAGCGCTATCAATTGCCACTAGCTCATTGGTTAAGGATGGGAAGCATCTATTTGCACACGAATGTACCTGTCACAGATAAAAACCCAACAGTGGATGTTACTGGACATTTGTTTCAACGTCAGCACGCACATCTTACTTGTAAGGAACCAACGGCCTCAGGCCTTTTTTTTACCCCTTAGCCCTCAGGGGCCCTGATCAGACAGGACCCATCTTTACAGTTCAACTTTCCCTTTGGAATTGTCTGGATGTAGTCACTGCCTAGAGTGAGATGTTGGTCCCTCTGTTCCCAACCATCACTGATACTACACAACAGATCTTGCTTCAGTCACATCTAGTTGTGTCATGGCTCCTTGAGAGTTGTCCCTCTGGTACAGAAATCCTCCGTGGTGACCAGGGTAACAGGGAGTTTTACATCATGGTGTTCTCCTGATGCATTTTTGGTTAATGATAGTCTAAAAGCAACTCTCTTCCCTGTGTCGGAGACATCTTATGTAGCATGCATGTATGCTGGGCTTCTGAGGCTGCCACATTGAACATCTCCAAACCCTGCTGCACATAGTAGGATCACTTCTAATGGTGGGTCTGGTGTGAGGAAAAGGGAATATGCTTGCCAAACCATGAGGCCAAGTTCTACACTATTCTGTAAAGTATGCCACGTCTGTTCATACAGGAAAATCTCTGCCTTCACAAAGCCATGTGATTATACTCCTTTGGAACTGACATGAGTCCCTCTGGATAGCTTATTTGGTTGCATGTTTGTTCAGCAGTGGTTTCTGATTGGATTTATGGCAAACATAAATTGGATTTGTGACATCAGTGCAATTTTTCCTTAAGAAAAGAGGATAGGAGCATAAGCAACATTATTGATGGCGATGATTCTTTGCTAGATAAAATCCCTTTGGATTAAAATGTTAAGACACACTTTGTCTTAATACCATCGAGTCAACGCTACCCTTGAGGCCCTGCAGACATGAAACATAACATGTAGTTCATGTTTGCTTACACGCTTGGGTCACCTGAACTTTTAACCCATGTGTTAAAGAGAAGATGCAGAGAAAGAGTGGCTCTGTTCCTGTCATCGTTTAAGGTGAATCCTATTTGCTTGATTTCCTGTTGGACTTTTAGTAAGTAGACACAAATTCACCAGGAAAACTATTCTGCCTTGATATTTAGCCTAAATGGCAGGAAATCTGTTCATTTTCTTCCCTTGTTACAATATAACTGTTGTGTTCTATCACCCTATTTCTTTTAAAGTGTCCTAGCCCAAATCCCAATATGTGGTTACAGGACATAAGCAACTTGAAAGTCTTCATTTTATGCTTCCTTAGACTTATTTATCTGCCCGTATGGTAAGACATGTCTGTTTAAGGCTTGACAGTCCATCTTTGGAAGAATCTAGCACTGTATACATTCAACTCATTTTTTAACATTGAAAACTAACTTCTGACTTGTGACTTAATCAGTGGGAGACAGGGAGCTGTAACAACAGGGAAGCAAGCCACGAAGTGATTATCTTTTAATGGTCAATCTGGATACAAGTCCCAGAAGAAATCACTTAAGAATATGAAAATGTAAGATATATCAAGGATTGATAGGAGCCACCAAAAGCCAGGGAAAGGCAAAGCAATGAAATCCCCACCTCCTCCCACCCAAGCTTGCAAACTGAATCTCAGAGCTTGAAATTTTGGACTTTTAACCTCAAGGATTTTTTTTAAAGGATCTCTAATGTTTTGAGTTTGTAACAGTTTGAGCCCTAGACAGCATCATGCAGCTGGAGTCAGCCTTCTCTGTATTTGTGGACATTGTTCTGATCCAACATCTTAAAAATTGCACAGCTAGCACTTCACTACATTGCATCCACCACACTACCAGTTTCACCCCACTGTCTACAGCTCTTTCCTGCCGCCCTTTACCTTTCCATCCACCATGCCCTTTCTGTCACCCTCGGATAGCATGTGATGTCATGATTTTCTTTTCTAATAACCATGACATCATTCCAGGCAAACTCATCTCTGTACATTTACTTTTAACTTTGCTTTTAGACATAAACAACTTATGTCTAGACCCTCTGTATATATGGGACAGTTGTGTAGCTTGATCTGCTTGTGGAATTTCTAACAGTGGGAGGAGGGACTAACTTTTAACTCTTTTACTGTCTTTTGAGACCATATGTCTCATACTGAATTGCCCTGTCAGGCCTTAATACAGGTGAGGTGCTTAGTCTTTCTGCAAATTGATCTGCCATGTTTTGTTGAAGTCCATGGAAGGCCTGCTCTTTTCTGAACAGGAATGGAGGAAGAGTAGATTGAAGGGGGAGATGATTGCTATGGATGAGGGAATGGAAGGAAAGGAGGGAGGAGAACCTGCAATCAAGATGTAAAATAAAGAAATTTAAGATAAAAGATATCAAAAAGTGAATGCTCAAAACAGACCTGTTTTCTGAACCCCCTTCCTCTATTTTCTTGTCTTCCCCCACTTCCTCTAGTTCTTATCATTCATCATCTATTTATTTTCACCCACCCTTTTATGATCAAATTACAAAAACCAGGAAAACGTCATCCAAGAAGCCATGGAGCCAACATTTACTAAGCTCCATTTACCAATTTAATTTTTAATTAATGATTTTGTCAGCATTTTCTCAGCAATATCCCATTTAATTGGGATGGAAATCGAGAAGGGAGGAGACTCGAGTTGGGCTTAGAAAACATAGGGGAGTCGCAGCAGAGAGGCGCTGCAATCAGGAATAGGCTTTGGGGGACCGGCGTGGCGGCAGAGGCAAGCGGCAGGGACCGGCGCACAATAAGGAGAGCAGATCGCCCCACTACAATTAAATCAACGAGGTAGGCCTTTTGCTGGAGAGGTCACTGGCAAACGGGGAGCCTGGTCCTGATCCTGAAGACCCTTCGGAGGGGTAAGAGGGTTCTTGGCCTGCAGCAGGAACCAGGAAACAGAGCGAGGGCATTTGGTAAGCAGAACCCTTGGCCAGCAGGTAAAAGACCCATTAGATAGGATCAATAGGAAGAGATGGGCAGGCGCCAAGGCAAGAATTCACCCAATAATTTGAAAAACAACATGAAAACACCAGAACCCAATGATCTTACAACAGAAGTAGTTGAACACCCTAACACAGAAGAAGTGGAAAAAATTGACTTTATGAAAGCAATGGAGTCCCTTAAACAACATGTAAAAAAACGCCCTTATAGAAATGGATGAGAAGTATAACAAAAAGTTTGAAGAAATGAGTAAATACGTACATGATACCCTGGGAAACCAAGAAAAAA
>NW_004949096.1:26224676-26230277 GCF_000317375.1 Microtus ochrogaster
GGTATGACATCTAACTAAAATAAACTGAGTGAGAAAATCGGCATTAAAATCCCCTAAGCTAATGTGTTTAACCAGCAACTGACAGGCGATTTCTTCTGATGGCTTCAAAGAAATTGACCAACCGGTATGGCTCTACTAAAGTCTCTCAGTCCATCAAAGAAAGCATTGTCCCCGAAATGGTTCTGGATATAAATGACATCTGATAAAAAAGGAAACAGAAAAAAAAAAACCTCAGTGACTCGGACAATGTTCGAAAGGGCCAAAATTTTAGCTCACAGCTTCAAATAACGCAGGTAGGTTGATGGGACACTCAAGGTACACCATAGCATATTAAATTGCTTTCTCTATGAAAGTCAATTAATATCAGATGGGAAAGGTACTTGGCGGTCTCCTTTTGTGATTTAACTCAGGTCCCTAACTAACAATACTGCAGATTCAAACATCCAATTTCATACTTTAGTCTAGCCAATACAGAACCCTTCTGCCTCATCAAAGCTACAGAAAGGTTCTGAGATGTATGACATAAACAAAGACAATATAAATAACATAATTTGTATTTTATACATGATAGAATCAAATGACTGTATGCTGAATTACTAATAGATATTGGTAGGAATTTAAATTATTTTTCTTAAGGTACATATTTTATAAAGACTATCATAAATGGACCAAAGATTACAAGATAGAAAATAATTTTCAAGGTTCCTGAGAAATGAAACAAAAATTATAGCTTTTTTTCCATTCCCCATAAGTCTCTTTTTTTTCCTGAAAAAATAGCTCAGTCTTCTCTTTCTTTAGGATAGTACTCAAATTATTTATATAAAAGGGCTAAGTCAGTATTTATCATTCTTGTCATTAATATTAGGATCTATGAAAACTAGTCTAGATTATTAGCCAATTTAGTAATTCAACTTAATTCTTGATTTTCTAGTAAGAACCATACTGTAGTTTTGGTCTCAGATTTCTTCCAAATCTTCCCATGTTTCAGACTTGATCACATCTGATGGTGTTACAGGAATATGGAGAAAAACTTTAGAAGATTAACCAAGCTGGAGAAAGTGGAGTGTGTTGGAGCCTTGGTCTCTTCCTAGCTTTCACGAGAGGAGCTGTTTCCTCCACCACTATTGCTATGATGTTCTACCTCATCATTCATCACAAACATTAGGCAATGGGGCCAAGCAACCATACACTGGAATGCTCCAAACCACAAACTGAGCCAATCTTCCCTCCTTTTAACTTGATTCAGGTGTTTGGTCACAGCGATAAGAGTGCTGACCAGCACAATCCAGTCGCTTCAAAGGGAATAAATAACCGACAGACTGAGTAGGATAGGATTTTTGAAGAAATATTTGATATGTTCCAAAGGCAGTAGCAGGGAGGGGAACTGACTTCAGTCATTCAAATAGTGTTTCTGCCCAACAATGTTTGCCACTAGTTGAGCACTCTGATGCAAGTAATGTTCAAAGCTTCTACTTCAGTGGGTGATCGCTCTTGTGGGTTACGGATGTCCCTCACCAAAATCTCAGTGTCGTGTCTCAATTCCCTCAGAGACTTTCAGGGGTCTCCTTCTTGAAATGCTTCATCTGGTGTGCAGTCAGCACGCTGCTCATCCTTCTATAATCCCGATTGACACCCCACACATTGATATGATCCAAGATGCCCAACTGTCCCTCCATTGTCTATTCATCCCATTCACACACAATGAGAATGAAATTCGTACTTCTGGTGACTGCACTCTTTGATCACGTCCTAGAGAGGAGGTTCTGGCATTTTTCACTCTTATGTAAGTATCAAAAGTATGAGAAAAATTGAAACAGAACCATATTAAGATGTTGTTTGTTTCATACTAGCCTCTTTTGTTTTCATATAGGAAATTATGTGTTCACTTAGTCACGTGAGATCACTTAGCCTAAGTTGTTGCCAGTACCTTGAATTCTGACATGCTTCAGCCTATGGAAAGGGAAGTTATAGAAGGGAGGTTATATGAGTGTGAGCTCCAATCATAATTACTCAGACTACAGAAACTTGCCATTTGTCATCAGCATCAAAAGCCCGTACAAACCACATGGAGCAAACGAAACAAAACAAAACAACAACAAAACAAACAAACAAACAAACAAAAAACAGGATCTCTCAGAATTCCCAGAAGGGAGAAGCAAGAAAATTAATCCTGTGAACTAAGTAATTATCAATATATAAAAGCCTTTAGTTTTTGTTTATTTTTCTTCTTTGTAAACACAAAGGACATTTAATGAATTTTTGTCAAGCTGATTCATAGGAGCCCCAGCACGGAGACCAATAAGCATCTCCTATAGCAACAGTACCTCGTTGCTTTAGAACATCATAAAAGCCATGTACACACTGGACAAACACAAATATTGCTAAAGATGGAACAAAGAAGCCATATACATTGATGTTGCCATCATTTTTCTTTTCAGCATAAATTAACACGTAATGTTTCCATAAATTTGAAATTTGGGGAGATTGGGGCAATGCACCAAGTGACGCTTTCTCTTTGGAGAGCCCTTTAGTATGAAACAAAATAAGCCTGGGGAAGAGAAACTAAGGAAGACTGAAAAGCAAGAATAGAGTATACTGTAGGGGAAACCCCTTTAATTGGCTAAAGATAAGCTGGGGGTGACAGAGAGATGGCTCAGTTATTGAAATCTCATACTTCTCTTCCCTGAGTTGGATTCCCAGGACCTTTGTCAGGTGTCTCACACCTGCCTGTATCTAGACCTCCAGGCCAATCCAATGCTTCGGGCCTCTTCAGGATACCTCTATATACATGCAAATACCTACACACACACACACACACACACACACACATTAAACATAATAAAAATAAATATTTTAAAAAGGATATGCTCTTACAATTTTTTTTGCTCAAAAAATGATCATAACACACATGCAAGGAACAGAATGAGATTTGGAAATTTTATCCATAGAGAGGATTTTGACTCACTTGCAAAGAAAGATTCCAGTGAGGGACAATTTTATGTTTTGCCAGGAAAGGAAGCAAATACGTGGAACTCTGCCTGAGACCAGGAGGTAGATAAATGGGTGCAGACTTATCCCTATAATATATTGATATAATGTTTTGTGGGAGTTTATCTTTTTTTCCTCTAACACGGTAAGGCCAAGGTTTAACTAATACAGACAAAGACAGATAATCCCCCCTGTTGTGAGACAGATATGCCTGCAAAGGCATTTAGATGTATACATACATGAAAATTGCCTGTAAGAGCCCACCAATGACTATGCCGTGTTTGGGGAGTAGACTCCAGAAACAATACTTGGGAATAAACACCCACAGCAGGCAGATGAAATCCAGCACCTGCTAGGTGAGCAGAAGGGGTCATAGAACAGGTCTGACATCTCAGAAGGAACTGATGACTAGTTTGGTCCTGTGACCTGGGAGGCTTGGGTAGTCCTCTTCTTTCTTTTTTATAAGTGGAAAGGCATGACTCTTTCGATAACTTTAGTTTTTTCCACATGTCTCTCCTCTGAAGAAGGAGCCAGGAGCTTAATGAGTCTGGCCAATGGCCTCTTAGAATGCAATAGTATTTAAGAGCCTTTTAAAGGGTGGCAGAGAATTCAAGGCTATCAAAGCCTAGACCCTAAGTGCCACAGTGGAAAACAGAGGCTGTGAAGTGGGCATGCCAGCTAAGAAGCCAGTTACAAGTCAACTCTCCAATTCTCCAAGGGTTTGGGGAGCAAAGGAAGCAAGGATTTTGTCTGGTTTCTCTGAGACAGAATTACAAATTTGCACAGATTGTTAAGGCCTCTCAGGATTTTCACAGAGAGCGTAACTTCTTGTCTTCACAGGGGAGCCCTCTAACAGTGCTAATAAAATGAACCCTAAGGAGGCCTCTCCGACATCAAACGGGCAGAATGAAAACACACTTTGATGAGGTAAGTGTATGAGGATCAGAAACATCTCCCCCAACCAAAAAAAACATTTCCTTCCAAATCTGTGAAGGCTAAAAGTTAAATGCAAACCACACTTTCCCAAAACCGAGCTATCTGGAGCAAGCCTTTGACACTAGGACGAGATTGTGGAGCGTCCACTAAGCATTCAACCTGTGTGCCTTCTCTGGATTGCTTCGCAAATAGTTCCCAGCATCCCAAGCTGTGGACCCCACTTCTTCAATAACTCAAGTTTGGAAAAGGCCAGTCTAAACACCCTGCTTTTAGCAAAAGAATGATGAAGATAAGTTTTAATTCCTAAAAGGGGAGAGCACAAGCTCATACATCTTTCTACGGTAGTGGATACTGCACACAGATTCCTTCAAAACTTTTGATTTCAAGTGGGGGAGATGTTAACAAGGGTGAAGAAGTCATTCCATTGTCAGAAGCAAATACTGGCAACTGAGCTTGCTGAAAGCAGCCATGTTCAGAAGGTAGCAAATGCTGCAGCTCAGAAACTCAAGCCAAGCAATCATTTGGCAAGATAGCTTGTATCCGTTCTGTGTGCTCGTATCAAAATGAAAGAGCCTTGGCGGTTCGTTTCCCATACTGAGAGTCCATCCCAAATAAATGAAGACGAAGCAAACACTTTAGTGGGTAACATCAAGAATCCCATTCTCCAGGAAGGCATCTAGTTATTAATATAATAATATAAAAACTTTATTAATCAGTCTTTGAACAACAGCCTTATGGGGGCAGTAATCAGTTTCCACCTACTATGGAGTTCTTTCCATAAGTACATTCCTTGAGAAGATCTGAAATTTCATTTGATCGTCTCAAATGTGCTTATAGACTCAAGGCTTTGAAATACTTTTCGAGTAAAAATATCCCTTATCAAATCAGGGACATTCTCCGTAGTCCATCCTAGGAAAGGAAGATGCTGGAGATGAAGCCACATTTATAAGGTAAGGTCTCTCAGCTTCTGCATCATGGCATTTGCTGTGGGGCTGTCCCAGGCACTGCAGGGTCCCCCAACCTCTGGACCATGACATTTGCTGTGGGGCTATCCCAGGCACTGCAGGGTCCCCCAGCCTCTGCATCATGACAGCTACTGTGGAACTGTCCCCTGCTCTGGAGTTAGCTTCATCTCTGGACTCTGTACACTAGAAGCTAGGCTTCTCTCTTAGTTTTAAGAAGAAAAACCACGTCTAAGACAGGCCAGGAGAGAAACAGTGCTCATGTCAAGGGTTGGAAGGTAAGGTTGGGGAAAAGGCAGAGGACAACCTGTGAGGTAGGGAGCAATTGGAACCATAACCTACTGCAGTTCTCCCATGGAGTAGACCCGCTTTCCAGAGAGTGTGTTATTAACCCACACAACCTGCTTCTTATATTCTCTGCACCTGTAGTAAAAAAAAGTTCTTTGAGGCACAGAAATTGCTTTGCATTTCTGCCAGCCATGGTTTCATGGAGAAATAGGATGACTAGGATATACTACACAGATACAGGCCAATGGATTATCTTCTACATCCTTGTAACTGGCTGACAAAGCAAGACTGAAATCTATGAGGCTAGCTATAAAAAAAAAAAGCCAGGCTGAGCCAAAAATAAAATAAAAGCAAAAAAAAAAAAGCCTTAAGGCCGGGCAGTGGTGGCGCACGCCTTTAATCCCAGCACTCGGGAGGCAGAGGGAGG